>NC_059119.1:61460083-61808833 GCF_020740685.1 Jaculus jaculus | reverse complement strand
AGCACCATGTGGTTTTGTCACTATGGCTTTGTAATATAGCTTTATATTGGGTAAGGTGATACAGACAGAGGTGTTTTCTTTTTTGCTGAGGATATGCTTGAATATCCAAGGTCTACTGCCATTACATATGGATTTTGAGATCATTGTTTTAATCTCTGTGAAGAATGATGCTGGTATTTTTATTGGTATGTTGATTTTGGTAGAATTGACATTTTAAAAATATTAATTCTACCTATCCAGGAGCATGGGAGGTCTTTTCATGTTCTCAAGTCCTTCTTGATTTCTTTCTTGAGCTTTTTATGCTTTCATTATATAGCTCTTTTACATCCTTGGTTAGTGTTATTCCAAGGTATTTAATTTTTTTATTTGTTGCTGTTGAAAATAGGACAGCCTCACTGATTTCTTTCTCTATATATTTGTCCTTTGAATATAGGAAAGGTACTGAATTTTTGTGCATTAATTTTGTGTCCTGCCACTTTGTTGAATGAATGTATTGCCTTTAGAAGTTTTAGAAGTTTTGTGTTGCATATGTAGGATCATGTCATCTGCAAAGAGAGCTAAATGACTAGATTCTTTCCAATTTGAATCCCTTTTATTTCTTTCTCCTGTCTTATTGCTTGGGCTAGTACTTCTAGTACTATGTTGAAGAGCAGTGGTGAGAGTGGGCATCCCTGTCTTGTTCCTGATCTCAGTGGAACTCCTTGAGTTTTTACCCATTAAGTATCATTTGGGCTTTAGGAGCTTTATATATAGCCATTATTGTGTTGAGGTATAAACTCTTTATGTCTATTCTTTCCAGTATTTTGATGAGGAAGTGGTGTTTTATTTTGTCAAAGGCCTTCTCTGCATCAATTGAAATGTCTGTGTGGTTTGTATGGTTAAGTTTATTTATATGGTATATTATGTTGATGGATTTCTTTATGTTGAACCATCCCTGTGTCCCTGGGATGAAGCCTACTTGGTCAAGGTGGATGATACTTTTGATGTGTTGTTGAATTTGGTTTGTAAGAATTTTACTCAGGATTTTTGCATCTAAGTTCATCAGGGATATAGGCCTATAGTTTTCTTTCCTTGTATCTCTGTCTGTTTTTGGTTATTAGGATGATGTTAGTTTCATGAAAGGAGTTGGGGAGGATTTCCTGGTCTCTGATTATGAGAAACAGTTTGAGAAAAATTGGTTTCAGTTCTTCAATGATGGTTTGATAGAATTCAGTTGAGAAGTCATCTGGTCCTGGACTTTTCTTTTTGGGGAGGTTTTTTATTACCTTTTCAATTCCCATGGATGTGATAGGTTTGTTTAGGATATTGATCTGATCTTTGTTTAGTTTTGATATGTGATAGGTGTCTAAGAATTCATCCATTTCTTCCAGATTATTCAATTTTAGAGAGTAGAGGTTTTGGAAGTATGCCCTGATGATTCTCCCAATTTCATTGATGTCTGCTGTGATCTCTCCCTGTTAATTTCTGGTTTTGTTGATTTGAGACCTCTCTTTTATTTTTGCTTGATCAAATTGGCCAGGAGTTTGTCAATTTTGTTTAAGAACTAGCTCTACATTTCATTGACCTTAGTTTTCAATTCATTAACTTCTGCTATAATCTATTGTGTTATTTTGCATTATGTCCATCTCTTTTTTGAAGTACGATTTCAAGTTCTGATTTTCTTGGTGCTTTTTGGAATTCATTCTTGCATTTTATTAAGTCTTCATTAAACTTAACCAGTTGTTGATATCTTCCATTTCTCAACTCACCTTCAATTTATTCATATCCCTTTGGAAGGTTCTAATGTTTTCTTCAATCAAGTTAAGCATACTGTCAAAAGCTGAATGTTCTAGGAGATGATTCCGTTCCATTTAATTGATATGATTGATGGTTCTTTGATAGTTTGCTTCCAGTTCAGCAATTTTTGGGCATCAGGGTCTCATTGGTTGTTGTGTTTTCCTTTTGGAAATGAATTTCTGTTGATTTCTCTATGATTTCATTGGAGGCTTCCATTGTGGGACTAGGCATCCTTGGTAGAGATCTTTTAGTTTTCTGACTTTCACTGGCTTTTTTGGCATTGCTTCTACCCATATTAGGAAGACTTTTTATTTTATTGTGGAGAAAGCAATTTTTTATCCTTTGGCCCATGTACCCTCTGACTCAGATAAACAGTTGGTACCCAGTGGCCAGTCAGGATAACAGAGCAAAAGACCTGATTCCACAGCTCACACAGGTACCAGGTCTCCCCAAGCAAGAAACAACTGGACCCTTGCTTGCAAAGCCTGCCAGCTTGGGTTTAATTCTCCACTACCTTCATTAAGCCAGATGCATAAAGTGGCTCATGTATCTGGAGTTCATTTTCAGAGGCAAGAAGTCACAAATATATAAATAAAAATATTTTTAAAAAGGACTTTAAGGTTTCCTGGGTCCAGGTTCCCCTGTGTCTTCCGTAGGGCTCCTGGGACCCTGAATCCTTGCAGCATGAGTAGACTTGGATTCCTATTCCCCAGGCTGCTGTTTCCCCAACTCCTGGTCCCCTTGCTGCTGGTATGGGGTGACAGGACCCTGTGTGTGCAGTGAGAGTAGGCCCCAGTCTTCCTCTTCCCTGGTTGGGTGGGCATATAGTCACTGGATCCACATACAAGATGTGTTGTGTGGCAGGCTCACAGGCAAGGATATGTCCTCAAACATTTCAGTCCCAAACTCGTGACCCATGTAGGCCCCATAACCACCATGACTGAGATTCAAACCTTCAAGTGGGATCCCTGCCGTCCCTCATCCTGCCTCCCACCAGCTGCCATAGCCAAGAACACCAACAAGGACCAGGAAATGAGTACCAAACACTGGTCCTTAAGTTGTCCAGGTATTCCAGGGTCTCACCCAGCATTCCCTGGAAAGTGAGTACACAAGAAAGACCCACCCAGACACCCTGTCAAAACCTGTAAATACACCACCTTCTCACTCCTGTCTTGACTAAACCTGAAAAAGGCAATTAATGCACATTGCACAAGAGATACTGATCGCCACAGTCCCTGAACAACAAGACAATGACCTCAAGATGGGATAACCCCAACACAAAACAAAGATCACAGGACATCAAGCCAAAATATCCCAGCCTAGGTCACACAGTCCTGTAATGGAAGACTCCACTGAAAACACCAACCCCAGATGAAGTTACGGCAAGTATAGTCAACAAATTTAATGAGACCATGAAGAAAAGTATGGAAGAATTAGTTGAGAGCTGAAATAAACAACTCACAAAAGTTTTTAAAGCATGTTTAAATGAAGAAAATCAACAAAATGAGTTCAAGGATGAACTCAGAGCATGATTGAAGGAAACAGAAACAAATCAGCAAAAAGAACTCAATACATGTCTCAGAAAGTTGAAGACAATCAAAAAGAACTTGATGGAAGATTAAAGGAAATGGAGGAGAAACAACAAATAAAATATCTCAACAGGCAGTGGAATGAACTCAATGAAGGTAAAATCATATGCAGGAATGAATTCCAACAAACAACTTGCAAATCTGGTCAAGAAATGAAATTGGAATTCCACAAAGAAATGGAGATGTGAAAAAAAAAACATAATACATATCAACAATGAAATTAAAAAAAAACCTCTTTAAAAAGGCTCCCAAGAAAACCTCACCAACAGAGTAGACTATATGGAAGTTAAATTATCAGAACTTGAGGACAAGACAGAGGGAATGGTTGGGCAGTCCAAAATCAATGATAAAAAGCCATTTATACAGAATATGAGGAAAAATTGAGAGATCTTAAAGAGACCAAATATTTGGATCATTGGCCTACAAGAAGGTGAAGAAATACAGACCAAAGGTATAAAGAACATCTGCAACAAAATTATTGAAGAAAATTTCCATAACCTCACAAAAGAGAGCCTCATCAAAGTACAAGAGGTGCTCAGAACACCAAACATGCAGAGACAGAGAAGAAATTCCTCATGTTATATTATAGTTAAAACTCTCAATACTGAATATAAAGAAAGGGTTCAAAAATCTGCAAGAGAAAAACAGCTGCTACTGCTGCTGCTTCTTCTTCTCTCCTCCTCCTCCTCCTCCTCCTTCTTCTTCTTTTGCCTTTTCAAGGTAGGGTCTCACTGTAGCTCAGGCTGACCTGGAATCCACTATGTAGTCTCAGGCTGGCCTCAAGCTCATGGTGATCCTCCCACCTCTGCCTCCCGAGTGCTGGGATTAAAGACGTGCACCACCACCACACCCAGCAACAAGAAAAACAGCTTCTTACATACAAAGGTAAACCCATCAGAATTAACTGATCTTTCAATGGAAACTCTAAAAGACAGAAGGGATTGGAATGGAGTATTTCAAATCCTAAAAGACCATGGCTGCCAAACCAAAATACTACACCCAGAAAAATTATCACTCATGAGTGAAGATGAAAGGAAAACTTTTCATGATAAAAGCCAGCACTACAATTATATGAGCACTAAGCCAGTCCTAAAAAGAATATTACATAAAATAACCCAGACTGAAGATGCAATCATACCCAAGAGTCTACAAGAAGGGAAAACCACAAGGAGAATAGACATGAAAACCTGCAAGATCCAAGACAACACCAAACTCCACAAAGTCTCCAATTTGACAGGGATTAATTTGTACCACACAGTTACAACTCTAAACATCAGTGGTATCAATAACCCAATCAAAAGACACAGGCTTAAAAGCTGTTCAGAAAAATGGACTCATTCATGTGCTGCCTACAGGAAACCCACTTTCCTAACAAAGATCGATACCACCTTATGATGAAAGGATGGAAAAAAAGACATTCCAAGGTAATGGAAATAAGCAACAAGCAGGGGTGGCTATATTGATATCAGACAAAATGGACTTCAAACCAAACGTAATCAAAAGAGATAAATAAGGTTACCGCATATGCATCAAAGGAACAATACAACAAGAGGATATTATAATGGCAAACCTATATGCACCAAACATAGGAGCACAAAATTTTATAAAGCAAATTCTATTGGAAAATAAATTTAAAATAACTCCCAACACAATTATAGTAGGAGACTTTAAAACTCCACCATCATTAGATAGATCATCTAAGCAGAAAATTAACTTTAAATGAGGGATTTAAACAATAGATCAGTTGGACTTAACAGAAATCTACAGAATATTCCACCCTAATTCCACAGAATACACCTTCTTCTCATCAGATCATGGAGCTTCCTTTAAAATAGACCCTATATTGGAGCATAAAACATATTTCAACAAATTTAGGAAAATCAACATAATTCTATGCACTATATCATATGTTTCCCCTGCTACTCATCTGCTTGAATTTTTTGCTTGTGACAAAGTCTCTTACTGATCCTAGTTTTTTGTTGTTGTTGTTTGGAAGTCCCAGTGATTTTCTGGTCTCTGCTTTCCATCAGTCTGGAATTAGGGTCATTTATAGACATGCCAAACCATCTATGTGAGTTATGGAGATTCAGACTCAGCACGCCCAGGCCCTCTCAGGCCCTCACTCTTGCTCAGGAAATTCACTGAGCCACCTCTCTAGCCCCGCTTTCTCCCTCTCTCTCAGCGAGATAATAGGAAGCCCCTTGGAAGAGCCACTGTGACTCTGGAGTCACAGTCTGACAAGATAATACCAGGAGCCGCTCTAGTTGCATTACCATAAAGGGTGTTTCTGGTAAGATTCCTAGAAAGTGGCAGAAACTCCTACAAGGGAGGAAGGCCTTAACCGTGCTGGCATTCTTGTTTCTTAGCTGGTAAAAGGCTTCAACCTGACTCCAACGTGAGGGGCTTCTTTCCCTTCACCCCGTACATATTTTTCTACTCCGTCTCAAGTGCCAAGGTAAAATGAACACATTTTGCTGTGGGCCATAGGGAAAAGCTAAGACTCTTAGGGTTTGTTGGCTCTCTTTTATTTCCAGATGCTGACTCCTTAGCTGATAGAGCTCATACTCCTTCCTTTCAGTTTGCTTTTTCTCTCTGAGTTTTGCTGCACAACAAAATGGATAGGCCGATCCTTAACTGCCTCAGTCAGCCAGTTAGTTCACGACTGTGTTAGGCTGTTGTTAACGTGGTTACGTGCAACTGGTTACCTACCGCTCTTCCCATTTCTGCCCTCCGCCTTGCCGTACACTAAGTGTTCTAATTTTATTATAGAATGACATGACTTTTAGCAGCAAAGGTGATCATTATTGTTTAAAACCAATAGTACTAAGAATAAGTCTAAGCAACATGTTACAGAAAAGGCATACAGCATGACATGATCATTTTTCTATTCTGTCTAAAACATCCATTTTCAAAAAAATTTACTGTTCCTGGAGTTATATTTTAAAAGGTTTAAGGACTCATTCAGATAAGACAATCAGACTTCATTGCTGTGAAATTCCATCAAAGTGTACTCAATCCTTGAACTGATATCTAGGTCCATTTTGTCAATCAGATAAAACTCCCTGTTTTTTTTTCTTTCTTTCCTAGAGGCATGAGTAGCTAACTCGATATTGTTTCACTGCAAAAGATTTTGCCCTACACATCATTTTTCACAAAAGCTCTTTGTTGTATGAAGAGAATTCCAGAGAGACCCCCTTGTTAGTATAGATGTGGGTTGATAGGGGTATCCTGGCATTCAATCTTCTGTTGTTTTGGATCAACTGAAAAATTGTAGCAATTTTTATAGCTTAACCATGGAAGAAATGAAGAGGCAAAAACAATGCAGTGGAAGTTAGTGTCTTGGGAAGTAAAGATGTGTCTTATGAACAGACTAGCAATTATACAGTTATTCTTTTCAAAAGCAGAAATAAGGAAAGTAGCCCAAAGGAAATTCCTGATTTGGAAGCATTGCCTGCAATTCTCTTAAATTTCTCTCTCTCTCTCTCTCTGTCTGTCTTACACACACACACACACACACACACACACACGCGCGCGCGCCAGACATGTTAAGGCAGACTCCTTCCATGTTTCCTCTGTAAGGTCAGCCACCCCACAGCCTCCCACTCATGCAGACCCCGGCTGCAGTCTCAGCTTTTGCGCTGAAGGAGCACTAGGTGGTGCCCATTTACTTCACAGTGAAAGGGCACTCCCCAGGGATCCGCTCTGGGGAACTCATCAGGCCCTAGCCCCATGCAAAGTGATGTCCTCCTCTGACAGATGACCAGGATAATGGTGTCATGTCTCTTCCCTTCCCTAGAGCGACCTGGGGCTTGCCACTTTAGGATAGAGCTTCAGTTTGGGGAGGGAGACGGTGTCTGTAATTGTGGGGGTGGGAATGGAAGGGTGGCGGTGGTAAAGAGCCTCAAATATTCTCTTTGGAAATGAAAGGCAAAAGGAATAAGGCGGGACCTCTGCCATCTGGGTGTGTCAGTCATAGCCGGCTCTTGCCAAGGCTATCTTCCTGCCAGATCATCTGGACAGTGCAGTGCTCATAATCGAGTCTTTCCCCCCATACTTCCCCCCCCCCCAGAGCCAAGCTGTAAAAAAGAAGATAATAAGAAGAAAATAAAAGTGAATCCTAAATATCAACTGACCTCTTCACATAAACAATTCTTTGTCTAATTAAGGATGGTTAAATTGATGATTGTGCATGACCATGTCTATTCCCAATCCTACTGGTTGAGGGATGGCTTTTTACTGCTGGGCTTATTCCCTAAAAAATAATCTTATTAGACATGCCTAACAGATTGTTGCTTTGTTTTCAAAGAGAGCAGATAACTGGCTAAGGTGGCAGGTTTCTTCCTTTTTTTTTTTTTCCTAGATAATTTTATCCAAACAATGAACCCGTAAGATCTGTTTTAAAATGTAGAACCATTCAGAAAGTTAGAATTTTTTTCTGTCTTGCAAAGATCTGTAGCACATGGGCACATTCATGCTATTATCACAAAATGAAATAAAGCAAAGAACAAATAAGATTTTTATTGCAGACATATATAAAATGCTTATCTATCTATGACATATATCAATGCTTGACTGAATAGAGCCAGTTCCTCAAAACATATTTTGTTTTAAAGAAGGCATGATAAATGATTTTCTGAATGTCAAAAATGTACTCTTATGGTAGAAAAACCTGAATTTTGTTTCACAGTGAGTGAACGAATTCCATTAGAAAGGGAAAATAAGAGAGTTAGTAGTGTCAAGAAGTTGAACTAAGAGACAAGCTGTATTACAAAACCATGAAAGTTGTTTCTGGGCTCTTGCTGCCTTGTCATATGTCACGGCATGTGGCAGGTTGACTGCTCATTATTTCTATTTATAACAGGATGATAATCCACCCCACTGAGTACACATGGGTTAAAATATTCATAAATTATGTTTATTGTGAACAAATACACATTAGATTCCAAAAGAAAGCCATTATTTAAGGACAAAGCTAGCCAATAATCAAATAAGTATAGCCCCTTTACTGTCAGCCCAGTCTGATATGTTTCATTAAATTCACATTAATTGCTTCTTTCCATGCCTCCTAGGAAGGTTTACCTTTTGTTTTTAAATTCTGAATGAAGTAGATCTCATTGACAAGAACAGATTTCAGAAACAAAGGATATTATGTTACCTCAGGCCAGTGATAACATTGACTAGAGAATACTGAAGAAATCTATTCTGACCTCTAAAATTGTGAAAGTATTTCATCTAATTTAATAAAGACTTGAAGTGAATTTGATGATGTTTTATACAAGCATAGACCACATTAAACAGATGGGACAATTTGTTGATAAACTAGGGTGCAAACAGGAATTTAAGTTTTATAAAGTTCCTGAAAGCAAAGCAAGGTTTAGAAAATTTCAATCAAAATATATTGTAGTAGAGTGTGTTTTAGAATGCATTACTCCCAAATGAAATACCTCTGAATTATTTTATTTTTGAATAATTTCAGGAGGTTGAAAAACTGGAAGCCATTGTTCTTTTTTTTTTTGTTTTTTTTTTTTTTTTTTTTTTTTTTTTTTTGAGGTAGGGTTTCACTCCAGCTGCTCAGGCTCTCCTGAAATTCACTATGTAGTCTAAGGGTGGCCTTGAACTCATGGAGATCCTCCTACCTCTGCCTCCAGAGTGCTAGGATTAAAGGCATGCACCACCACGCTCAGCTTTTCATTATTCTTTTTATAAGCTGCCTGAACAGATATTCAGCACAGTTGAAAAGTTTTAATTCCTTGTCAAAATCAAAAGTGGTTCTGGTTAAAATACTTTGCCTAACTTATGCAATACATTAAATTCTGAATTAATGTGAAAACATCTAGGATTATTAATTAAAGAACCACACTTAAAATTTAACTAAAATAATTGTCATCTTAAAAAGAAATGTGTGTTGGCCCAATTGTCTATTTAATATTCTTGGAAAGTGCCATAAATTTCAAAACTTAAGTGTAAGTACTTTTTTTTCTAGTTTAAAAGAACAAATGAAGAACAAAGCAAGTTGGAAGTCCTGAATTTATTTAATATTTTTATTTGAAGAAAACACATTTAGATATACAACAGGACAAAATTATTTTTTTTCCATAATGCCAATACTCACACTTGCTCAGGAACTTCAGATAAGGTCTTCTTACAAAGTGATCTTTTTGCAGGAAGCCTCACTTTCTACTGATTATGGAAGGAAAACCTTCATCATATGCATGCTGCTTAAAGAAATGTACATATGGGGAACTTGTCCCAGGACAAAAATTTTTAAATGTACAAAAGTTATATGTGTAAAAATTCTTTTCATAATATTAAGTAAAATAGCAAAAAAAAAAAAAAGAAAGTGTTTTTAAATTATCTATGGTTTGAAAAAGATGATAACATGCATTTGATGAATTATGGGTATATATCAGTTTGGAAAATATGTGATAAAATACTAAGTGGAATTCAAAGTCAGGATATAATAGGGTGTAGCATGATTAAAATACTTTAAAACATGCAAACATCAAAAAGTAAAAGAGCCTACGCAAATGTGCTAATCATTATATTCAGGTGTGAAGTTGATTTTGTGCCATGTTTTCAAACTCTTACTATGTTATCTTACAAGTATAATTTAAAATGCACCTTAACATGCCAAGATCACTAAAGAAAATTAGTGGTCATGCCACTTTTTTTTTTCCTTTAAATACCATAAACAGTACAGATTTTTTTGAGGCAAAAAAAAATTAGGCAATTCTCATTTCCAAATATGTTAACATTAAAACGTGCATCCAACTATGTAGTTTTTGGTAGTAAAAATCAGTTTACCTTCTATGACATCCTAGTACACGTACATTTATTAAACAAAAAGTCTCTTTTTTGTTGTTTATTATCTTCAAATCAAACCCAAAACATTTTACCTATCCATTATCTCGAACCCCAAGTTGCCATTTCAGAAAACAAAACAATGGGCACACACCCCAAATACCGCACAGCCCTGTCATTAAGCACTCTGAGAAGTTTGAGATGCACTTTCATGTGAGTCTTGGCCTCTGTACAACACGACTGCACAATCGTTTTCATCCGAGATTTGAACATATTGGAAAAACTAGACTTCCTTTCTTTTATCCTGTCATTTTCAATACCCCCCATCCCCAGGAAGTGACAGGCATATGGTATGCACCCTCCATGGGTTCTCAGACAACAGGAGGGACCTGATTTCAATCCCTACATCCTGTCATCAGTGACTCTCGGGATATTTTGTTCTTGTGAGGCTAAGGATGGAATTTGAATTTGCCATACGGATGGGACTTAACACAGTACCATTTTTACCGTTGGAGCCCTCCATCAGTTAATTAAACATGATATTAACCACCGCGTGTATCTGTAAAGGAGCTCGGATAGAGTGCAGCCAGCATCTGTGAGGAATGCTCCCCATCTTGGAAGTGTGAATCACTGATAGGAAGATTGCACTTGTGGAAATCCAATACTTTAAAGCAGCCTTTGTCGGTTTAATGCCTCAGACTGCTTTGTGCAACTTGAAACCTGAAGCTGTCATCTTTAGCCAAAAATTCAGCCATAACTTCCTCAGCTCTCGCCCCATTATTGAAATCAGCGTTCACAATACTTAACAGAGATCAAACCTTTCAGCAGACCACAGGGCAACCTCTGATCACCTGGGACACCAGAAACATGTTTAATAAATATTTCATTTTGTTTCAACATGAAGAGTGTTCCTAGTTCCCTTTATTTTCCTTTCCTAGGGTGCTAAAGGCTACCCCAAGATGTACATTCCATCACTGTGGTCAGCAAGGTTTATAGCCTTAATAAAAGGATTCCTGCCCTTCACCTGCTAGGGAGCCTTGTTAAACCCAAGCAATTATAGAAACACAAGATAGGTGTTCTGCAAAGATCAAAGCTCACCTAAAGACAGCTCCAGAGGAATTTGGATCTCTCTTTGAAAAGTGCTCAGTTTACAAAGCAGAGAGGTAGTGAACCCCAGGAATTATTTTTAAAAAAAAAAAGCTTACTTTTGAGTAATGCTAAAAGCCTGATGGTAGTTAATATGGGCTCTCCTCCGGCCTCTGTGCAGGACTCCTAGTGTTTATTCACAGCATACCTGGGAAGGCTCCAGAGGAACCATAGTGGTTGGAAGACATGTACGTATGATGGACGCGACCTTCGTACCTAGCGTGTTCTCTACGCAGTGGGCGCCTTTTAACCTCACCGCCCTGGTGCAGGGGTGGGCGGGAAAGGATGCTGTACATTGCTTTGTAGGCACTAGCAATGCAGCCGGCCCGATTCTGGGCGTCAGCACTTGGCTCTCCAAACGCAGGGCAAGTGGATGGTATGTCTGTGGCCGCACCAGGTCCCGTGGGCACCTGCCCTCGAGGACAGCACATTTCACAGCCTGTAACTGGGTGCTGAAGCACCTGGGTTCCACCCTTGTGATGTTTCCCTTACCTCAAAAGGCTGCACCATTCATCCTTGGAACACGTAAACATGCACACATGTCCTGTCATGTTGTTTCTAGAAAGAGAGGGACACAAAGAGAAAGAATTGGGAGAGAAAGAACTGGCACACCAGGGCCTCAGCCACTCCAGATGCCTGTGCCACCTAGTGGACATGTGTGACTTTGCGCACTTTCGTCACTTTGTGTGTCTGGCTTACGTGGGATGTGGAGAGAGACGGAACATCAGTCCTTAGGCTTCTCAGGCAAGCACCTTAACCACTGAGCCATCTCTCCAGCCCATGTCATGGTTTATGACTGCTTAGTGTATGGCAATGGAACTTTCCAGTGATTAAAATTCTTAGAATTCCTTTTCCCTTTAAATTTTTTCTTTCCTTCTATTTATTATTGTTATTATTACTATTATTGAGGAAACCATCTTGCATGTATCCCAGAGTGGTCATGAACTCACAATCATCCTGTCTCAGCTACCTGAGTGCTAGATAGGAGTAAGCCACCACAGCTAGCTAGGATTCTTTCTGGACTTCTCCATGTTCCTTCCTGATAATCTCTTTGGTGTGCCATATTGAGATGACAGTATAAATGGACTCAGACTATTTAACAATTTTTTTTTTATTTTTTGAGAAAGTAAGGAAGGGAGAGATGGGGGGGGGGGGGGGTGGGGGGGAAGAATGGGCATACCAGGGCCTATTGGTGATGTAAACCAACTCTAGACCATGGTTTTACACTAATGTGGGTCTTAGGATTCAAAACCTGGACCTGTAGTGTTGCAAGAAAGCATCTTTGATGGCTGAGACTTGTCTCTAGCTCGTGGAGGTTTTGAATTCTGTGCTTTAGTCTAGGAAAATGTGTTAAGAAGCAGTTAACCAGGCATGGTAGCTCATAGCTATAATCCCAGAATTTGAGAGACTAAGGCAGGAAGGTTGCCTCAGTTAAAGGCCAGCCTGAGGTGAAGAGGTGAAGAGTGAGCACTTGCCTCAAAAAAAAAAAAAAAAAAAAAAAAAAGATGAACAGAAGGGCAATTTTGGGATGGAGAGATAGCTTAGCAGTTAAGGTATTTGGCTGAAAAGCCAAAGGACCCAGGTTTGATTCCCAGGACCCGTGTAATCCAGATGCGCAATGAGGGGAATGCATCTGGCTTCATTTGCAGCAACTGAAAGGACTGTCACTCCCAGTATCTCTATGTATTTATCTATCTATTTACCTATCTATCATCTGTCTATGATTTATCATCTATCTGCCTCTTTCTTTCTCAAATAAATAATTAAAAATTATAAATTTTTTAAAAGAGCAATTTTTGCCAGGATGTTTTAACTATGTATTTAGAAAAAAAGATTTAGTGGCTTTTGGTATCTAAGCATCTTTGGAAAAAAGTTTCAAAGGGGAATGCAAAACTCCCATTTTATATCATCATACCTACTTTCAATCCAACACGCTAATGATAAAAGTAACAGCTACTGTTTGTTGGTTCTTATTTTGCAGTAGGCTGTGTACCTAGCTGGTCGTGTGAAATATCATGTTCCATGTCCACTACGTTAACTGCCAGGTAGCTTCTACTGTAATTATGCCTTATAGAAGGGTGGACAGGGACACAGGGACTCTGTAGCTTACAAAAATCACATATATAATAAGAAGGAAGTGGCAATTTTAGTTTGCTTCTAGAAACCAAGATCCTATAGCACATGACTATTTAATTCCAAGTTTATTTTGTTCTATGACCTGAAGTTTCTCTCTTATGGTTTCTTTTTATTTCAGTGATTTTTCCAGAGGATTCCAATCCTCAAAGTTAGTTAAATTTAATAGGGCTTGTTTACTTGTTTTTCCTAACTTACTGCTTTTAATTTTGGTGTTAAATCTATCATATAATTTTAATTTTCCTATTATAATTTATTTTGGAAAAATTTCACATGCTAAGTGTTACCTGAATGAGTTTCATGATAGTAAATAATTCATTTTTATTTTATTTTTTTCTGTTTTGAGGCAAAGTCTCACTCTTGTTCAGGCTGACCGGGAGCTCATTTTATAGTAAAGGCTGGCCTTGAACTCACAGTTATTCTCCTAGCTCATCAAGTGGCCCTTAAAAAGAGGAGGGAAAGGTACAATTTCAGTTTCTAGGTTATGAATTTTATGTGTTCTTAGAATTTCTAGCTATCTTGTGTGTGTTGTCCGATCTCATTTGACAAGCATCACAAACCACTAACTGGCAGCAACATATGTCATCCTGCTCTTTGAAGAGCTCATCATCCAAAGCTGTAAGATAGGTCACTTCTTCCTTATGCCATGGAGACCTGCCCTGTATGTTCCAATAGCCTCTAGCCTCTTACTAGTATATGATAAATATTAATAATCATGCAATCAATCCATCTGCCACCTTTCATGAGCATTAAATTTCTCAATAGTTTAAGCATGCCCTTGGCATTTCATCAAAATTCAGACCTTTTTGAGATGTCACTCTTATCTTTGGTCTGAGAATTACCTATAGAGATATGTGTACAATATCTTCTTAAAGATAACTGTTGGACTGGAGAGATGGCTTAGCAATTAAGTGCTTGCCTGTGAAGCTAAGGACTCTGGTTTGAGGCTACGTTAGGACCCACATTAGCCAGATGCACAAGGTGGCGCTCGCATCTGGAGTTTGCAGTGGCTGGCAGCCCTGTGCAGCCATTCTCTCTCTCTCTCTATCAGCCTCTTTCTCTCTGTGTCTGTCACTCTTAAATAAATAATATAACTGGTAAGCTGGACGTGATGGCTCATGCCCTTAATCCCAGCACTTGGGAAGTAGAGATAAGAGGATCGCCATGAGTTCAAGGCCACCCTGAGACTACATAGCGAGTTCCAGGTCAGCCTGGGCTAGAGTGAGACCCCATCTTGAAAAAACAAAACAAAAATAAATGTTAATATAATTTACTATATAATATATATAATATAATTATTTGTTTTGCCTCTTAATAATTTTTCTCTTTGTTTTCTTACAGAAATTAGAGGGGTGACTTAGTGATTAAGGCATTTTCCTGCAAAGCCAAAAAATCCTGGTTTGATTCTCTAGGACCCACATAAGCCAGATGCACAAGGGGGCACATGCATTTGGAGTTTGTTTGCAGTGGCTGAAAGCCCTGGTGTGCCTGTTCTCTCTCTCTATCCCTTTCTCTCTCAAATAAATAAATAAAATATATTTAAAAAAAAACTTAAGAAAGTAAGTTTTCTCTGCCTAATGTAGCCTTCTCCTTGTCTCTAGAAGCCTTGGGTGTGCAGCTTGATGGCAAGGCTAAGCCTCTATAAGACTTTACTTCAGTGAGCTCTGAAAAGCTGGCCATCGCTGGGCAACACATTAAAATAATTGTGCAAAGTGCTTCTTTACCAGTCCTCACTTAGTCTTCCGGCAGGTGCATGCATAGAAACAACCGGCACATAGTCAGAATGTTTGCTTTCCTTACGGTACTGCCACATTTGACAAATAAAAGGCATGTGAGACCGAGTTAGACTAGCTTTTCAGAAATACCATGAGTCCATTTTACTATGAGAACGTGCCGTGATGTATTTAGGATATGCCCATACTGAAATATTCTCCATCATTTATCTAAAATTTGATTTAATTGACCTTTTATCTGGTATCTCTACCTCTTGTACTCCTTTATTACTAAATAAAACAAGTTCGGTGTTTCTTCTGTCTACTGTTTTGAGATATCACAATGCAAGAGTCCTGTGGTGGCAAGGAGGCTTTGCTCTTCACAGGCCCCTGGAAGACTGAAGAAAAGCTTGAGAACTAGGGCAGAAATAAACATTTGTGGTCAGGGGCATTCGTCCTCTTCAAAGAGCTATCAAGCTACTCATTGTGACTTGCATTACTCATTTCCCTTAAAGACAAAAGTGAGAAAGACCTGATTAATGTAATATAGAAAAGAGGACTGCCTATCAGTTTATTTCTTCCTCTCTCCCTGCTTCCTGCACTTTCATCCTCCCTTACACAAAGGTTTATTGAAGGCCTACTGAATGTTAGTTGTTGTGGAATCGTTGCAATATTTCTACATTCACTTTATCTTTCCATAAGCTTAGGCTGGAGAACGTAGCGTGCGTCTGGTCGTTGTTGTGAGCAGCGGTAGCTGTGGATGGCTAAGTCAGGCTTCTTGCCTTATGATCAAGCAGCAGTAACAGACCTCGTGTGCGCTCCTGACAACTCATGGTGTATATGTGCTTAGAAATCTTTGCCTTCACCTTTAACAGACAGCTGGGTACCTGTGAGGTCGTGGTGATATCAATACCTGTGATTTTATATCTCCCGCTATATCTTTGAGACAGTCCTAGGTTCCCACAGCGTTAAAGTCAAATTATGATTACATATATATATATGTATTTGAAGTAGGGTCTCACTCTAGCCCAGGCTGACCTGGAATTTACTACATAGTCTCAGGGTGGCCTTGAACTCTCGGCGATCCCGCTACCTCTGCCTCCCGAGTGCTGGGATTAAAGGTGTGCGCCACCACGCCTGGCTCATTTATATTTTGAGAAAGTGGAAGACCAAAAATACTGTTCAGTCTATTGCTTTATCTTTCAGACATCAAAATGCCTCCTCTCAACTCCTCTTAATTTTTATGTTATTTTCATACATTTTGAAGTCACAGAGAATCATGTATTTTTTTAATTCATTCAGATAATCTGTACAGCTGTTACTATGCTTTGTAGTTTTTTTCATTAGAATATCAAGCTTTTAAATCACTGCTACTTAGAATTATATTGAAGTTGCTTATGATACCTTTATATACAGTGAGCTTAATACCAGGTTCTGGCAGCTAATTGACTGTAGACAATTCTGCACTTGAGCACCCCAGAGTAAAAAGATTTACAGGAGTTGCCGTGGGAATCTCGCCTCTCAGGAAGCCCATCTGTGTACTCAGATATCTGCTGAAAGGTTGATAAAGAAGGCATTGCTTAATTCTTATATGAAATTATATAAACACATTTTAATTTAGAGAAATAATTTTTGAAGGGGGAGCAAAACACCTCAAGAGACACTTATGTTTAATGTTTTTAATTTAGTAAAATGAGCTGCAAGAAAGTATGTCATCTGTGCAATAAGCACACACATATCTACGAGTGTCTTATGCATAGACACCTTGCTATCTGGAAGATGTGTGGGCTGTGGGGAGCTGGGCTGGATCAGCAGCTAAAACCCTGCGGGCTTTTACCTCGGACACTCTGGTCGGAGTGAGAAGTGCCTGGGTCTTTTAACTGGAGTCTCTAGTGACACATCCCTTTATCAGCCTGAAGAGCAGCTGACATGTTTCAGGAGTGACCTCAGACTGTCAGGCCAGCATTAGAGAGAATTAATTCACATTTGAGGGAGGAGCTGTTTGTCAGAATTATGATCCCTGAAGAAAAACTCTGAATCCCTCTGTCCCGGATCTTCAGGGTGAAGCATGCATGTCCGAAACACAAAAGTGTCACGCTTGATTTCCATAGGCAGGCTGGCTGTGTGCACTCGCTCGCCGCCTTGGCCGAGCTAGCTGTGGCTGAGCCAGACACTGAGGGTGAACAGAGGAGGGGAAATAGACAATTAAGATGCATTTGTCATGGCCATCAATTCCTAGAGGAGACGAAAGTTAAAATGTCTATACGTAAATGTGGTTCTGGATGGAAGTGAGATCTCTCATACATAGGCTCATTTCTATCAAGGCTACGTATGGCCGTAAACATCACCTTAGGGAACGTCACAGCATAAGGCCACAATTCACTGGCATTGAGACCTCTTTCCACAGGCTTCCCTTGAAAAGGGCGCTCCATCCAAAGCTGTGGTTTGGAGTTTTCAGACCTCCCCCTGCACTATGTTTAGAGAGGCAAGACTTACAGAAGGTACAAGACGACAGACCCTGAAGCTCATAGCCCGCTTTCTAATCCAAGCCTTGACAATAATTAGTTGTGCAACTTTAGGCAAATTGTGTACCTTCTTTGTGGAAAAGAGTTGGCTACCATCATCATGTACATCTCTGTATAGCTGGCTATGAGATGTTAATGCTGAGGCTCCATGTTCCTCTTTATTTACTTAGTTACTTATTTTTAAAATATTTAGTTTAATTTATTTATTTGAGAGAGAGAGAGAGAGAGAGAGAGAGAGAGAGAGAGAAAGTAGATGGAGAAAGAGAGAGAAAATGGGCACTCCAGGGCCTCTAGCCCTGTAAACAAACTCCAGACTCAATGTACCACCTTGTACATCTGGCTCATGTGGGTCCTGGGGAGCTGAACCTGGGTCCTTTAACTTTGCAGGCAAGCACCTTAAGTACTAGGCCATCTCTCCAGCCCTATTTATTATTAATGTGTGTATGTATATGTGTGTGTGCATACGGTGTATGCCTGTGTTTTAGTTATTTTTGCTATTGTATTATACAGCAAACAGAAGTGTACACATGAGTATGTCACAAGTATGACTTCAGATGTATTTATCAAAATGATGTGACCGACCACCAGGTTCTGACCAGAAACAATTAAGTCCTTGGGATAAAGGGGCCTGTGTACATACTGCTAAGCAGAGCGTCCCTGGTAGGCCAGTCTCTCCCTTGTATAAATGATCATGGCGCTGGGAAGTGGGTGCAGATATTAACATTCCAGGACTAACTAACTGCCATGCCCCTTCTTGCCTAACGGAGTGCCAGTTCTCGGACACCGTACTAACCAATCGTTCGTAGGAGGCTCTTTTGACTTCTACCTGAAACAGACAGCCTTTGTGAAGTTCCCAATCCATTGCTAACTTGTGTACCTTGAAAACTACCTGACTGTATGGAGAGGCTCATTTTCAGTGGTCAGTCCTTCCTTCCACTAAGCAACTATACCAATCACACCAACTGATTCGTGACAAACCTCGCCAGCTTTCCTAAACGGCAGTTGTTGAAATGTCTCAATGATGGCCTGAAGTGGCATTTAAAAAAATACTTTTATTTCTTTGACAGAGAAAGAGAAGAGAGAGAGAGAGAGAGGGAGAGAGGAGAGAGGGGGAGAGAGAATGGGCATGTGGGCGTGCCAGGGCCTTCAGCCACTGCAAAAGAACCCCAGATGCGTGCTCCCCCTTGTTCATCTGGCTAACGTGGGTCCTGGAGAATTGAACCTGTGTCCTTTGGCTTTGCAAACAAGTGCCTTAACCGCTAACCCATCCCTCCAGCCCTCACGTGGCATTTTTATTAATTAACGCTCTCATTCTCCGTTCTATTCTTCCACCTTGGCGGATACCATCACTTTGAGAGGGGAGTGCGGGGGAGGGGGTCCTGGCTGGCATCGGAGTGGGAAGAAAACCTGGGTACAAACTCTCTCACAGAGCCAGTTTACTTTTACTTTCCATCACTGCCCTAACAGGGATAATGGAGCCTCCGCATGAGGGGCCCGTCCCCTGGTGGTGATCAAAGTGCTAGCGAGGCTCCAAGCTCTGCCATGTTTTAGAAGCCAGAGCTGTGGGATACTGCTCTGTGGTTGCCATAGCAACAAGGGAACTGAAGCTGGCATCTTTTGGTGGCCACGCTTTTTTTTTTTCCTTTCCAGGTTTTCGGGCTCTCCCCATTAGTCATGGTGTCAGAGCTCAGTGCTCCCCCAGTTGGATGAGCCCTGGCCCTGCAGGGTGAAAGCTGATCTTGGGGGCTTGCCTCTACTTCCAGGCTCCGTGGGGACCTATGCTTCCAGCTCTCAGTGCCCATGCCAATGGGACGCGCTGCCTTGGCAAGCCCCTGCCTCTGACTTTGATGGACCCACCCCTGCGGCTGTGGGCCAGGGCTCTGGCTCCTGCTTCCGTGTGACCCCTCTTGACTGGTACCCCTAGGCCTTGCCAAAGGTTTAAATGTGTAACACTCCACGGCAACCCCACTTGGCTAATACTGCGAGGCCTGCCAAGGGTTCAGGGCTGTAACCCCTGATGACAGCCCTCAGCTTGGTGTCCTGTCACCGCTGAGAGCTCAGAGTTCAGAGCTGTCACTACCGCTTGTCCTCCTCCTGTCTGGCGTCCTGTCCTGCAGCCACCGGAGCTGTCCTGAGCGCCTCCTGCTGCTACTGAGGGTCCATCTTGCATTTGAATCATATTCCCAGCATAAATAAAACGTCTTCCTCATTTGTCCACCCTTTGCTGTCTGTCTGTCCACTCCATGTGTGGGGGCATGGAGGCAAGAAGCTAGAAGATGAATCAAGTCTTGCAGCTTGGCCTCAGTCACACCTGTGACCTGCGGCCACCGCAGCTTTCTTCAAACTCTCCCTGGAGCGGCCTTGGTGCTCTTCTGTTTTGTTTTTAAGTTCTCGCCCTGTTTTTTTATTTTTTATTTTTTTCCTAAGCCTTTATTCAATGCTCTGGCTCACAGCTACTCAGCTGCATGATGTAAGGGCTAAGGTAATGCTTTGCATTTGATGGTAACTGGAGCCCGGAAACACTCATGCTATCTGGCCGTCCTTTTATAAAATTGCTCAGCCTAGACCTCTGCTCCTTTAATCCAGAGCTGAATGTGTTTCTGTTTGCAGTTCTACCGTCTGCGCTGTGGACGAATGCAGCTTCTTCTTGCCTGGTTGTCATGAGAATGCATCACGGAGATTGCAGTTCATTTAGAATGCAGCTGCTCTTGTTGTGACTCACACGGAGATTAATCATGATGTCTGGGATAGCTTCATTACTTTGACCACCCATTACATCTTGCTGAGGTGATAAAATATTTTTAACTTGCAAGGGCTACGGGAGCACTCACTCTAACACATGCACTTAGATGGATTCCTTTGGCATTGTCACGTAGTTGGAAGTTACTGTTGTTCCCCACAAGGTTTGAATTCAAAGCTGGGCCTTCCCTTTTTTTTTAAAAAAAATTTAATTTAATTTATTTATTTGAGAGAGTGAGAGAGAAAGAGAGAGAGAGGGAGAGAGAATGGGCTCTCTAGAGCCTCCAGCCACTGCATATGGGCTCCAGAGGCATGTGTTCCCTTGTGCATCTGGCTTACATGGGTCATGAGGAATCAAACCGAGGTCCTTTGACTTTGCAGGCAAATGCCTTAACTACTAAGCCATCTCTACAGCCCTCCCCTTTTCTTTTTTAATTTATCTTTTTAAAAGGTTATAAACTCTCCCCTCATTCCATCCCCATTCCACTGAGGGCCCTCCTCAGTGGGGTTACCAGTGTTCACTGTGGGGTCATGAATGCATTAGTCTCTGTGAGCGCAGTGGAACCATGCCTCAACATATGCCTACCTACTCTGTGGTTCTTAAAAATCTCTTTTCCCCCAACTTCTACAGTGTTCCTTAAGTCTTGGAAGGCATGTTAGAAGTCTGATTTCATGTTCCTTCTCTGTAGCCTCTAGATTTCTGCTTTGGTGAGATCTGATTGACCACAGTGTCTGTCACTATTTCTCTGGAGCTGGTTGTCAGGCTATCAGTGAGAGCTCTACTTGTGTTAAAATCACCACTTCCTCTGCCACGTCTCCTGGGTCCCAACAGAGGTGGTAGAAGTGATGTGTCTCATGGTAGGCAGTCAGCTATCTTTTCTTTTTCATATTAGTTGGATCTCTTCAGTATTTTCTGCCATCTGGAGGGGGGAGGGGAAGTAGATTCTTCAACTAAGAGTGAGAGAAGCTTGGACTAAAGGGGATCAACCTAGTTATTTAAGAGTCATCATGTATATGCCCACTCTTCTTAACAGAGAAGCAGGGGAGGGAGTTCTCTCTGGGGTCTGTGAGTTTCCTAGTCATAGGGATTCCGATTTGCTTCCTACCTCCAGGTAGGCGTTCCCTCCCCCTGGTCTGCCCTCTCATCTAATTGGTTGCCTGTGCAGACTGTGCCAGTATCGCACAGGTTCAGAATCAGCAGATCCTATGCTATTGATGCTGTTGCTGACTGTGTTCCCTACAGTCCTCAAGACACTTTCAAGCACCATGTGGGCTGGTCAGGAGTGGTCGGGTTCCCTCTCAATTCCAGCATGGCCTCTCAAATTCCGGTGACTACAAAAGCTGGGATTTTCTGACATCGCATTGAGTAACATGCCTAAAAATGAAAGTAACATAAAATTTACAAGGATGATGTAAAGGGCTCCTGTGAAAATGTTAACGAAAGAGCCAAGTATTGGAGCTGGGGATGAAGCACACTGGCAGTGTGCTTGCTTGATATGCGGGAAAACGCCAAGTTCAACCGCCAGCACTGGAAAAAAGAAGTGACTGAGTAGAAAGCATTTTTAACCTTTCTTTCAAAAGAAAACAGTATGTCATCACAAAATATTAAAGATTGTCCTGCAGTTGTAAACTAGCAAGTCAAACTACTATGTTGGTGTAATACACATGTACTGTCTCACATATATATATATATTTTTACTTCCTTTTATCAAATGATTCAGCTCAATGCTGAAAAGACTCTGAGAAGAAATATACTCCAGGACAGTGTAATCAAAAGTAGAAAACTAAGGAAGGTTTATCCAATACTAACTGGAAAAATTAAGGAAGACATTTGCTCATAAAATGGCTGCATAAATTCAGTCACTAAAGTTAATAAGAACCACAAACTGGAAATGGACTTATTAATTTCCTGAAATCTACATTTATGTGAGGTCTTTCCAGGATCATAAAGGGATAAAGGTTAGGGTAATAAAAATTTTGAAGGACAATTGTGGGAATATGGTTGCCATACCTCGATGTATTCTCAGAGGTTATAATTTGGAAATTTAGAATAAATTAAATATGTTGTAGATTATTATAATTAAGAGGAAAAGTTTTTTTATTGAAATTTTAAACTTCAAGTGAGTTTTATTTTTTTTAAGGTTAAAATTCCCTCTAGCACAGGCAGACTTTGAACTTACTCTGTAGCCCAGCATGGCCCCAGGCTCACAGTGATGCCCTCACATAAGCTTCTCGAGGGCTGGTGTCATAGGCATGAGACACCCATGCAGCTGTGCGTGTTTTTGAAGGTCCTATTTCTTTTTCCCAGGGGGAACTTGCAGTTCTGGTTGCAGATAGAGAGGCTGAATTTGTTATTGGCTGATTTCAAACTTTTGATGAGGTCTTCATTATATATGACGGACAAATAGTTTATAAAATGTGTAGTTACTAGTCATGACAACAAAAAACCAAAAATGTGTATGTGGAGTCTAGCTTCAAATGTTTAGATTTGTGTGTGAGTTGGAGTAAAAACCAGTAGTAGAGGCCAGGAGTCTCGACAGAGGTTATGAGGGAGGGCGAGAGGGGAAGGTTTACGGGGAGTATGGGGTAGATAGGAGGGTGAGAGGGGAAGGTTTACGGGGAGTATGGGGTAGATAGGAGGGTGAGAGGGGAAGGTTTACGGGGAGTATGGGGTAAATAGGTAGGTAGCGGGCAGAGTACTTGGAGGAGAGAAGGAGGTGGGAGGAGGGTTAACCAAACTTAAGATTTATGAATAACTTACATGGAAACCTACTTTTTTGCCAGCTAATCATACAGATGTTTAAAAGAGTCTGGGTAGAAGGATCCTGGTTCAATTCCCCAGGACCCAAGCATGGAGAGGACCTTAAGAAGGGGCTTGTAGGATACACCTGTGTAAGTGACATGAAGCAGTGGGTCGGATACTGGAGGTGGAAATGTGAACAGGGTAATCGCTAGTAATGGGGTGACGGAAGTGCAGGGGGAGGTTTAATCCAAGCCTAGCACATCTGAAAATGCCATGTGGAAGCCTACTATAAACGTGCAGTGCTTTAAAGCTTGTACACCCTTATAATTGGAAATGTATAGAATAATTACATCTTTACAGCGACCATGCACTAATCTGTTGATCATAAAACATATGCTGGAATAAAATACAGATCTTTAGTTTAACAAGCAAACTTACCTTTCTTTTCTAGGACCCAAATTTTCCATATTTACAGTAACAATTAAAAGTCATATATGACTTTTGACATCAAATTACTCAGCATGTACAATCTGCCAAAGACATATTTAACAGTAGCACTTCACCCACGATGCATACCTGGATAACTTTTTGTTCTACAGGTATTAAATTTTCAGCATTGTATCTAAGTATTCATGAGGGTCATGTTGATGATTGTGATGCCAGCAGCTAACAGTCCCTAAACTCTCTATCTCTATATATTAGGTACTGGCCTAAGTACTTGAATTCTCAGAACCACCCTGTGAGGTAGGCACTGCTAATGTGGCCACATTTTAAACAAGGGTGAGTAGTTTGTCTACATGGAGTGGCTGTGAAGAGGTGGGGCCGGAGCGCCTGTGGTCTGGCTCTGGTCTGCACATCCTTCACGCACACTCTTTGGAACCTCAGCTGTTCACCGCCCATCTTCCCATCCCCCCCCCCCCCCCACACACACACAGTGATTCAGCCATCCAGTGATCTTCAGCATCTCCCCGGCTTCTGTCCTTTGTGGAACGTGGGATTTGCACGCAGAGCATTTCATCTGGAGCACAGGGGACCTGCAGCGTGCCCACATCATTTCTACATCCCCACAAGGTTCCATTTTTCTATGAAACTCTCTGCTTCCCTCCCCGCTTGCATCCCTTCCTCATGTTCTATTGCCACAGCGCTTCTTGGCCATGAGTTTTGTAGCACACACATTGCATCCTGTATCTCACATGAGTCGGTGAGGTTGTCCCCCAGTAGAGGCATCCTCACATCCCTGACGGCAAAGCACGTTCCTTCACCACTTGCTACAGTGTAGTGCTTTTGTAATACATCGTTTTAATTTATTGGGATTTACAAAATTGTCAAGAACATACTTAACATTTGGATTACCAGAGAAAGATAATTACAAGATTTCTGAGCTGTTTTATTCATTTACGAATGTAGAATTCTCATTTTACCAGTTATTTTGGAAGAAATTATTACCAAAGCACAAGGGTTCTATATCGCATGTTCCATAAATGATGGTACTACCGATAGCAACAATAAAGGACATGTATTCAGCACTTAATTACCGTGCACCAGTGCTTTAAAATAACTATTTCCTTTAATTCTTGGAAGAATGTTCGAGGTTGTCACTATTAATGTGCTTTTCTTAATAAAACAAGCAGCTTAGATAGCGTGCATTATGTCATCACAGTTCATAGGGTGGTCAGAGTCCAGACTGGACTTGAACTCTCGCGGCCTGATTACAGAGATGCACTGCACCAGAGCTGAATCACAGTTTGCCAGGCAGCTTTGGGGAGCAGTCCTAGGTGCTCAGCACTTGCAGCACCTGGCTGTGTGTCTCCCCGACTCTTTGGTTAAGTCTGTAAATTTTGAGTAATGTGTACATCTTCTTTACCCAAACTGCTGAGATGGAGTCGTGTCGTTGGCCAGCATAACCCTAAAATCCTCTCCAGTACCAGAGTCTATGATTCCCACAGGAAGCCAAAGCCTTTCCTCTGATGCCTGCCAGACATTTCATATGGCACACATCAAGATCCTTGGAAGTTTTATTTAATTCACTGTATTTATTTTCCTCAACATAAAGGTGAAATATTTTTGCATTTTTTCCAATGCATTTCTCAGTAATAACACAGCCTGTAAAAATAATTTTTTTTCATGTATAGAGGTATTGTTCTATCTTAACCAAAGAAAAAGTACACTCTTATACACTGGTGTGTGTGTGGGGGAAGTCCTCCATTTGTTATTAAGAAGGAACTAGAAATATGACAATTATTATATTGCCTTTCCCCTAATTTGACTTAAATTAGTGACTTTAAATTACCACAGGATATGAAATATATAGTATTTACACATAGGAGAAAAATATTGCTTGCTAGTATGTATGTTTACGACATTAATCTATCTCTCTATGATCTAATATAAAATAAACCATTTGAAAGCAATTTCATTGAAAGACTTTCAGAAATGTTGAAATGAAAATATTAATCTTTTGGATGTGTCGTGTAGGTTTCTTTTTAATCCCAGGAAGATGGGTTGTGTAGTTCAAAGAATAAACAAATATCCAATAATATGTCAAATGAAGACAAAGATGTCAGCCTTTAGCCACGAGGAGCATTACTTCTTCCCTCCCTCTGTCCTTATATCTCTCTCCATCCTTCTCTCTCTCCTGCCCTTTCCCTTCACCTTTCTCTCTCTCTTTTCATAGACATTATGGAAAGCCAGTACTAAACAAGGTACTGTCCCAGGGATAGATATAGAAGACCCTACCTTGTTGAGTCTGTGTGCTGTAGATTTTCCTTAGAGGGGAACTGGCTTCCTTGTGGGAGATGAGTGTAATAATAGGGCTTCATGATCCTACTTACTCCACCCATAGGTATTTACTTTAAGTGGGTGTTTATTCAATGGGTCCTTTCTTCCACGTCATGTTTCTTGCACAATTATACTCCTATACTTTAGGGTAATTCCTTGCTTGAATGTGGGTTCATCTTATCTACAAATCAATTAATCAATAGACCATAAAAGAGCAGATTTTAGTTTTTAAGAACACTGGTGTTCCATATATAATGATGTGTCTTTTCCTGAGGTGATGTGAATAAATGTGTATTCATCAAACAGACTAAAGAAATGATGCCACCCACTCACATCTAGCTTACTAAACCAGTCAGTTTACTGTGTTTACTTAAAAGAGAATGTATGACCCAAAGTAGCTCTATTGCTAAAAATTCATCCCAGTGTGGGTATTGACTCAAGAGAGCTGCGACCCTAGAATTTGAAGGTACCCAACAGGAGAGTCTCTTTGCCCCTGCAATTAGTATTGTTTATATAACTTTACAGAGCCGGCTAGCGATCCTCTAAAATTCAGGAGCTCCCTGAAACTTATTTCCTGACCCTAACAGGTTTCATTTCCTCCTGAGTTTTGGATTTCTCGCTAGGAGAAAATGTTTCACTTCAGATGAAAAGGCTACACAGAAGTAGCTTTAAAATCACTCCAAAGAAGTAAACTTAAGGATGCAAGTTGTGTGAGTTTTTTCTATGGTTCGTAAACAGATGTCTGTGCATGCATGCACACGCACACATATGTGTGTATGTTTTGAGACAGGGTCTCATATAGTCCAGGTTGGCTTTGAACTTGCAATGCTCCCACCTCACCTTTCTTCCTCAGTGCTGGGGTTATTACACCTGGCCCATTTCTTTATGATAGGAACAAGTAACAGTGCTACCTCAAATAAGTCTGAAAGTCAATTATGACTTAACATTCCACTTAAAATGAAACCTAATCTGTTTTCTATGGTCCACCATGATTTCTATTTCATCGTGTATTCTTCTGTATTGTGAACATGCCTGGCTCTTTTCTCTCTTTCTCATAATTGAGTAGAAATTTTATATGAATAAACCATGTTTTGGTATCTTTTCCCTCCTCCCTGCCCCCTTCCACTAAGGGCCCCCCTCAATGGGATTGCTGGTATTCACCAGGGGCTTGTGTGTTAGGAGTTGTCTTCTCTAATTTAATCTCCTCGCAACCAAATATTGATTGGCATTTCATTATAGTCTCTATATTGTGCTTGTTTATTTAGTCTTTGTCTCTCTTACCAACATAGGCTCCCTGAGATTCTCCTGTTTGTTAGTATAACCACAAAACCCAGCATAAATAGCACGCTCTTATTTGCCAAACAAGGAAATGCATGAAAATATTAATTCGAAACATCCAAAACTAAAGGAGCCATTCTTCCAGAAAATGGAACAAATTGAAACGGTTAGAGTTTGGAGTGTCACAGATTTAGCGCTTACGAACTGTGTGACTTTGGGGACTTTACTTCCTGTCTGCATCTCAGTTTGTAGAAAACAAACATAATAATGGCAACTTGTTCAACATTTTTTGATGATTATCAACCAACACGACACATCTAAAGTACTGTTATAAGTAAATACTTAAGAATGGTTAAGAAGTCCAATATTAAAAAAATTGTCATGAGTAATAAAGGAGGGCAAAAAAAAACCCATCAAAATAGAAAAAGTTGAGGAGGGAAAAACAGAGATGGGCATGGGAGCATTATGTAAATTATTCAACGTTTTTTAATTAGAAAAGGGAATTTCAGAAATGCCATCAACCACTGTGATTAATTTTTTTTAAAACTTATTGTATGCAGGAAAGATACACAACATGCTGTTTCGAGGAACACACAGAAAATGAAGTTGTTGACTGCTAGAGAAGGGTTGTGCATGGGTTTTCTGGTTATTCATTACTTTGCCTGGGGTGTGAACCCAAGAGCTGGTAGCTACTTTGAGAGTCAATAAAACCATAGTTCTCCCTCCCACATGGGTGGTCTAGGGCATCCCAAGTTCACAAGACCCTGTGTGGATTTAATGGTAGAAATGGTTTATGGCCATTGTTATATGAGCACAGGGTTGAACTAGCTCTCACTGACAGTTTTTACTAACAAGGTAGAGATAAAAATAAATTGCATGTTAGAGCTAATGCCCACAACTGACAGCCTCAACACTATTGGGTATAGAAAAAGGGGAAATTGTGGGGATGTGGTAAGGGAAAGGAACTCCGTCACCCTGGAGTCTGGTTGAAGCCTCTTACCATCAGGGAAGTAAGAATTCTAGCACAATTAACAACTGCTCAAGGCCTCTCTTCTTTTCTGGCTCTAAGCCTACAGTTTTCTAGGAATCTCACCCGAAATCCACCCTGTCAGTAAAAGTATATTTTCTGAACTTCCCACACAACTCTAATGCTTCCTGTTTTTTTTTTTTTTAATTTTTTTTTTAATTTATCTGAAAGCAGAGAACGAGAGAGATAGAGAGAAAAATGCACTCACAGAGAATGGGCACTCCAGGGCCTCCAGCTATTGCAAATGAACTCCAGATGCATGTGCCACCTTGTGCATCTGCCTTTATGTGGGTACTGGGGAATTGAATCTAGGTGATAGGCTTTTCAGGCAAGCACCTTAACCACTGAGCCATCTCTCCAGCTCTCTTGGTTTTATATTATCAGATTGCAATCATACTCAAGGTACCCCTGGAACCATCCCAGAGTCTCATTTATCAAAAAGGAGAGAAAAGGGGCTGGAGAGATGGCTTAGAGGTTAAGGCATTTGTCTGCAAACCCAAAGGACCCATGTTCGACTCCCTAAGTCCCAAGTAAAACAGATGTACAAGGTGACACAAGTGTGTAAGGCCATATATGCACACAACGTGGCACACTCATCTGGAGTTGGATTATAGTGACCAGAGGCCCTTGTGTGCCAATTCTCACCCCCTGCTCTGGTTCTCTCCTATAAAAAAGATAGAATAAAAGGAGAGAATGGTAAAAATTGTCTGCGCATCCTTTTGAGTTATAACTTAAGAGGCACAAAAGTGGCGTATGTATGTGTACTGCTAGGACAGTTAGCTGTGACCTGGTGTTGAGAGGCCCCCACCCTTGAGTATGTCTCAGTGAGACCCTACAGGACTGTGCACAAGAAGCTCACGCCCACGCTCTGGGGTGCATATTACTGTCTGTATGAGTCTCCCTCTCTCTCTCTCACTATGCTTAAAATCTACATTAAGATTCTTCTAACAAAACCTGCAACTCTGCTTCATACTGGCTTATCCTGGAATCCTCTCTTGTGTTTTACTCATGAATCCTGAGATTTTCTGAGTTGAGATCCCTAAAACATAAGGGAACTCCTCAGTAATTCAAGACACAAATGTGACACTATGTCTCTGCCCCCTCACCATGGACAGTGTCTGCTTTGCTAGGCAGACATGACTTTCTAAATTCTCTATTGAGAACACTAATATATGCACGTATGCAAATTGGGCATATTCTCATTAGGTTATACTCTTTTTCTCCCCTCTCTCCCACACCCATTCCACCAAGGGCCATTTTCAACGGTGTTACTGGTTATTATGATGGGGGTCATGAGTGTATCATTCAATCCCTGCTAGGGAGGAATAACCTCAGATTACACCTTCTCACTTGGTGGCTCCTACATTTTTTATGTCCCCTTTCCGCATTGTTCCCCGAGCCTTGGCATGTTAGAAGTCTCCTTTCGTGCTGAGCTCTTAGCAACCTCTAATTTTCTGCTTTGATTAGCTTTGACTTTACTCAGTGGCTACTGTCACAGTACTTCTCCCTGGAGAAGCACTGATATGCAAGTCACCTGCTAGGTATGACTGAGATAACTCATCTTGTGCCAGGCAACCCTTGATTTGAACATTTAACATATGAAGTACCCAGGCAATTCAGAAAAAGGAAATGCTGGGGAAGGGTTACCTCTGGGTATACTTTATACACTGAAAACCTGAATGAACTGTGGGACTTCACAGACTTATTTTGTATTCATTCTTAAAACTAGTTCCATAACGTGCATGCTTCAAGTCATCATGGTAAATACACTACCTAGGGAAGCTTTCTGAAATACAGAAAGAAAAAAAAAAACTGTGGTGATTATTGATGCTGAGTGATTTAAAAAATATATATTATTTATTTGAGAGAAAGAGGAGAGAGAAAGGGGAGGGGAGAGAATGGGCACACAAGGGCCTCCACCCACTGCAAACAAACTCCAGATGCGTGTGCCCCTCCCTTGTGCATCTGGCTTACGTGGGTCCTGTAGTATCGGACCTGGGTCCTTTGGCTTTGGCAGGCAAATGCCTTAACCACTAAGCCATCCCTCCAGCCCTGTTAAATGATTTTTAAAAGTGAGTATAGTGAGAATGTTTGGCCAAAACAACAAAAAAAATTGATTAAGAATTCAATTAACTTTTTCTTCTGAAAAAAGAAACTGGATTACTTGAATGAAAAAAAAAAAAAACAAAAAACTAATGGCATAGCCACATGACAAGGCAGGCCCAGTTTCATGCTCATTTTTCTGTTAAATGGGCTTTTGCAAGAGTCCTGCAACTTCCTAGTGTCTGCTATTGACAAGAGGAAAACCAAGTTCCACGTCTCAGATGGGAAAGGCTTGGAGAATCTTTTTATTTTTTTTCCTTCTAATACTTTAAGTGCAAAACCCCCAATTGTATTAAATCACCATGTTCTCCTCTAAAGTTTGCTACTTAGTTAACAGATTCTAAGCAAGGCAGAACATGTTATATACATATTACCACATGAGGAATATGATTAGGAAAAAAATGATGCAAACTCTTTCCCCTTTACAATCTGTCTCTAAATTATAGATCCATGATTATTCTCCCTACTTATGTCCAACTTTTCCAAAACAAAAATATTCATAAACACCGAGCTTTGCTAAACAAACCATAATTTTTCCTATGTTATTTTTCCACTTGCAGCTTGTGGCTGGAGAAGATGTCTCAGTGGTTAAGGTGCTTGCCTGTGAAGCCTAAGGACCAGTGTTCAACTCTCCAGATCCCAAGTAAACTAGACGCATAAAGGCACAAAGGTAAGGCAAGTGCAGGGTTGCACATGACCACTAGGTGACACAAGTGACTGGAGTTTGATTACAGTGGCTGAGGTCCTGGTGTGCCAATTCCGTCTCTCTCCGTTCTCTCTCTTAAAAAAAAAAGTATTACTGCGTTGGTAATCCCAACTGTACTATAGCAATAGGAGGAGGAGTCAGAAGAATCCTGCTGCTTCTGCCACAGCTAGTCTGGCCTTCTGGTGGCCTACAATGAGTGACCAACACTCTGAGCTTGTCCTCTGACCGCCACAAGTGCACCTTGGCATACGTGTGCCCAGAACACACACACATACACACACACACGCACACACACACAGAGACACGGATTTTAAAAGGTGCTGTGCTGCTTGCTGTGTGGGAGACAGAAGTACTTGGATTTTTAAATTTCATCTTTATAACAAGACTCTAGGAAGTAGATATCTTTTAATGAGGAAAACAAAGATTAGAAAATAAAACTGGCTGAATAAATATAGTTAAAGAATGGTAAAGGCAGTTTTCAAATCTAAGGCAGTTAAAGATATTAATTTTACTGTATATCTTACAATTTATTTCTTGGATTTATAAATACAGAAATCACTAAGTAGAATATCTCTTAAAATACCTATAATGGTGTATATTTAACACATAAGTAATAGGTGTTATACAACATTATTAAATTCTACTATGATATGTGTATCCTGTAATATATATGATATTATATTTATGTTGTTATTATTTTTTGTCATGCTGGATACCAAACCTTTGTGATACCTCAGCAAGTACTCTGCCACTGAGCTATCAGCTCCTGCATATGATATTATGTATACATATATGTCTATACTATATGCTTATATGTGCATTACATGCTTACATGTGTTATGTAACTACAATTCCCAACCTCACTGCAAATAAGTGCAGCATAGAACTTGCGTGGTCACTAACATGTTTCCTGTATTTCTGCAGAAGAATCTGCAATGAAAGCCGTTAAATAGGATGCAATTTGTAAGCCTTTCATTAAATAATCATTCTCAGCTGGATTTCCGAGAAGGAATATTAATGCAAACATATGTAACTAGCATTGCAAGAAATTAGCTTTGCCGATTAAGTCCCAAATCAGTCATTTTAGCTATGCACTACAGGCTTTTTGATACATTTCTGTCTCCAACAACTTAGCACAAATTGTAGGATGAATACAGGGACGTTCAGAGTGTGATTTCTATGAAATGCCACTAATCTTTCAAGTTTCTTGGGTTGGGAGGGAGTGATCAAATCCATATGTAGAGAGACAAAATGGAGGCTTTTCCAGGTTCAAAGGCTAATTACTAATTCCTAACATGTAGGCTTGTGGCATGGTGTTAAATGGCAAGTCTCGGCCACCCTAGCCGAACGTGGCCGCTAGATTGGGTTACAGCGAGGGTGTGGATGTTATTTGTTAAAATCTCCAAAGCCCTACTTTAGTTGCCAAGGTTTGAAAATATTGTGAGGCATTTTTAGGTTTTCTTGGAAACTGTTACTAGGCCCATTCTACAACATTTTCTCCAAGATTAAAACATTTAGGCGTGCTTTTGTTCCTGCTCAGTTTATTACTTACAAGAAGCTATCTTAATAACAAAGATTAAGTCTTCACCAAGTGACAGTTAGGGCTTTAGCTCAGAGAGGTCGTGAGAGACGAGGAAGTAGAATTCTGCAAAGAATGGGCTTGGACAAGTCCTCGAGGGAGAACAAGGCAGAGCCGCCCGTCTGGGCTGGGGTGCAAGCGCATGTGGCCATGCCCTGTCTGCGAGGGCCCCTGGGAAAGAACTGCATGGAACCCACCCCCTGATTGCACTTGCCTACTATTTCTCCTTGCTTTCTTTTATTCTAGAGCAGCTCCCTCCTCTTCTCCTTTCAATTTGAACAGCGCAGTTCCACCCCCACCCCTTTGCCCTGCCACTCCCTGAAGATTGGAATTGGTTTATTGCCACCTCATGGTGTGGTTTAACTAGCTTTTTCCCCCCTAGTCCTGACTAGATTAAGATTCACACTCGTATGACTACAAGTAAAACTGTGCACATCGTGGTGGCTTCTTCACATTGTGTGTTATCTGCTTAGTATATCAGTGACGTCTGAGGTGATGCTAGTATGGCCTATTTGCCATAAAACTTCCCATTGAACCTTTCATCTAATGCTTTTGCCAGCAATACATGAAGGCTGCTCCAGTGCAGTATTTCATTAGGAGATCAGTTGTTGAATGCTGGCTCACAGACCTTCCTAAATAAAGAAATAACAAAGAAGCACAGAAATGACATAGTCTAGAAGGTCTGTGATGAATGGATACGTAGTAGCATAAATATAATTTTTTTTTATTTTTTGAGGTACGGTTTCACTCTAGCTGAGGCTGGCTTGGAATTTTCTATGTAATCTCAGGGTGGCCTCAAACTCACAGTGATCCTCCTACCTCTGCCTCCCAAGTGCTGGGATTAAAGGAGTGTACCATCACACCAAGCTAAATTATGTTTTTTAAAAATTTTATTTATTTGCGAGGAGAGAGAGAGAAAGAGAGAGAGAGAGAGAGAGAGAGAGAGAGAGAGAGAGAGAGAAGAAGAAGGAGGAGGAGGAGGAGGAGGAGGAGGAGGAGGAGGAGGAGGAGGAGGAGGAGGAAGAGGAGGAGAGGAAGAGGAGGAGGAGAGGATGGGTGGGCCAGGGCCTCTAGCCACTGCAAACAAACTCCAGATGCATGTGCCCCCTTGTGCATCTGGCTTAATTTGGGTACTGGGGAACCAAACCCTGGACATTAGGCTTTGCAGTAAAGTCTCTTAACCATTTGAGGCCCACATTTTATGTTTTTTAAAAATTTCATGTAGATGTATTTTAATCTTTCAACTTGGAGTGATTCTATTTCCATATATGCAACACACGTGCCTGTGCTCATATCTTGATAGGATGTATGATTAAGAGGCTCTCAGGTTGCCGCCTCGTCTACAACATATTATTTCAGTCTGAACCTCCCCCCCCTTATTTATGAGGTAGGGTCTCACTGTAGCCCAGGCTGACCTGCAATTCACTATATAGTCTCAGGTTGGTCTTGAACTTGATGCAGTCCTCCTACCTCTGCCTCCCAAAGGTGCTGAGATTAAAGGTGTGTGCCACCATGTCTGGCACAGTCTGAAAAACTCTTTCTGGATCTCAGATTCTTCTTAAATCACAGATGCTTAAAAGAGTCCTTGCTGTAATTCTTCTCATTGGTAGCGTGCAAGTCCTTTTGCATTTCTCCAACAAAGGTGATATCTCCAGTCACATCAACCATTGAATGTCTATGATCTAATATGTTGGGGATGCTTAGTTTGAAGGAGGTGAGTAGTTGGTAAGAATGGAGAGTACCCAGAGAGTAAGGCTCAGTTCCTACTAGCGTATGAGAGGAGCCAGAGGGGAGAGACTGGAAAGATGCAGTATTCCTTACTCCTCATATTCACAGGGGGTCTTGGGCTTCTACATGGCTCTACTGGCATCTAAGTTAGATTTTATGAAATTGAAATTGATGAAGCTTTTGTGTGTGTGTATGTGTGTGTGTGTGCATGTGTGCATGTGTGCGTGTGTGTGTCTTTTCCCAATGGTACTCTGTTCACATGGCCACAGAAAAGAAGAGAAGCAAATATTGTAAAAGGAGAAATTTTGTGTTAGCTTTTAGTGCCTGGAAAAATTTTCTTATTAGAAATAAAGGGTTGGGCTGGAGAGATGGCTTAACAGTTAAGTGCTTGCCTGTGAAGCCTAAGGACCCCGGTTCGAGGCTCAATTCCCCAGGACCCACGTTAGCCAGATGCACAAGGGGGCACATGTATCTGGAGTTCATTTGCAGTGGTTGGAGGCCCTGGTGTGCCCATTCTCTCTCTCTCTCTGCCTCTTTCTCTCTCTGTATGTTGCTCTCAAATAAACAAACATAAAACAAAAAAAATTAAAAAAAAGAAATAAAGGGTTTATTTAGTTCATAATTCTGGAGGTTTTAGTGCAAGATTGAGCATTCTCACTGCTTTAGACCTCTGGTAAGGGCAGAGCATCATGGTGGGAGCTTATGACAAAGAAAACTTCTCATTTCATCAGCCAGAAAACAAAGAATTATTCCACTGACCGAGGTCCCCAAATATGCATTGAGGACACAGTCCCAATGACCTAGGGATTTTTTTCCAAGCCTCACCTTTTGAGGGCCCACACACCTCTGAATGCTACCACCTTGAGGACTGTGCTTTCCACATGTGGACCTTTAACAATAGTGATTATATGGAGAAGGCAGACATCTCTGTATCCTGACTTAAAGGAACAAGAAAAAGACAGATAGCTCTTCTGGCTAGCAGGGACTTTTTCTGAATTTCTGAAGAAATTCAGGAGACACTGTCATCCGAGTGTCCCAGAGAAGGCCAAGGGAGAGTCAGACAAGGAATAGGCTATGTCAGCCCAAGGCTCTGAGCATCCTGAGAACTTTGTATGTGACGCATATAGAGTCGGGCATCACACAAACACCAGATGGGACCAGGAAGCAGATAGCAGACTTAAGCACACCCTCATAGCAGTAAGGGAATAAAATTGATGGGAGAAGAAATAGCTCTCACTTGAGGTTGAAATGTTAACAATTAGAAGAAATGAAATGGAAGCATTTGATGATTTTTTTTTTTTTGGTCAGCTGCAGAAAATAAAGATACTGGATTTTTCCCAGGACAATTGAGTGCTGTATAGGAAAATGGTTTCCCACCAGGAATAGATGGTAAGACCCTATAGCTGAAGACTCCTCATACTTGAGCTGCAAGGTCACTGAGAAATCCTGTTGGAACTGAGCTGAGAACCTCCTCCATGTAGACCAGCTGACAGGAAGCTGGAAAAAGCCACACTGCATGCAGTTAAATGGGAGAGAGAGAGAGAGAGAGAGAAATCACCAGTGAAGATACTCAATAGTAGACACTATAAGCCTTAAATTTGGCCACCCAAGCCAAATGAGCCAATGGATACAATATTGGCATGTCTATCATGGTGGAAAACAACTGCCCTCTAATTGGAATGGAGGCCTGCTCCGTGGAAGGGAATACATCCCTGATAACTGAAAACCTACAACAGGGGTAGTCATAAAATTTAGGGGTATAATGTCTGCTGCTGTTTGGCTAAATGTATACACTATGCTCATCCAACTGCCCAGTAAGCACTTCTCTTAATTTTCATACCCATATATTAATGCTACTCTTACTTTAGGTTAGAGAACCTTCTTTTTTCCAGATGACAGTGACCTTGGGATGACTCAAAAGGCAACATGGTGTTGATCAGAAGTGATAGAGGAGTGCTCAGCATTGCAGTATCTCTCTCACACCTTCCAAGGCTCAGGGTTCATTGCGAAAGAGGTGGTGGAAAGAATGTAAGAGCCAAAGGAAGGGTGGGATTCCTTACAACGCGCTCCTTCAAACACAAAATGGTCTGGATATCCATGACCTCACAGTGCCTGACACTCCTACACAAGACCATCATAAGAGGAGGAAAAGATGATATCAAAATAAAAGAGAGACTGACTGATAGGGGAAAGGAATACGATGGAGAGTGGAGTTTCAAAGGGGAAAGTGGGGGGAGGGAGGGCATTACCATGGGATATTGTTTATAATCATGGAAGTTGTCAATAAAAAAAAATGAACAAAAACAACCAGTTTTCAAGAGAAACAGGTACTTACGTGGATCTTCTCTATGTCATTGTCATGATGGTCTAGTGTTTCTGGGTCCTTGCTCCTAGAGAAAATCCTGCCTTTTTCAGTGGCTAGAAATAATACAACATTATGTGAACTGTTCTCCTTTCTATCAGGATTTACAAGTATATGAAGTCAGATGAGACATTCTTGTTCATTATCAGTATGTGGTCACTTTGATGGCCTCTTCACTGAAAAATCCTAACAAACTTTTTTTAAAAATAAAAATACTATCTGCTCTGAAATTACTATTGGGAGCTTGAGACTCTTTTAGGCCTTTGGGATTTGTAATTTTAGTGAGTAGGTTAGACATGTAATGCAGTGTTTGTGGATTCTAGGTAAAAGAAAAATGGGGTGAAAATTCTGAACAGGCCTTTTGGTGAAAGACTCAGGTTTCCTGTCATTTTTTCCTCATTTATTTGTGAGGAGAGAGAGAGAGAGAGAGAGAGAGAGAGAGAGAGAGAGAGAGAGAGAATATTGTCACACCAAGGCCCCTTGCCACACTGCAAATGAATTCCAGACACTTGTGCCATTTCGTACATTTCGCTTTAGATGGGTCTGGGAACTGAAACCTAGGCTGGTGGGCTTCACAAGCAAACACTCACTGAGTCACCTCCCTAGCCCCAGGCTTCCTATCCTTAATGGCTGTAGCTTGAGCATGTGGTAGTGAGTTATTTGAGGAATCACATTATACAACTTAATAATGACTTTTAAAAGGTGTGAATTGAGATAAAAAAGTTTCAAGACAAGGCAGACAATACAAATAATCAAAATATCATTTAGATCCAGCTTGAGTCCTAATTCTAAATAAGCAAGTTATACATTTTTGAGTCAGAGTTATAGAAAAAAAAAACCATAGCTAAATAAACAGAGTGAGTACATGATCAGTGTTTTAAAATAGCAAACACTCCACATATGTAGCATTCCTTAAATTGATTGATTTGGGAGACATTGTTTTTATTCCAACTTTGGCATCTGTATTTTGCTTATTTATTCTTTTCATGCTGAAGTCCTCTCTTTTAATTTTTGCTTCATATTAATTTACTCTAGGGTGTAATGTGAAAATGTCTAAAAGAAGTGAAAATTCCAAAACAACTACAAAATGTATGACTAAGCAATAATCAAGTCTAAAAACATAACGTTTTTAGTTGGATGAATTGTGAGTAATAAAAATATACTATTAGTGGCAGTTTTCTTTAGACATCTATCCAATCCTAAATCCAAGTTTTATATTTTAATGAAAAAAATCATTCAGTGAAATTTGGAGGATAAGAAGAGATTGAGGCTCTCATGATCTTGGGAATAAAGGGAGTGAGGAACACAGAGCAAGGATTTCTACCTGCACACTCAGTCTTGGCTAAAATGTATTCATATTTTATGATAGTATTGAGCATAGAATAAAATTAACCACTAATGCATTGGAAAAAGATAATGAAGACATAAAATTTCTTTTTTAAAAAGTATTTTTGCTTCATTATTTGAGAGTAACAGACAGAAAGAAAGAGGCAGATAGGGAGAATGGGATCGCCAGGGCCTCCAGCCACTGCAATTGAACTCCAGACACATATGCCCCCTTGTGCATCAGGCTTACGTGGGTTCTGGGGAATGGAGCCTCGAACCGGGTTCCTTAGGCTTCACAGGCAAGCAATTAACTGTTAAGCCATCTCTCCAGCCCAAGACATACAATTTCTGTGGCTGAAGTTTTTAAAAAAAGTACAGTTGATTTGGAAATATTCAGAGATAGTTTCCCTCCACCCCCGAGGTAGGGTCTCACTCTAGTGCAGGCTGTCCTGGAATTTACTATGTAGTCTCAGGGTGGCCTTGAACTCAAGGCTATCCTCTTACCTCTGCTACCCAAGTGCTGGGATTAAAGGAGTGCACCACCACACCCAGCAGAGATAGTTCTTGAATCTGATTGGATCTCAGATCTGTGTCAAGATTTTACATAGGAGACAATATATGGTCCCATGGGAGAAGCCTTGATGTCTATGTTTAGGGTAATATGCCCAATTCTAAGCATATGAGCACATTTAAAAACAATTAGTTAGGGGTTGGAGAGATGGCTTAGCAGTTAAGGCGTTTACCTGCAAAGCCAAAGGACCTCAGTTCGATTTCTCAGGACCCACGTAAGCCAGATGCACAAGGTGGCACATGCATCTGGAGTTTGTTTGGAGTGGCTGGAGGCCCTGGTGCGCCCATTCTCTCTCTCTCTCTCTCTGTCTCTTTCCCTTTCTCACTCTCTCAAATAAATAAAATTAAAAAACATATTTAGTTACCCATGCTATACAGTGCTATAAGAATGGGGCTAATTTATTGGAGGTAAGATCCACAAACTGGCTACTCAAAATTGTATATCTGAACAGAAATTTGAGTCTCTTCTGGGGGCTGAGGTTGGAGGATCACTGTAAATTCAAGGCCAGCCTGAGACTACAGAGTGAATTCCAAGTCAGCCTGGGCTAAAGAGAGACCCTACCTTGAAAAACAAACAAACAAAAAAAACCCCAAACAACCCCCCCAAAAAAAATTCTTAAAGGAATCCTGCACCGGAAAGAAGAAGCAGACAGTTACAAACACTAGAAAACATGTAACAATATTCACCAAGTAACAAATCAACAGAAAGAAGAGGGTAAATAATCAATCACATCCATCAGAGCCAGCTGGAAAACCAGAAACTAACCAGGGATGAAGAAGTGAACTTGCGATAGCGCATCCAGGCAGATAACAACCAGTCATACGAGAGTACCTTTAACTGATTACTTTAATATAAATGGCCTTAATTCACCAATGAGAAGACACAGACTAACTTACTGGATTAAAAAATAGGACTCTCTCTCCCAAATAAAAAAATAAATGAAAATCTTGCAAGTAATAAACAAGTGGGGCTGGAGAGATGTCTTAGTGGGTAAGGTGCTTGCCTGTGAAGTCTAAGGACCCAGGTTCATTTGCCCAGAACCCATGTCAGCCAGGTGCTCAGGGGATGCATACATCTGGAGTTTGTTTGCAGTGGCTGGAGGATCTGGCACACCCATTTTCTCTCAAATATCTGTCTAGCTAGCAGAGATGCCCCCAAAGCTGAGGGTCAAAAGATGGACAGAAGCATCCCAAGCAAATGGGAATCATAAACAGGTGTGTGTGGCTATTCTTTTATCTGATAGAATAGCCTGTCAACCACAACTTTTCGAAAGAGACATTGCATGGTAATAAAGGGAGACATTATTGGGAGGCACAACTATTACAAATATCTATGCACAAAATATCAGGGTCCCATGTTTCATAAGCCAAGTGCCAAATGGCATCAAAGGACACATAGTTCCTCACACAATAACAGTGGGAGGAGATTTCAGTACCCTACTTGCATAATTAAAGAGGTCCTCTACACAAAGAATCAGCAAAGATATATCTGAGTTAATTTATGTCATGGACCAACTGGACTGAAAAATAGCTACAGAATATTTACCCAAGAGACGGAATTTTTCTTGACTGCACATGGAGGCTTCTCCAAAACTAATCAGATCTTAGTTTGCAAAGCAAGGCTCAACAAATACAAAACATTGAAATAATTCTATCTCATCCAACCACAGTGGGGAAAAAAAAAGCCAGAAATCAGCAGCAAGAGAAGCTACAGAAAATGCACAAATTAGAATTAAAACACAGTCTACCAGATCCTCCAGGATACAGTTAAGGCAGTCCTAAGAGGAAAGTTTAAATTTGATGATGCAAATTACAGGAATAAAACCTAAAAAGAAGCCAATCTCAAAACCAATAGATGTATAAAAATAATAAAGACAAGGGCAAAATTTATGAGATACAGACTAAAAGAACAATACATAGAATCACTCAAATAGTTGGCTCTTTAGAAAAGCTAGGATTGATAAACCCTTTAAAGAGAGAAAGAGAGAAAGGAGACCCAAAAAATAAAGTTAGGGAAGACAAAAGTAGTTGTTACAACCAGTTAATGAATTCCTGAAGATAACTAAGGAATATTATGAAAACATTTGTAAAAAATCCAGAAAACTTAGATGAAACAGATAAATTTATGCATGTACATGACCAACCAAAATTGAACCCAGAAGATATAAACAATTTCAACAGACTTAGAAAGAGCAGAGAGTGAAATAGTGATGAAAAGTCTCCCCAGAAAGCAAGGCCCCAATCTAGAAGGACTCACTTCTGAATTCTACCAAGCTTGTAAGGAAGATCTAATACCAACACTTCTCAAATGGCTCTGCAGAACAGGAAGAAACATGGTCTAATTCATTTCACAAAGCCAGCATTATCCTGATATCAAAACTGGATAAAGATGCATGAACATAGAATAAAAAAAAAATCCACAAAATACTTGCAAACTGAATTCAAAACACATTCAGAATATTATACATCATAACCAAGTCTGTTTAATTCCAGAGATGCAAGATTGGTCCAATGTGCATAAATCAATAAATGTATTTCATCATATAAACAAACTTAAGGACAGAAATCACATGATCATCTCAATAGATGGAGAAAAGTTGTTTGACAAACTTCAGCATGCCTTCATGAGGAAAGTCTTGGAGAAATTAAGTGTAGAAATATCTCACCACAAAAAGACTATCAGATATATAGCAAACATCATCCTAATGGGGCAAATCTAAAAAACAAAGAATCCTCTAAAACCTAGAATGAGAGAAAGGTGACTGCTCTCTCCACTCTTATTCCATATAGTGCTCTAAGTCTTAGCTACAGCAGTAAGTCAAGAGAAAGTTTTAAAGGAATAAAAATAAGAGAGAAAGAAATGAATCTTTTCCTGTTTGCAGATGATTTGATTCTTTACTTAGAGATCCTCCAGACTCTACAAGGAAACGCTTCAATTTACTAAATTCCTTCAGCAAAGCTTCAGAGGACAAAATGAACGTGTAAAGATCAGTAGTTTTCATATATGCCAACAATGTGCTTGAAGAGGAAGAGATTAAGAACAACACCCCATTCACAGTAGCTCTCAAAAATAAGGTAGCTAAGAATATACTTCACCATGGATATAAAAGCCCTCTACAAAGAAAATTCAAGACATTGACAAAAGGAAATAAAAGAAGATACTAGATGATGGAGAGAGACCTTCCATACTCCTGGGTCTGTGGAATTAATTTTGTGAAGATAGTTGTGTTACCAAAAGTAATCTATAGATTCAGTGCAATTCCCTTCAACATCCCAAATACACTCCCCTCAGCACCATAAAAACCAATCCAATAATTCATATGGAAACAAACACAACAGACCATGCAAGCCAATGCCATCCTAAGCAGAAATACCACAATGACGGGTATCACAATCCTTGGTCTAAAATTATACAGTAGAGCCATAGTGACAAAATCAGCATTGTACTGATGCAAAAAATCAGGCCCATAGATCAGTAGAGTAGAATAGAGAACCCTAAATAAACCCATATAGTTATGGATGCCTAATTTTCAATAAAGATATCAAAGTCAAACACCAGAGATGTTTAGCCAATGGTACTGGGGGAAGAAAACAACAACCTTGATGCTCATTTTCAGCAAGTGAATTTAGATCTGTGGCTTTGACTCTTCACAAAGATCAACTGAAAATGGATCAAAAACCTTAATTTAAAACTATAAGTACTTAAAACTACTATAGGAAAAAAATAGGGAGTTCACTTTAAGTGATATTGGTGAGAACTTTGCAAAAAGACTCCAATAACACAGGAAATAGCCTCAAGAATCAACATGTGGGACTACATGAAGACTTTCACAGCAAATAATAATAATAATAATAATAATAATAATAATAATAATAATAATAGAAAAACTATCACCAGAGGGAACAAAAAGCCTACAGAATGAGAGAAAATTATTTGTCAACTATACTTTAGGGGATTGAAGGATATATAAAGAATTGCAAAATTTTGGCCAGGCTTGGTGGTGCATGCCTTTAATCCCAGCACTTGGGATGTAGAGGTAGAAGGATCTCAGTGAGTTTGAGGTTACCCTGATACTACATTGTGAATTCCAGGCCAGCTTGGGCTCCAGTGAGATACTACCTCAGCAAAAGAAAACAAAACAAAAACAAAAAAACAAACAACAGCAACAACAACAAAAAAAGCAAGGCTGGGGGAATGACTTAGTGTTTAAGGTGCTCGCATGCAAAGCCAAAGGACCTAGGTTCAATTCCCCAGGACCCATGTAAGCCCGATGCACAAGGGGCACACACATCTGGAGTTTGTTTTCAGTGGCTGGAGGCCCTGGTGCGCCCATACACTCTCTCTAGCTTTCCCTGCCTATTTCTGTCTCTCAAATAAATAAATTAAAATAAAGTATTTTTTAAAAAAGAATTGCAAAAATTAAATAAAAAGCACACTGTGAATCAATAAGCAGGCTAATGATATGAGCACATAGTTTTCAAGAGAAGAAACAGAAAAACCCAGCACATAATTTAAAAAAAAAAAAGTTTAACATTATTGGCCATCGGGAAATGTAAATTATATCACCCTGAGAGTTCATCTCACTCACGTGCTGATAGTTACCATTAAGAAGCTAATAACAACAAATGTTGGCAACGTTGTGGGAAATGGGGCGCCCTGATTGTCTATTGGTGGGGGTGTAAGCCTGGGCAGTCACTATGAAGCTACAATGGAAGTACCACCACACAGCAACGCCACTACTAGGCACTTACCAGAAGGACTTTCTGTCCAACCACGGAGATATGTACACATCCATATCCACTGCAGCTCTGCTCACAAGAGCTAGGGAATGGAATCAGCCCTGATAGATGTCCATCAGCTGCTGAATGGATAATGAAGATGTCATATAGACAAATGGATTTTATGCATTCTTACAAAAATATGAAATTAGCAAGAAAACATACAGAGCTGGAAAAGATCATGTGGAGTCAGAGAACTCAGGTTCAGAAAGACAAAAGTCATATGTTCTCTCTCACTTACAACTCCTAACTTTGAATATTATGTGCACATAGATAAGCGGAGGTGAGAAAAAGTACCATTTATGAAGCTAGATTGGAGGCCATGAGTGCAGACAGGTGCAGAGAGAGAGGGAAGAGGGAGGGGCAGAGGTCGCATGTGACCTGAAGGGGGGAGAGAGACTGTGGAGAGGAGGCGGACAGGAGAGGAGTAGGGAATGAGGACTTTAAAAGCTATGAAAACAATGCCATAGTACACCCATGGAACCTCACTACTTGTGGAAAATAAAATTGAATTCAAAAATCAACATGCTAACTGCAGACTGAAAAGATTTATATTTTAAAATATTTTATCAATAGTCTTGGGACAAAATATATCTACAGTTATATAGCTATCACAATTCTGGAAAAAACTTTCACAAACACCAGTAAAACCCTTACAATACCACTCTGAAGCAGGCAGGGCAGATGGGATTTGTAACTAGTGAGGAGAATAGACCTCAGAGGTGATGTAAGGTCGCACCTCTGGTAACTTGGGCCAGGATAAGAACCTATGCCTTTTAATATTCTGCATCCCCGAGTATGCTCAAGTATTTCCATCCATACTATGTGATGAGTATGTCTTCTGTGATATTGACAGTATAATGTTACATCAATTTTAACATTCTTTTTTATTTTTTAAAGTCCTTTTTCAATATTACATTTATTTATTTATTTGAGAGGGGGGATGGGTGTGCCAGGGCCTACAACTGCTGCAAACGAATTCCAGATACATGTGCCACTCTGTGCATCTGGCTTTATGTGCTTTATGTGGGTGCTGGGGAGTCAAACCTGGGTTCTTTGGCTTTGCCGGCAAGTGCCTTAACTGCTTAGCCATCTCACCACTCCACTCTTCTTCTTTTCTTTTTTTTTTTTTTTGGTTTTTGGAAGTACAGCCTCACTCTAGCCCAGGCTGACCTGGGATTCATTATGGAATCTCAGGGTGGCCTCGAACTCATGGTGATCCTCCTATCTCTGCCTTCCAAGTGCTGGGATTAAAGGTGTGCACCACCATGCCCAGCTCCACTACTTTTTTAAATATAATTTTCTTTATTTATTTGTAAGCAGAGACAGAGAGAAGTGGGACAGACAAAGAGAATGGGGATGCCAGGGCCTCCAGCTGCTGCCAAGGAACTCCAGACACACGCACCACTTTGTGCACCTGGCTTTGTGTAGGTCCTAGGGAATGGAACCTGGGTCATTAGTCTTTGTAGGAAAGCACCTTCACCACTAAGCCATCTCTGTAGCCCTCTTTAATGTTCTTAAACACTGGGGCTCATAGTACACTTTATTACTAGACTCTTTTTACACATGTGTCAAGCACCATCCCAATATGATACATATACTTTGAGGATCCTCAGCTATGAATTTTCCATATCAGGTATGTGAAACTCAAGCCTAACCAAACAAAACAGTCCTTTTTAACCTCTCAACAGCTTTGCAATCTCAATAAGACTTGCACACGTGTATAAATATGATGTGGGTATAAATGGACAACAGGGCACACCTTACTGAATTGCATGCCACTTACGTTCCCCCTTGGCTCCACAGGCGAAGGAGAGCCGTAGAATCTATTCTGAAGTTTGGTCCTGTCTTGTGTGTGGCACCCTCAAAAACAAGCTGGGGAAATAATCTGTTTATCTTATTATTTTTAAACTTTTTTTACCTCTTCCTTTCTGCTTTACTTGAAACAAAGTGCTGCGACTTTTTGTTACATATGTTACATGCACATTTTTTGTTACATGTATCTGATTTCTCCAGTTTCCACCTTGAGTAAAAAGAAAGACGCTTAGGTGAGCAACTCCTTGAGCAGGACATAAGGTCCCAAGGCCTCGTATGACATGCTGTCCTATACCATCCTCGCCTTAAGGTGCTTCAGACAGCACAAGAGTGCCTGTCATGTGTGTTTGGGGATAAATGAGTCATGTACTAGCCCAGTTCCATGCAATAGAACCATCTGTAATGGTGGATCTATTCATGATCTTTGCAAACTGAATTTTTAATTTTAATTTAATTTTTTATTTTACGTTTTAAAGAGAGACACAGAGAGTGAGAAAAGCAGAAATTGATAGTAGATAGTTAGAAAGAGAGAGACAGGGAGAGAGAGAAAGAGGGAGGAAAGGAAAGAGAGAGAGGGAGAGAGAAATAGGGAAGGAGGAAGGGAATGGGCACTCCAGGGCTTTGCAGTGGCTGTTAACGAACTTCTGACAGGTGGGCCCCTTGTGCACACGTGAGAACGCACGCTTGCACTCTTGCCTCTGGATATACATGGGGCCTGGAGATTCGAGCAAACGTTCTTGGGCTTCGCAGGCAAGCTCCTTAATGGCTAAGCCACCTCTTCAGCCCTGAATTTTTAATTTTAACTAATTTTGTTTTTGACAGTTTCTCGTGATGATTGGCACTGAATTATATAGCTCAGGACAAGTTGCTGTTTCCTGGGTACCTTGGGTACTTCTGCCTTCTCTCACAGGGTGATCTGTGGGGAACGGTCTTCCTCTGAGCATGACAGTCACTGGCTGCCACTGTGCCTGCTGGAGACTGCTATGGACTCTACAGAATTCACTGCTTCTGCCAAACCTGGTGATTCCTCTTCCTGCTTTCCCAAGAGCCTTTCTGGAAAGGAGAATGGCAGATCTGAATCTCCATATGGTACAAGCTATGCCCTCGCATGTTGTGAAAACTGTAGATGGACAGTTCCCTGATGGGCTTATAGGCTGACCCATGCCAGCATCCTTCCTTTCGGCCACCTTGAAGACTTGTTTTCATCTTCATCTTCTTGCTTGACTACCACCGCTCTGATACCATAGGTTTCATTCCACGAGCTCTCCAATACATACACTACACCTACATTCTGGCTAATTGAAATCTTTGGCAAACCAGGATACCAGCTCATTTAATCCTCACAGTGAGACCACTGCCTTCAGTAGGCAGGTGAAGGAAATAAAATACAGAAAATTTAAACTGCAGAAGATTATGCAGTTTATAGATGGTAGTATCATAACTCAAATCCAGGTCTGAGGATTCCAAAATCCAGTCCTTTTCCATTTAGAAACAGCTCCTATTTTGTAAAAAGGCTATTGATAAAAAGAGAAGAAGACTTCTAGCTTCATGGAAGATTTATGAGTACATGATATTGGCTCAAAAGTTGAGTGCAATGGAAGTAAAAAGTGCACATTTTAGAACGACAAACTTTACGCAGCACATTAGTGCGTAATTACAAGTCATTATATTCAAATTAACTGCTGGTTGAATTTGGATTTTATATTTCAAATCAGTTTTTCCTGCCCATGGTACATTTGAGGTGCTAAAATACATATCAAAAACATATAGGTGAGTCAGGTGTGAGGGCACCTGTCTATAATCCCCACACCCACATGCATAGTCAGAAAGATCATGAATTCAAGATCAGCCTGGGCTAGAATGTGAGTTCTGTGTTAGCCTGAACCCTATTGTAAGACCCGATCTCAAAAACTGAAGCCCAAACTGAACAAACAATAAAGCACCCTAGCACATTTTTAATGACCACAAGCAAATTATACCTTACAGTCAGTCACTAATTATTCACAATGCCGGAAGACACATGTTGCAGTTACAGTGCATACAAAACTTACAGTGCTAAATCTTTTGTAACTGCCCCGGTTTATTGCAGACATTCTCATAGCATCATTAACGTGTCTTCAACTAAATCACTAAATTGGAAACAAATTGCTTTTGTCAGACTGGGAGATCATTGGCTGTCAGAAAAATCAAAATAACACTCTCTCCTCCCACTAGGATGCTAATGTGAACATTTCAAAATGGTACCTAATGTTTTTCATGTATTTTGCTTTAACTATGGGTATGATTCCTCCCTGGAGTGAAGAAATCCAGCAAAGATCTCATATCTATCATGTGTGTGCACACAGAAATGAATATGCGTATATCTTCGTTTCTGGAAATATGTATATATACACATATTTCTGGAAAGAAAAAAAAATCTTTTCGTCAAAAACCCCTTCATTCACTAATTAGGCAAGCTTTAGTAATTTCATGTAATAATCACCTTGCAAGGTTTGAATTTCAGTTGATAAAATGTGGCTCATAGGGGGCAGATAATTATTGTGTTTATTCCTCCATTCTCTCTGCCTCGTCAAATCTCACTTAATAAATGATATTACCTTTGGCCACCCTTTAGCATGGAAGGCTTTCATTTGTCCACAGGGATGAAAGGACCCATAGCACCATCACTGGCATATTTACTCTTCCCCTTCTGAGCCTTGAAGGGCTGGGTCTTCTGCCCTGGTGCACACGGTCCGATATAGATTTTTCAGGAACAAGCCGCAGCTCTCTTCCCTGACGCCCTCCCAGGTGAGCTCCGGGCTTCATACTCATAAAGCAAGCAAACTTTAAGCTAATTATGTGCTGGTGTATTCTCCCTTGCTGAATTTTGGCAGGTTGCTTCTGTAAATTATGAAAAATAAATGTGAAATATGCAGATGTCTTTTGTTTGAAGCAGATGTTTGGTCTATCTTGCCAGAATCCAATCAGCTATTCCCCTGGGTGTCTTCCCCCCACAATGCTTTCCATGAACAGCTTAGGAACATACAGGGGTGAGCTCAACAGCACTCTGCAGGCTTTTGAGGAAGGTTCTTGTGCTGAGAAGGCTTTGTTAAAGAAAGCTAAAGATAGAAATATTCTAAATATTCTCAAGAAATATCCTAATTCTTTTTGTTGAAAGACACTGGATATGGAGTGGTTCCCTCTGGGAGTTGAGGAAAGGGGAAAAGGGTGAGCTCCGTATGGCCATTTTTAGGAGCAGTATGTTTTTTTTTAATCCCCCAATCTTTTATAGGACCAAGAGTACCATTTTGAAGATGAAACGTTTCTGTTGCTTATTCAGGTTTTAAACCCCAGAGAGCTTGAATTTTACAATGAAGTGGTCAAAGCAGGCCATGTATGTTATGTATTTCAACAACTCTGAATTCAAAATTAGTAAAGGCTTTGCATTATTGAAACTGTCAACCAAAATGGAAAGCAGTTGTGGGGGCCAGTAGGCTCCATGGAGGAAGGCTGTAGAGCTTATCAATGTTATGGTTGCTTCTTAAATGCCCCTCTAACCCAGAAGGTGAAAATGGCTACTACTTGTTGGCTCTGCGGCCAATTAACGTGTGACTTTGGGCATGAATTTAACTGATCCTGGTCTCAGGTTTCTTATAATAATAATAATTCCTATTACAGATAATTTGATGATATCAGGGGTTTGTGTCACGACTCAGTGGTAGAGCATTTGCCGAGCATGTGTAAAGCCCTAAGGCCCTAGGTTCAAATTCCTGTTGCAACAAAGGATTGGGACACAGTGGAAGTCAAGACTGAGAAGCCCAGGGCATGTGCTTGAAATGACCAACAACTCAAAGGCTGAGTGCTCAGCCTACAAGTTTCAGTCACTTTCCATCATCTCTGAATGACAATTTACTTTATGCATGCATTTACATATTTACTTATTTCCATTTACCCAACACATGCCTTTTATACAGAACAGTGAAAGCATTTCTGTTTCCATTTATAGCAGAGATAAGGAGTCTGTCCCTCTTCAACCCCCGCCCACCGCTTCGTTTTAGTTGTCACATGTGGGGTTGTATAACGTCTACCATGTTCCTTTCCCTATACGCTTTGGGTAGTTGTAAGTTCCCGCCATCGTCCTTTACCATTTCGATTTCCGGCACTCTCTCTCACTTCAGAATTCACATGAAACCCCAAATTCTTCTTTAACCATGAATACCATAATGTTTCAGCACCTTGTTCATATGACTGTACTGAGAAACATGGTGCTTTACCACTATTTATTATCACGTGTGTGCCTGGTATTTAAAATATTAAAGGTAGACAGGAACACGAGTCCTTTTCTGCTGAGTCTTTGTGCTGGGGTAGTAAGAGAACATCTCTGTACCAAGCCAGAATCACATCCCATGGCTTATGTTTTCACAATATCATATAATTAATGTGTATTTTATTTCTAAGCCCTCAGAATTTATATTTTCTGGGAGCATTTGTGCTGTATTCATAAGATAAGTACAACTGGTTAAAAATTGGAATTTTTGTTCAATGATAGGATATGATTTTCTTCCTTGGCATCAAATCAAGTTAGTTGAGCATTATATAGACCAAAATGTATTGAACATTTATTTTGTAAAGTATTTTATTATATACACAAGAAAAATCCCTCTTCTAAATGTACTCATTAAAGCACCTAAAACAAGAGAATGAGATAAAAAAAAAATAAAAGAATAAAAAGATCCATGGGGTCTGTAGTCTTGGGACTATAGTATGAAATAAATGATATAATTTATGACTTATGGTGCTGAGGCAGGTAAGCATAGGTAATAGGGTAGTGACCTGAGACATGTCTTGGCTGTTAAACATACCCTTTTCCTAAGCAATGAACCTAGCAACCTGGGGGCCATCTGGGCCCTTCACCTGCCCAGAGCTTCAGGTACACACTGTTTTATATTCTCCTCCTCTTAAGGACCAGTGTTTGTGATCAGTATCCATTCAAAATGTTTCTCGATCTGAGATTGAAACAGCAGGGGGCCTGGACTGATTTTTGAGTATGTGCACAGTAAGGAAAATGTGTCCACTCAGTGATCTTTTAGAGAGAAACCCATATGTACCATCTTATGTCTATGCATGATTGGACATACATATGTTTAAAGTCATGTGCATCATGGGAAGAAACGTGCAAAAGAGAAAATGTTATATAACCCAAACCTGCTAATAAAACCCAAGCACCATGCAAATTTTGCTTCTAGAGACCAACCCATCCACTCCCTCCTAAAACTCCCACAAAAGGGCATCTCCAGGCCCTTCCGGGGGGGGGGGGGGCTTGAGTGCTCTCTCTTCAAGTGGTCTGCTGGCCTTTGGTAGAGAATTCAAACCTTTGCTATTGTTTTGCTCTTAGTCAAGTTTTTGCTGCTTAACTACTTATGTGTACCTTTCTTCAATTTGTTGAGTAAGATGCCATGATCCCAGAAGCACTGAGAAAGTGAGAGAGAGATGAATAATGTGTTAAAATAGCATCTTTACACATTTGTATAATACCTATGTTCATAAAAATGGATAGATAATGGTTCTGATCTCATATACAGTTGTCTTATGGATTAAGCAAAATAAATATGCAAGAATTCCATCAACGCAGGGAAGTGTTCAATTATTAAGTGCCAACTTTATGAAGTACATGAATGCATTTTCTTATTCCTTTTTGACATAAAGGAAATGGAGTCACCGACAAATAGAACAATGCATTTAAGCCCAAACAAGTAAGCAAACACAGAGCTTAACCGACACTCTGCATCTTTTGATGCTACCTTAAGCATTTCCCCATTATATCTGTCTAAGCCTCAAATTCTTGTGGAGAATTAGATGCTACAGAAGAGAGGTGACTCAGTGGGTGAAGGGCTTGCAGCCCAAGTGTGAGCACTTGAGTTTGGGTCTCGGGCATCCACAGGAATGTTGGGTGGGCTTGGGGGCCTTTCTATAGTTCCATTGCTCTGAACGGGGAAGCGGGGCTCCACCAGACAAGCTCGTCTGCAAGATTGGCTGAACTGGTGAGTTGTGCGTCCCCATGAGAGACCTTGCCTCAGCAAATTAAGAGGAGACCCATCAAAGAACATACTCGACATCAAATTTTAGCTCCACACACATGTGTACCTACATGAATGTGCGCCCACTCTTATATGACCATGTATGTGACCATGCATATACACACATGTGTGAGAAAGCAAAAACAAGTTTCATATCAATAACAGTGTGTTAATAATTCATAAGTATTTGAGAAATATAAAAAAAAGATCAACACAGTTAATCCAGAAGAGTTCATGGGAGAAACCACGTGGATTAATTTACACACTATCCTGTATTGTATATTGCTGTATATATTATAGTCTTCTTAATTTTTCTCTTTGATCCAGGATTCCAGTCTAATTTAGGTTTATAATTAAAAATATTTTTCCACCTTTTAAGGTTGTGTGTCCTGTTTTCCAGAAATCTCTAACCAGGACTTGTTCTCATGTAAGAATTTATGTTTCTGGCCAATTGCTAGCCTCACGGGGAAAATAATGGATTCCTAATAGTAGTTCAGAGCTTAAATAATTGTGAACCAGCCCCTCAAGCATCCCAACTTTCAATTTCCTAAATATATGCACATTTTTTGAGAGAGGGTCTCTTGTAACCCAAGTTGGCCCAGAACTGTGTATCTTAGAATAACCTTGGACTTGTGATCTTCTTTCTTGTCCTCCGAAGTGTTAGGATTACAGGTCTGCACATCAGGCTCATTTTTCACTGCATGCTTTTCTTGAAAAAATAATATCCTAAAATAGATTTATATCAATAAGGATGATAAAATAATAAATAATTCTTTATAGAGCTACGCCTAGAGTTAAAGGGACTTGCTTCATCAAAGAATATTATTTTTAAAAGAGAAGCTTCATAAAGATGTATGAATAGACCTATGATTATTCAAAAAAATGTACAAATCAAAGTAAGTTTGCCAGAGCAATTTAAAATAATTAACCTTTGACAAACCGCTCTCTCTGGTAATGGAATAGTAACTATATGAATAAAAGATAAGTCGTGACATTCAATGAATTATAATATTCATTCCATAAATTACTTCATATAATAGCTTTATAACTACATTTGTATGACACAAAAAGATCCCAAACACCAAAGAACCCATTTATTTCTAGGGTATGTTTTGCAGATACATTAGATAATTTCCTTTTGCTTTTCAAATATCCTTCAATTAAAGTCATTAGTATTATTTTCTTCCCAAATACACCTTCTGTCAGGCTGTCAACCATTTTGGTAGCACATGTACACCTGGCATAATTCAGAGTTGTGCTCATGTTCCCAATAACTCATGAAAATAAGTGTGTGTTAGCTGATTTGCACATTGTGTGTTTGGCTACAAGGTGGCAGTACCACCTGGCTTCTTAAATTTGATAATCCAGTGGCTAAGTCACTTGCATAGTTGATGCATCCTTTATACAAGGTGCTGTTATCTTTGTTTTCCTCTCCCCTTAGTGGGGATGAAAGCACAATGAGCATCTACTTTTACATGATAAAACTGAGGCCACCTTGGTCTTCATAAAGATCATGAGACACAACAGAACAGATAACCCAGGCTTCACAGGCATAACCAGGAGGTATATGTTCATTGCATATTCAGGCCTCAGGATGGCAGAACAGGTGTAACATGCCCAGAGGATTTTTTTCTTTTTGGCCCAAAACGTGTTGCAGCTTTGAACAAAGAATGGAAGTCGATAGCAAGAGGATGTCTCCCGTGGTACAGGTGCATCCCTGGCTGCCCATGTTTGTGCATCACGTATAGGATTTGTTCATCATCTTGGGCTGACAAATTGGTTTCCTTCAAGTTTTCCAACAAACTTGGTAAAGTTAAGTAAATAAAATGGGCCCTGAAAGCAGCAATAGTTTTTAGTTCTGTGTGTTTTCAAAAAATCTCTTTCTAATACATGTACATCATAGCAGAACATGTCTTTACTGACCTGTTACTTGGCATTTCATTATATTTCATTTTTAAAACATGGCTTGAATTCATAGTTCAAAAAAGTGGGGTGGGGGGTCCTGGAGAGTTGGGTTAGCAGTTAAAGTGCTTTCCTGTGAAGCCTAAGGATCCAGGTTTGATTCTCCAGTTCCCACGTAAGCTAGTTGCACAAGGTGGTGCATGCATCTGGAGTTCGTTTGCAGTGGCTAGAGGCCCTGGCATGCTCATTCTCTCTCTCTCTCTCAGAAATAAATAACCTTAAAAGAAAACAAGCACATCTATTGAGCATTCATTAAATATCATATATTGGCTCCAAACCAACAAAATATATTTAATTATTTTCACGACATGATTCAAATTTTATTTCAATTTTGCACAAGGAAACTGAGTTCTAGAGTGGCCATAATCAGCTGTAATGGTTAATTTTTTAAAATTCTTATTTATTTGAGAGCGATAGACAGACACAGAGAGAGAAAGAGGCAGAGAGAGAAAGAGAGAATGGGCACACCAGGCCTCCAGCCACTGCAAACAAACTCCAGACGCATCTGCCACCTTGTGCATCTGGCGTATGTGGGTGCTGGGGAATTGATCCTCGAACCAGGGTCCTTAGTCTTCACAGGCAAGTGCTTAACTGCTAAGCCATTTCTCCAGCCCCTGTAATGGCTAATCTTGATTGTCAACTTGATTGTCACTTTGATCCTGATCAGGGTTCAACTCACAGACACAACTCTGTGGTGGACTGAGGACATTCACGGAAGCATTAGCTGAGGAGGAAACATTCCCACCTAGAGCGGACAGTCGTTCCTGCAGTAATCTTGGTAGAAAGCTCTGCGGAAACAGTGCTGCATTTGACTGCCTGCCTCTTCCCCTTGCTGCTGAGTACATGCCACACTCTTACTACCATCCTTCATTGAATGGGAATTCAGATTCTTCAGCCTTCCAAAGCGAACTAGAGATCAGTGTGTCTCCAGGAATCTTCCAGGCATTCAGGGCCAGATGAGAACTGCCTAGACGTCTAGTCTCATGGACTGAGTAGGTAGCAGGCTCACACCTCCACAGTGTGCAACCATTGGTGGACTTCACCCATCATCCATCATGTAAGATAACTTAATAAATCCATCTTATAACATATACCAATGCTATTAGTGATGCTCCTCTAGAAAACCCTGCGATACTAGGAGTGATTCTAGAGAAGCAGGATAGCAAAGTTGAATTGCTCTGTGGGCTTGGTGGTTTGTCAAACTGGCAGTTCAACTCAATGAAACCTACAGATACTAAAACCTGTCCCAGTAGCATAGGTACTATTGATAATTCATGTGTTAACTATATGAGGAACTATGAAAGAAAAATGCATTTAATACTTTTCTTGCACCTCTTGTGAAGAGCAAGGAATTCAGTAAAAACTTTTGAATGTCTGTGAAAAGCTGAGGAGTATAATGATCTGACTGGATGTTTCTACCATCCCTGGATAAAGTAACAAAGGGAAATAATGAGTTCAGAGATGACATTTTCCAGCTCCAGATGTGCATAAACAGTATAAGGATTTCTGAGCATGCATGCCATGGAAGAGAACCTACTTTTTGGCTGCTTTAGGGCTCAAATTTCCAGAACCAAACTCAAGCCCTCATCAAATGCCTGATGGCTGACCATGCGTGTTTTAATACCAGCTTCAAAGAGTATTGCTAGAAGTTAAAGGCAGTGATTGGAAGGGTGGGATCATAAACCCGGGGTGTAGATACAAAGGGGTACTTTGATGAAACTGAAGACATTGAACTGTCATATGTCAATGGGTTTATCTGAACAAGGAAGGAGTCTCCTCAGCCTTGGCTATAGATTATTCCCCACCATCACGCCCTGTAATATTACCCTCAGAACCCCTTGTCTGAGTAACTTAATCCTGCACTACTTGTGGAATCTTTAGTTGTGTTCCCTTAATAAGACAGCAAGCATGGAGACACAATGGATCTGTGAGGATGAACTGTGGGTTGCAGTGGAGACCCAGTGGAGATGTCGGGACCACGATGAAGTTTTCCAGGACTGTTGAGTAGCCCAGCTGGAGGGGCAGAATTAGAACTCCAGAGACTTGTTGCTGGTTGGGACTTTTGGACTTGAAGACTTGTCACTGGATAGAGTTGTTGGACTTGGAACTACAGAGTTTCATGTTTGCCCTGTTTAAATCTTGTATTGGTTGGATATTTCTTTGCTATGTCAAGTGCCATCCTTTGCAGTATGAATGTTTATTTTGTGTCATTATGGGTTTGGGGGGATTTTTTTTCTGGTATTATGGCTAATTAAAATACCTTGGGGATGTTTGAACATCATTACAATTGATAAAAATGAGAGGACTTTGAAAGTTGGATGAATGCATTGCATTTTACATCATAATGGCTAACATGTTATGGGGGCCAGGGGTGGGATGTGGTAGCTCAAGTCAGGTGTCCCTCATAAACTTAGGTGTTCTGGATGCTTGGTTCCCAGCTAATGGAAATTTGGGAATTAACATCTCCTGGAGGGAGTGTATTGTTGGGGACGGGCTTATGGGTATTACAGTGTTTCCCCATGCCAGTGTTTGGCACACTCTCCTGTTGCTATTGTCCACCTGATGTTGGCCAAGTTCACCCTCTGCTCATGCCATTGTTTTCCCTTGCTATCGTGGAGCTTCTCCCTCAAGCCTGTAAGCCAAAATAAGCCTCTTTTTACTCTCCCACTAGCTTCTTTTGGTTGGGTGATTTCTACCAGCAATGTGAACCTGACTGCAACACATGCCTTTCACTAAGACTATAAGAAACGTATTTTCCAGAGAAGTCCCAGACATCTTTCTTAGTATGCACACCTTACAAAGGTCAGCAGCTCACGTGTATCCCAAAGTAATGAGGGCAAGTTACAGACTGAACTACCAAAGGCAAAGCCAGCATACTTTCTGTAATGGACAGCTCAAGTGAAGGAATGTTCATAAGGGTCTGTGTCATATAGACCTAAATAATCATGGTGTTTCCAGAAGTGAATTATCTAAGCATTCTCCTAAGCTCTTGCTCAGTCTGTACCAGCAGAGAATCCAACAGCCAGTGAAGAAAGGCTGCCTTGAATCATGGCCCCTCCACCAGACTCAAGATGAGCCCATCTAGAACCTCAAAATTCCCCTACTGAAGTCATGCCCCCTTTGAGGAAAGACCTTGTTATAATGCCAAGATTTTTACTATGTATAAATCATTTTCCTATCCTTTTCCAAAGGTACTTATGGCATTCACAAAAGTGACTGTAGACTGAGGAAAAGAATATAATTACAGTCTTTGTTGCCTACTACACATTGGCTCTGAACTGACAATTTTTGGAGACCCTCAACAGCACCATGACTTTCTCATTAAAATAGGAGTTTATGGAGGTCAGGTGATCAGTGGAGGTTGGGGTGAAGTTTGACTCACAGTGGGTCTAGTGCGTCCCTGACCTCAGCCTGTGAGAAATTTCCTCAGTCCCAGAATGCTTACTTAGAAAAGACATATTCAGAAGTAGGTGGAATCCCCACATTTGTTTCCTGACCTGCGGAGTATGAGATATTATGATTGTAAAGTCCAGATGGAAATCATTAGAGCTGCCTCTGAGAGGGACAAGAGTAAACAAGCAAACAAACAAAAATCCCAATATTATATCTCTGGGGTGATTTCAGAGATTAGTTCCACCATCACGTGCATGAAAGGTAAAGGGGTATGCTTCCCGATGCAACTGCCTTTGGTGCTGCTGTTTGTCTGGCGTGGGAAAACAAACGGGTCATGGAGAATGATAGCTGATTATCAGCAACAGTGAATATGTGACTCCAGTTGCAGCTGCTGCACCAGATGTGGTTTCCTTACTGAAATAGATTAACGCATCTCCTGGTACCTGGTACTTAGATACTGGTTTTGCAGATGTTTTCTTCTTCATACCTGTGCACAATGACCACCAGCAACAATATGCGGTCACCTTGCAAAGCCAGCAGTTCACACGTACTGTCTAAGCTCAAGGTGACACTAACTGTCAAGCCCTCTGACATAACTCAGTTTGTAGCAATCTTGATCACCCTTCCCTTCCACATGTTGTGAGGCTGGTCCATTATGTTCATGTCAGTATGTTACTAGGAGGTGGCAACCTCTCTGGTTTTGTTGGCACTTCATATGTGCAATAGAAAATGGGAAATAAATCCAGCTAAAATTCAAAGGGCTTTAATTTTTTAAAATTATTTTATTTTTATTTATTTGGGAGCAACAGAGAGAGAGAGAAAGAGGCAGATAGAGAGAGAGAGAGAATGGGCGCCTCGGGGCTTCCAGCCACTGCGAACGAACTCCAGATGCGTGCACCCCCTTGTGCATCTGGCTAAAATGGGTCCTGGGGAATCGAGCCTTGAACCAGGGTCCTTAGGCTTCACAGGCAAGTGCTTAACCACTAAGCCATTTCTCCAGCAAAGGGCTTTAATTTCACTAAAATTTTTAGAGGTTTGGTGGTGTGGGGCATACATAGACACTTCTGTTTATTGTGGGGCAGGAATCTTCTTACTTGAGCAACCTAAGTTTATATTGATTTTTTTTCAGATATTGTCTCATGTAGCTCATACTGGTCTCTCAGTACATACCAAGGATGACCTTGACTTCCTGACTCTCCTGTATACAACCCACAAGTGCTTGGGTGAGAGGTAGGTACCAGCCTGGTTGACAGAAACTGTTCGTTCTTAGGGGTTGTTACTCAGGACTACTAAGGGTCCTGGTACCCTTTTTGAAGATTAATTGGTCATATATTCCTAAGAACAAAGCAAATGGCTACTTCATCAACAACACCAAACAGTAGTTATAGAGACAATACACCTAAAAGTGACGAAAGCTCACTACCACATCACCAATCACCATTAAGCAGAAAATGGGGGAAAAAAAAAACAAAAAAACACTAATGTTGAATGTGGTATGAAGTAAGAATCATTGAGGATACATTTGGAAATGGCAAATGGATGATATAAATGAAGGTGGCCTGGAAAGGGGGGAAACAGAGGAAAAGCAAGCTCAAATAAATGAAAAAGTAAAAGAATCATGGAGAAAAGCAGCCAAGAGAAAAATATTGGAAAATTAATTAAAATAGAAAAAGGAAGAAAAAAAATGAAAACAAGATAAAAGTTTTTCCAATAGTGAGTGCATTTGAAAATAGTTATATAAGAGCATGAAATTTTATTTATTTGTTTTTTTTTATGTGTTTATTTATTTGAAAGTAACAGACAGAGAAAGAGGCAGAGAGAGTGAATAGGCGCGCCAGGGCCTCCAGCCACTGCAAACAAACTCCAGATGCGTGTGCCCCCTTGTGCATCTGGCTGTGGGTCCTGGGGAATCAAGCCTCGAACCGGGGTCCTTAGGCTTCACAGGCAAGCGCTTAACTGCTAAGCTATCTCTCCAGCCCTGAAAATATTTTTTAAATGAGTTACTTTTATAAACTAAAGAAATCCAAAAGCAAGATCAAAATAACATTCAAAGTATAATAAAGAGGGAAATAATGGAAGCACAGGGGGAAATAAAACAAAAAGAAGGAAGGAAGGAAAAGACTCCTTGATGATGAAAAAATATGCATAGCATAAACAAAAATAGATGAATGTATGAAAGAACCAAATAAAAATATTTTCAGTAAAACAAAGTAAAAACACTGCTGAAACTATAGTTTTATTCATGGTTGTAAAAAAAAAAAAAAAAACAACAGAAAAGAAAACACTTTTATTGGATCAGCATTTGAGAATTTTCTTATTTATCTACTTATCAATATTTATTTATTTAATTATTTTGAGGTCGGGTCTTGCTGTAGCCCAGACTGACCTGGAATTCACTATGTGCTCTCAGGCTGGCCTCCACCTCACAGCAGTCCAATGCATCATTCACACTGACAAATGGAATCTCTCAGCGCTGATTCATACGGGAGGAACCCCTGTCTCACCAACATCCACAACTGGGTCTGAGCCTTGTGAGGACTGCTAGGTGGTCCTAAGCATTTTGCTGCCAGCCCCCTTTCCCCGGGACCACCCGGATTACCTTTAGAACAAGGCTTGTCCCTCACCGCCCTTTACAGGGAGCCATGCGGCTGGAAAGATGGTTGGCTTGGCTTACATGGCAGGTCATGTTACCTGTCTTTATCTCTTCACTTCTCTGGTGTGTTATTATATTTTGTTGTGAATTTCTGAGACGGTTTCTTTCATTTTCTTTTTGGAATAGTTTACTTTCTCTTCCTCTCTTTCACCAGAGGAGAGGCAATTTCCTATCCACCCTCTCACCTGAAAGTCTGCCTTTGTGTCTTGTCAGTTGTTATCCTGTCTAGAAGAATTTTGGTTTTGAGAATTCAACTCATTTAATTTTGATTTTGTTATATGTGCTTTGAGTGTCATATAGAAATATTTCCAAGGCTAGTATCAATGAACTTATTCCCTATTGTCTTCTAGGAGTTTTATGGTTTCAGGACTCATTTTAATCTGTTTTGAGTAGACTCTTACATGTGGTATTAGATGAGTCTAATTTTATGTTTTTGATTGTGAATACCAATTTTTCTAAGCACTGTTTATTGAAAAGATGATCCTTTCCCCAGCGTATGTTCCTGGTACCCTTTTTGAAGATTAATTGGTCATATATTCCTAAGTTATTTCTGGACTCTTCTACTTGATTATAGCCTTTACTTTTAGCTATATAAAATGGGAAAGATATAAGTGCTCTCAATCAAGAAAATGTCCTAAAGATGACCGGAGAGATGGCTTAGCAGTTAAGGCACTTGCCTGCAAAGCCTATGAATCCGTGTTTGATTCTCCAGGACCCACGTAAGCCAGGTGCACCTGATAGCGCATTCCTCTGGTGTTTGTTTGCAGAGACTAGATGACCTGGCTATCTCTGTCTATCTGCTCCTCTATCAAATAAATAAATAAAAATAAAATATCAAAAAAAGAAAATGTCCTGAAAAGCTATTCTGTCATATACATAAGAAAGAGACTGAGGAGGGAGAACACATGAGAAGCTTAGATACTTTTCTCCCCGAGTTTAGAAGGCAACAATGCTGTTCGTTAAGCTAAAATATTTCCCCATCTGTGTTTCAGGAAAGCAGCATGTGTAGGGCACCTACCCTGCCATTGCCATATAACTCCCATGAGTGTAGCTACCTACTGGTGCTGGTGTTTAACACACTGTGCCCAAGTCTTTGAACTAAAGACATCTGAGGTTTGCACAGTTCTGTGGGCCCGAAGGTCAGGCAATGCTCAGCAGGCCAATTTGTCTAGTCTATATGCTAACGGCTGGCATTCAAATACCCACAGTAGCTTCAGTTCAGCAGTACTCGCTTGGTAGTTGAAATGGGCTACAAGATCCAGGAATGCTTCACTGAGGGGGATGGGCTCCAAAATCTATGAGCACTAGCTACAGTCATGAGGGGACGGACTGCAATATCTATGACTGCTTACTCATGGGGGTGGGCTACAAGACCTATGAATGCTTCCCTCACGGGGGATGGGCTATGAAATCTATGACTGCTCCACCCATGGGAGCATGAGTTACAAGACCCATGAGTGCTACACTCATGAGGGGGTGGGCTACACGATCTATGAATGCTTCCCTCGCGGGGGATGGGCTACCAGATGTGTGGAGGCTGGACATGGAAGGAGGAATGGGCTAGAAGGTCTATGACTTCTGTACTCATAGGGGAGGGTATGGTTGGTGACATTCTCACATGTTATCCAAGATCCTTAGAGATTAAAACAGAAAGCGTGCATCTCATAAGCCCCATTCTACAAAATATAGCACCAATTAACCGCATCTCCTAGCCTAAACTGACAATAGCCACTGCTGGCCTAGATTCATCATAGTGGAGAAAATAGACTCCCGAAGAAAAGGACGGTTAAAAGAACCCAGGTCCCTGCTTTGAGATCTACCTACTCACAGTGTCATCATGCCTCAGGCGAACCCCCAGACCCCAAAGCTTAACACCCCTTTCTTAACCTGTGAATCATTTCCTCTCCCTTCCCAGGTCCCTGGTACCTGAAACCCAAACAGCTTAATTAAACCAAATGTTTCAAATTAGTGTCTGCCTTATTGTTTCTGGTAGCCATGGAGGGGATCAATATTAATGAAGAGAGAAGCAGTAAACACCGTTAATGAGGATGGAGTAGGAGAGACGCAGCAAGTGCAGGGATACGTTTTATCATGTAGGCACTAAAACAACATTGGGTATGAAAGTCTGACTCTCTAATGTACCTGCAATAGTAACAATACCAAAGTTAATAATATGAGTAAATTTTAGTAGATGATACCTTACAAAAAAAACCAAAATCTCTGCTCAAAATGAAGCCCAAAGACTAAATGAGAGTCGAAGCCCCAGTCAGTTAACTGCTATGGCGTGTGAAGAATTGATTTCCTTATTTTCAGCTGTCAGGCATGCTACAAAGAATGAGTTTTAATTCTGGGGATGTTATTAAACTCCTTGCTTAACTGGCAGAAAAATGGAACTGCTGGCTGGATGACGATGAAGCTGCTGTCGTATTGAATGACACCTGTCAGAGTATGATGAATGGCCTGCTCTTCCACACAATACCCTGTTCTGTCATTCAGGTGAGACCCATTAATCTTCATCCTGGGCTTGTCAGACTGGGTACCCATGACGACAAAATGTCTAGAAGCATTTACCCCCAAGTTACACTGAACAATATGATCTTCTCGTTGTCAGAGCCACATCAAATTAGCATAATTTATTTTGACTTCCCTCTCCCTCACTACCCATCTCTGTACCACCCCCCAAAAGCTAGTGAGGGCTAGATGGGATTAGACAGATGGAGTATAGGACCAGACTGCCAACTACTAAGACCCCTGCAGGGCCTGATGGGGGCGAGCATCTCTACAAACCAATCAAATCGCTGGCAGTTCAATTACAGAGTAATAAAAGGACATTCATCATTCAATTAGGCACCTGTCATGGTTTCACAAAGGGGAAAACTTCTAACAGAGACTCCAGGGAGAAGATGCTACAACCAGTAGTCAGGGGGAATAAATGGAAAAAGGGCAAAGTCAATTACTGGCCAACCAGACAAAAAGATATACGTTAAAGCATAAGGGGAAAGTTCTCCCTAGGTGAAAATCAAAAAAGTTAGATGGCCATGCCCAGATTAAAAGAGGCTAATATTAAAAGTAGCATTGTGGCCTCTTCCGTAGTGCATCTCATGATTGAATTACCCTTTAGAAGCTGCCCATGAAACTAAATTTTGTAAGGAAAAGAAATCCAGAAGGAAGAGTAATGCTGTGACTCAAAAGCATTGTTCTTTAAGTGACTAAGACCTGAGGGCTAAGAGACGAAGACGTACAGACATTCAACTCTCGTGTTTCAATGTTCTGAGGAGGATGATGGCAAATGACATTTTGAAAACAGGATGCCTTGTTATTGGCTGAAAAATAACAGTTCATAAGTTTGATTTCTTAGCCAGTATATGCGCTTATAATCAAAGAAGAAATATTTCTTTTACTAGAAAGAAACTTAAGTTCTTTGGTTTTTCTTTTGACACAAATTTCTTTTTATTACCTAATGTCTATTTTCTACTTTCATTCATAGCAAAGGTTCCAGAGAGAGTTTACCATGCTGAATCAACAAAGGAATCACGGAGTGTTTAGGCTAGCAGCTATGTGCAGAAGGCGCAGCTCCCACACAGCCGCCCAGCAGACCAGCCTAAATGCCTCTTTCAGGGTACGCTCTACAGAAGCCACATTATTGGGGGATCTTACAGGGTTTCCCAATGACAACCAGCCCCAAGACTTTCCAAAGAACCTCAACCAAACATCCAGGAACAGCACCCAGAATTGACTCACCCACCCCAAGCAGTGTTCTGCTGTCTCAGGGAAGCCGACGCCTGGCCTACTTGTGCCCGTGCGGAGACCTCGCCACCCACAGCTTAGCTGCACACGTGAATTTCAAACAGGCATGGCCCTGGGGACCCCCAGGGGAAGAGCGTTGCTGGTGACAAGCACCTCAGAGTGGGGTTTGGAGAAGGACTCAGGTGGTAGAATGGGGCTGCGGCTCATTGGACCTTTCGGTGCAAAGACAGGCCTCGGGCAGCCTGAGAATTCTCCAGAACCCAGCCATGAGGCCAGCCAGTGAGTGTTCATATCCTTACTCTCTCCACCCAAACATCGATTCCCTTCTTACATAAGACCCAAGGTCCACCTGTAAAGACAGCCACGACCCACTCTTGTTCTTTCAGTATATTGGGTTGTTTTTCTTCTTTTCTCTGTATTTTTCAGGTTTTCCTTTTCTTCTCCCAGAGAACACAGACTAGCCTGGTTGGCAGGGTCTTTGGAGCTTAGCCTTCTAAGAGATTAAACAAGTCTACAGTATTTGAGAAGATGTTTTTATCTCTCTCTTTTCAGCTCACCTTTAGCTAAACTTCCTACAGCTCTCTCCCTTTTTCTTGCTGCCTATAGAAGTTCTCTTTGCGTCTATATCCCCCATCTACTTCCTAACACCCAGATCATAGTCACTAGTCCCAATGTTCTTTCCCTTTGTTTTTCTCTTCCATCCTTGCCAACAATAGCTAATATATTAGTAAACACAGCGCCATCAGTGACTGTCCACTCCCTGAAACACTTTGTGCTTTTCAACGTGACAATGTGTAGTCAGCTGGTAGTCTGCTTTCAGAGTGGGGCTAGCCCTGGACAGTGACCCTTGTAGACAGTGGTCTGCTCTCAGGGGAGGACCTGTGGGACAGTGCCCGCTGGGCTGAACACCAGCCTGAAAAGAGTCACACCTCAATTGTACCACAATATAGTCTCTCTCAAACATTTATAACACTTCCAACAAAGAAGAAGGTGTTAAAAACCCCTAAAACAATAGACTAACTCCTATGCACAAGTTCCAACACAAAGCACAAACAACGTGTAGCTGGACGTGGTGGCGCACGCCTTTATTAATCCCAGCACTACATTGAGGAGGCAGAGGTAGGAAGATCACCATGAGTTCAAGGCTAACCTGAGACTACATAGTGAATTCCAGGTCAGCCTGGGCTAGAGTGAGACCCTACCTCAAGCCACCGCCACCCCAAAAGACACAGAAATGATGTAAAACCAAAGCGACTTGACTTCTAAAAGAAGAAAAAAAAAACCTGCTTAATGACCCCTAATGAGAGTGACATGTATAAAATTCCAGACAAAGACTTACAAAGAACAATTATAAATTTGTTCAAAGAAATGAAATAGGGTACAAAGAATAAGCTGAATGGAATAAGGCAGTCATTTAAGGTATGAAAGATACAATGTAGTGAAGAGAGAGTTATGAAACAAAAGTCATTCTGAAGTGATAAATACAAAAAACTGAATAAGTCAAATAAAAAGCTCAGTGGAGGGTTGGGAGATGACGAAGTGGTTAAGGTGCTTGTCTGCAAAGCCTAATAAGCGGGGTTCCGTTCCCTAGTACCCACAAAAGCCAGAGACAGAAAGTGGTACGTGCATCTGGAATGCATTTGAAGTGGGTGAGGCCCTGCAATACCCATTCTCTCTCCCTGTTGTTCTCTCTCTCTTGTTCTATCTTTCTGCTTACAAATAAATAAATTAAATATTTTTTTAATAAAACATCAGTGGAAAATTTTACTAGTGGACTTGATCATGTGGAGAACAGAGTAGCAGTGGCTGGAGACACTAGAGAGGCAAAGGTAAATTTAGTTAAGCATAAATGGTTTTTAAACACATGCATGAGTGGAACATGCGTAATTTTAAGATGCCATGAGAAGACAAACTCTATGAATATTGCTATAAAGAAAGAAATCCATGCCAAAGTCATATCAGATAATGTACTATTAAATAATGAGTGGTTCATTCAAGAAATCATGAACTAAAAATAACGACAACAACAAAATCTCCTAGAGTTGAAATATAGTGAAAACATAACATGCCAAAACCTATGGAATAAAACGAAGACAGGCCTAAGAAAGATCTGAAGTCAATAACTTAATGATACACTTTAAGGCCTTGGGTAAAGGACCAAACAAAAACCCAAAGCAGTAGATGGAAAGAAATACTTAAAATCATAAATACAGTCTTTATATCCTACCCTAGAAATACTTAAACCTCCATGGTTATTGCTGCTGCCTTCACAAGAACAAGAACATGGAATAGGAGTTCATCAATGAATGACTGGATAATAAAAATGTGGTGGACACATACTGTTAACATTTCATTCAACCATAAAGAAGAATGAAATTATAAACTTTGCAGGAAAAAAATAGATGGGATTAGAAAATATATTAAGTTCACTTTTCCCATGGTCAGAAAAGAAAACATTGCATAGTGTCTCTCATGTGCTAGCTGCATACATATGTGTGTGTGTATATGTATGTATGGGAGCATGTGAAAGGAAGCTCTAAGCATGGGGGAGGAGGGTAGAGTTCCCGTAACAGGGAGCTAGAAGGAGAGCTTCTGCGGAAGGGAGGGGCTGAGTGAGGATAGGGTGCAGGCAGATGAGAGAGGGCTGGGGAAAGGATTAAGCAAAGCTAAGATGCATGAAAAAGCCATTAATAAACCTGATAATGGGTAAGCCAATTGAAACTAAAATTAAAACAATGGAGACTGAACAGAAGCACCCTACATGGGTGAAGAGTTATCAAAAGAGGATCCCAGGGCCAGAGGTGGCCTGCTTTCCCCTAGGGGTGCCTCGTCAGTAAGGCCTACAAGCCCCAAAACAATGTAAGCACTTGTCACGTCTCTTGATGGCCCCACCAGAACTAGCTGAGATGCTCCTATTGAGTGAGACGGATCATAGAAAAGACAGTGTGAACTTCTTTTTCTTGTGTGCTATGAATACCGGCAAATTCTCTCCTTAAATGGCATGTCCTGAATTCAGTAAGTAGGGAAGGGTCTTCCAGCCTGACTACCTTTGCTGGTTTACTGAGCCTCTAAAATATATTTTAAATTCCTTTGGAGGAAGTGGAGAGGGAGAAAATGATGTTTTCTATCTCCTCCTTCTATCCCTATTCTTGTTGAAGTCCTGGTGATACATTTTTAAATCCAAGAAAGATGAGAACACTTTTTTTTTTTTTTTTCAGATTTGTAGTTTTTGTTAGGAAACTTCAAAATCATGAAATGTGAAAATACAAACCAAACATTGTACTTTATAGTCAGAACTTCTGGAGCAGAGGCTGACTTTAAAACCATTTTATTTATTGATTTACTTATTTATTTATTTGAGAGACAAAGAGAAAAGGCAGAAAGAGAGAGAGAGAGAGAGAGAGAGAGAGGGAGAGAGAGAGAGAGAGAGAGGGAGAGAATGGGTACACCAGGGCCTCCAGCCATTGCAAGTGAACTACAGACACATGAACCACCTTGTGCATCTGGCTTTGTGTGGGTATAGGGGAATCAATCCCAGGTTCTTAGGCTTTGCAAGCAAGTGCCTTAACCACTGAGCAATCTCTCCAACCCAAAAGGCTGACTTTTAAACCCAGGTTTAAGTCTCTAACTAGTGACTAAAATCTCAATAAATGTCTGTATTGACAACAGATCAAAGATTAGAAGAACCTAATCAACCAATTTTCAAAAAATATTTTATTTTTATTTATTCATTTGAGAGAGAAAAAATAGGCAGGTGGGGGGGGAGGAGGAGGAGAGAGAGACAGAATGGGCACACCAGGGCCTCTAGCAGCAATAAACGAACTCCAGACATGTGTGTCCCCTTGGGCATCTGGCTTCTGTGGGTCCTTGGATATTGAACCTGTGTCCTTTGACTTTGCAGGCAAGCACCTTAACTGCCAAGCCATCCCTGCAGCCCATGAATCAACTAATTTTTATGCATAATCATAATTAAATAAATTTCTATGCTTTTAGGTGAAAAATTGCCTTGTCAGACATGGGTGTATGGTGTCAGAACATGATGCTGACGAAGGACTAATTAACATAAACAATTGGAGAGATATCAGGTGGTCAGTTCAGCCCTTTGGTCTTAGTTTCCTAAGTACAACATGCGACAGTCAAATTAAATGACCTTTATTCCTTTTTGATGTAAAGTTATTTTATTTATTTTTTTAAAATATTTTTTGTTCATTATTTATTTATTTATTTGAGAGTGACAGACACAGGGAGAAAGACAGATAGAGGGAGAGAGAGAATGGGCGCGCCAGGGCTTCCAGCCTCTGCAAATGAACTCCAGATGCGTGCGCCCCCTTGTGCATCTGGCTAACGTGGGACCTGGGGAACCGAGCCTCGAACTGGGGTCCTTAGGCTTCACAGGCAAGCGCTTAACCACTAAGCTATCTCTCCAGCCCTATTTTATTTCTTAATTTCAACCATAGAGTTGTATTTTCAGAGTAACCCACGCTGTTCTGAGGAAGAAGGCAGCCTCTGATTGTACTCCCAAGAAAGTCAGAGGTTGTGTCCTATTTAATCATCTTCACTCAGTATAAAGGGTCTAACGCAGACTCTGCAGTGATCTGGGAGGAAGCCACGGACTGTAACCCCCCGAGAGCTTTCTGCTGCTCCCACTGGGAAGGGTAAAGTGGGATCCCAGTGCTCAGTGCTAGCTAACTTGCCTGAGTTTAAACCATTTCCAGGCCCAGAAGCTTGCTTACATCATTAACATGTAAAGCTATGTTAAATCAGATATAAGTTAATATGCAAGAAAGAGTAAATTGATCCCTAGGCATCTCTTTTTTAATATTATCAACACTGCAATTATAATGATTTAAAACTTCATAGTTGAATTCATTTTTTTTTTACTCCAAAGCTCAAATGGAGAGAAAAATGTATGCTCTTAAAGCAAAAGCTCCCAATTTATTTCATACGATGACATACAGAAAATGATTACAGGCTAAGAATATGCCCACTAAACATCATAGTTTACTACTAAGAAAGAGACAACACAGCTTCTCCCATATTGAATCACCAATCTCACTTTCCTTCTTTTTATCAATTTTTTTTGTTAATTTTTATTTATTTGTTTGAGAGCAACAGACAGAAAGAAACAGGCAGATAGAGAATGAATGCACCAGGGCCTCCAGCCACTGCAAATGAACTCCAGACACGTGCGCCCCCTTGTGCATCTGGCTTATATGGGTCCTGGGGAATCAAGCCTTGAACCAGGGTCCTTAGGCTTCTCAGGCAAGCGCTTAACCACTAAGCCATCTCTTCAGCCCTGATCTCACATTCTGATGTGCTTCATCTGTGGGCGGGCATTTTCCTGTCTTCAAACTTCAAAGCACCTGGGAGTCCATCCCTTTTGTGGTGGATTTTGCTTTACCGATATCGTAGGTATCTACCTCTATGTCTTCCCATCATTTAGGCATACAGTAATCATTGGGCTTCAGTGTTGAAGCATAGTGTATTTTAAGACACTACAAGGGAAACAACTTAATGCAAGCAGTACAAAAAAATACATATCATTCAGTTGAAGTTACCCAGTGTATGTAGCTGTACCCAGGTCTAATCACGTGCTGACAATTACAACTGGGGTTCCGTGTCACACAAGCAAGACCATCGACTCACAGAATATGAGGCAAAGTTTTATTGTGTAAAAAGAAATAAAAGAAAAAGAAGATAGTCTGGTATAACAGGTCTATACCCCAGAGGTCAGAATCTCAGAGTACAGCCTGGAACTGTTCGGAGTGTGAGCTTTTATTGGAAATAAACACACACATACACATATGGTTATAAACCAGGGTGGGAGATAAACCATAAATAAACTACAGGAAGTGCCTGGGGGGGGGAGGCATTGAGGTAGGCCTGCAACCAACCAGGAGTCTTCCAGCGTCCCACTCATCTGTTCTTAAGGAGTTTGCCCGACAATGTGGGCCTGGACACTGCTATTCAGACCAGCAGAGCCTCTTGTTTGTCTCCGATCCCCATCATTCCATTCTTTTATGAGCTCCTACAAGGAAGTGACTTCTATTTTTCTCTAAGATAGGTATAAAGAAATGTAGAGAAATAAAAACATTTTGCCTACTTTATACAGCCATCACTGCTACCTGGCTGAAAGAGACTACAAAATATTGATAGGAAGTGAAGTTCAATTTCAGAGATGTTATAAGAAAAAAATGCACATTTTATAATCCATGATATTGAAAAATTAATCAGTCTCCTCTTGGTCGAGGACAAACAGTGTGAAGACCACAAATATTTCATTCTTAGCAGGTTCTCCGAGGAGTAAACACAGGAGCAGCCGGAGCACAGCTATCCACACAGTACGTCTGAACCCCCCACCCCACCCCAGGAAGACCTACAGAGAGGACTTGCCCACAGTACTTCGTGAATGTGGCTGCAGGATTGTGACTGGGTGAGATTTTATGAATTAACATCCATCAAGCAAAAGTCAACCAATTGCCATTTGCCTTCGTAATCTATTTTGCCATAGCTGGGGAATTATATCCAAGCACTATCATGCTTTTTTTTTTTTTTTTTCCTGAGCATTAGAATCCTTGCTCTATTTTCTTTTTCTAAAATATTTTTCATTTATTTGCAAGCATAGAGAGAAAGAGAGAAGAGAGACCGAATGAATGGTGACAGCCATTTTAACGAACTCCATATGCTTGTGCCACTTTGTGCATCCGGCTTTTCCATGGGTCCTAGAGAATCGAGCCCAGGTGGTTAGGCTTTGCAGGCAAGCGCCGTAACTGCTGAGCCGTCTCGCCAGCTCTTTGCTCTCTTTCCTGGCACTGGAAGAGTCCTAACAGGTCGGGTTGGCGGTGGGAGGCCGGGCACAGAAGCATTTCCTCCCAGCTGTCGCTACTTCTGCCGCGTCTGCTCGGTCGGACCTTGCCCCTCTTTTTCTTCCCAGTTCTCTAGTACCCAAAACCAGAAAGCCTTTCCGTCCTTGTGTTTTCTCCAGCCTGCCTGTGGAGATGGCTTTGACAGTGTCACAGCTTCTGTCACTGCACTTCTTGAAGAATGGAAACATTTTCTTGTAGGTTATGAGTGACAAACAAAACCCCAACGGGTAGCTTACTTTCAAATGTGTCTTCTGTCTCATCTCACTCACGCGGATGCTGTTGGTCTTCACCCAGAGGGCATTCTCAGCTAGGCCTCTCCCTCATGTTAGCCCAACTCCTGATGGTAGCGTGTGTATGGCTGATTTCACTTTCCAAGTGAACATACAAAGCAAGCACATATGCAACTGGGCACCGCATGGACTTGGAGTGTGTGCATCAGGCCTACAGATATATCCGTTCCTGAGTGATTTAGTTTGTAAATGCGAAGTTCTATTTTCCTTTGCTTTCCTTGTAGTTTCCTCTGAAATCTATATGGAGTCCTCAGGCTTCCATTTCATAACTTTCTTCCGTGTTGACGTGTTGAAAGAGAAGAATATTAGATAGCACTGAGTCTTCTAATGCATCCACCCACCCATCCATCCATCCATCTACCCACCCACCCACCCACCCACCCATCCATCTATCCACTCAGTTACTTATCCAGTATCAGTCATTTTCTAAGAATCCACAGTACAATGTGGAAAGTCATTCATAGACAGTTACAGTACACGGTATTAAGCACAACATGAAGGCTGGCATAGAGTATTAGGAAAGCACAAAATTTGGGTGTTCTAGTTCTCTGACGCTTTCAGAAATTACAGGTCCTTTGAAGCAGACTCTACTATCACGTTTGATATCCTGACTGGGTACTGAGAAGACATGGTGTCTGAGCAGAATAACAGGGAACTTAAGAACAGAAGGCTTTGTTTATGCTCCAGGTAAGGAAATGGAGGGTTAAAAAGTAATCACATGAACACAAAAAGAGGAATGAGATAGCAAAGTATCAGGAATGCAGCTGGATGAATAATTGATGAGCTGATAGCCTACCAGAGAGTCTCATTAATATGATCCTGCAGGTTCATTAAGTGGAATTCTAGGGCTGTCCTGGAGGGCCCTCCTGAGTCTTGATTAGGGATTGTGTGGCCTTCACAGTGACATCACATCTTGGAGTCTTAGGTTCTGACAAGTGCTCCTAAACTTCCACCCTTTGACCCCAGAACCTTTTAGGAGATCCTCTTGATTCCCTCTCCCTAATCATGGGCATCTAACCATGACAATCAGTCCTAGTAAATAATATATTAAGATAAATGATGATTGTTCTGTTTTAAGTGTCTCCTAATGAGTATCATAAATTAAAAATTAATATTGTGAAGACTGTATGAATAGCATTGAATCCATAAACAAAGCAGCAGGTATTACACTTGCAAATGAAAGCTAAACACCTCTGTTGTCTTCTTTTTTATTCCCCACCTCTACCTTCCCTCCCCCAGCCCCTTCCCACCTGTACTGTATGCTCAGACCTGAAGTTCCAGCTACCAGGAATTACACTGAAGTGGATCCACCTGATCCTTCCCTAAAACACATACCAACACAGTCAAACACACACACCCCAAAACAAATACAGACACACACACACACCCCAACACAAGCACACACAGACACACACACACACCCCAACACAAGCACATGCAGACACACATACACACAAACACACACAGACACACAGACACACACACACACACACACACACAAACACACACACACACACACACACTGTTCCTGGTTGTCTATCTACCTTTATGGCTTAGTGTGACTGGAAAATCTATTGCAGAGATGTATTTATTTATTTATTTTATCTCACCCAAAGAAAAGCTTTACTTTAGATGGACAGGGTAGAATTGAATTACAAAATACCTCAGATGAGGCAGACCAAAGAGGTCAAATCCCACACAAAGGGTGACAAAAGACACATTTTCCAGCATCACGGAGGTCTGGTCTTTCCCATTCAGAGGAGCAGTCACATTTCGGAGATGAGCTTGTAGCAGGGTGCTGACAAGCACGCTTCGTTCTCTGTGTAGGAGGGCCATGAGCTATTATTGCGTCTCTTTGGAAACTAGAGGGAAGGCTAGGGACTTTCTTGGAACCCAAATCTTGGTGTTTTCGATGCAATTCCAGCCATTGTTCTCACTTGCCCTTTTCCCTAATTCTCAAAACAAACAAACAAACAAACAAACAAACAAACAACAACAACAAAAAACAACTGAGGCTTTTAAAGTGCTGTGTGTTTTGGGTAGCTTTTTAAGTTTGTTTTCCCCCTCTTTGGTCAAAGGCAGACAGGTTTATTAACTGGATAGCTTCTATCTGCCAGAGCCAATATGGTGGTGGTCCACATGTGGGCAGGAGCTAATGCCTCCACGACCTATGGGATGACCCAAACAGCCAAGCGACTGCTGTTCTTTCCACATGTGGAGCGATGAGGAACAAAGTCAGCTGTACTTTTTTTTCCTTCTGGGTTATTTAAATTTAATCTTTTGGGGATCGTTTAAATTTAATCTCTTCTACATGGCACCAGACTCAAGAGTGACACACCAGCCTGTGCCCATGACCCCTCCTACCTTCATGTGGGTTTCTGCCTGCCCTCTGCCAACTGCTGTTCAGACTTGGGTGGAGCACAGGCACCCAGCCTGACAGAATACACTGGGGGAAGATCCCCCAGGAGGGAGGCTCGTGCAATTTCCCTTTCATGCTCACACAGGCAGTCGCTAGCATGCGGACACACTGCTGATGCCTGCTTTGTCCTGAAAGTGTAAATTCTCTTTGCTGTTTAAAGTACAAGTTCTAGATTAGGATTGCTTAATGCTATGTAAGTTTCCAAGTTCACAATAAGAAAGTGCTGAGATGTTTACAATACTCTGGGTTTTCCTGTTCAGTTACACATATAATTTGTTTCAAATTATGCCCATGACTTTAAAAAATTTGTTCCAGGTTTTCAAGAGAAAAATAATGTTTCTAAAGCCAGCAGGTGGAAAAGTCTACATGTGTACACAGGGTAGACATTCAGAGACAAGTCTACTGGTCATTTCTTTGGGCTGCTGTTAAAGTTATCTCTTTTTTTTAGAGAGCTTCTTTGTGACATAAAAATAAAGAAAATTTGAAGTACTAATGCTAAGCTGACTGTAAGATTTTACAAGAACAGAAAGAAAGTTAACAGAATCAATAAGGGGATGGAGAGAGGCTTAACGGTTAAGGCATTTGCCTGGAAAGCCAAAGGTTGGACTCTCCAAGACCCATGTGAGCCAGGTGCACAAGGGGACGCATGTGTCTGCAGAGGCTGGAGGTCCTGGTGCACCCATTCTTTCTCTCTCTGCCTCTTTCTCTCTCTCTCTTGAATAATAAATAAATAAATAATAAAGTTAAGAATTAAAAGAAAAGAATCAATAAGAGATACGATAAAGAAAGATTTTTTAGATAGTTCTCTGATTTCATAATGAGGTAAAATGGTTAAATGGCAAGCTAGAAAGTGAGGTCTGAGTGAGTGAAATATGAACTGGAAGGCTTAAACATGTTGAAAGTCTGAGTACGTTACACATAAGTTAGGCAGTTTAAACGTGTTATAAAAGGTTTGAATGAATTGTACAAATGTTGAACATGTATAGATATGAGAAAAAAAAGGGATTTAAGCAGTGACTATTTTTTAACTAAAAATTATAAATTTTAAAAATATTAAGGCAAAAGCAATCAATATTCAGTTTCTTTTTCTTGGCGAGCTCTAGTCAGACTAGACTCAAGGGAAAACCCTGTCTCTTTGGTATGTCACAAGGTTTTTAGTAGAGGTATAATTCTCATTCATTTTTTTTTCTTTAATCTGAATAAATTCAAGATTTTTCTTCAAGTTTAATTATCTCTTTAGCTATTCTGTACTGTGGCACCTGCCCAAAAACAAAAAGAGAAAGTCCCAGGACAGGGTGAAAAGGGCCAGGCAGTGGTATCCCTGCATAGTCTGGATTATGGTTTTTCTCCCTTTGCTCCCTGGTAGTTATCAGGAATGCCCTGGTACGTGCAGTTTTGAGGGATGACAGGTTGTGAGGGACAGCTCTCCCCCTCTTTTTCACTATGGGCAACAATACCTCATCCACGTGCATACCACTGGAGTGCATCCTGAGAAACTGGGATTCATTTGGACCTCAGAGCCGAAAGAAAACTAATCTTTGTCAGCTTCACTGCTTGACTGGTTGACAAATTACAAGTGCCTAGCCATTTGCAATCCCTCCTCTAGAGGGACTGCTCAATGTTTGTCAATATTCCAGACTGCAGTCACAAGGTTAAGATGTGAAGGGGCTCTGTTCTCTGTTCTATCGCTGTTTCTTCCTCATGGCAATGTAAATGATATTAATACACTGTCATGTGCTGTTTAAGCATGTTAAAATGACTGCCTGGATTCTGAGAGGGCTAAGCGTTCCCTTGTCTCAGACCCCAAGCAGGGTGAATTTAAGTCACATGTCCACAAGCCCCTTCTCCGGGGACAGGCTTGGCCCCTGGCTCTCTGACAAGGGAAAGGGGAGCAAGCTACTCAAGGGTGATATAAAGAATTGATTCTGTCACACAACAAAGATGCAGTGAGAAGCACTACCTCTGTATCTTTCAAATCCTTGACTGTGGCACTGAGCTCTCTATAATCCACCCACAGATGTAATATTAGTTTGGTTCACTGTTTTCTCTGATAGAAACAGATCTCCCAGCCACCATGTGCTCTTTCCAAACATAGTGTCCCGCACAGCACAGGCCAGGCAATAAATGACGCCGACTTCTAAGTGTGTCTATTTCAGTTACTCATTTTGTTTATTTTTTATTTATTTATTTGAGAGTGACAGAGAGAGAAAGGCAGATAAAGTGACAGAGAATGGGCACACCAGGGCCTCTGCAAACGAACTCCAGATATGTGTGCCAACTTGTGTGTCTGGCTTACGTGGGACCTGGAGAGTCAAGCCTCAAACTGGGGTCCTTAGACTTTGCAGGCAAACACTGAACCACTAAGCCATCTCTCCAGCACCCCACATTTTGAGATTGGTAAAACAACCAAGGGATTTTTCAGGGGTTGGCTACAACTCCACATATCGTCTGACCTCCATAAACCCCTACGTTAATTGAAGGGCCATAGTGCTGTTTGGGGGCTCCCAAACATTGTCTGAACGATCTAGTGTTTAGTGGGCCCTCAGAGGTCTGATTGGCCCCCTCCCCACACCCGGTACACATTTACCTTAGTAAAAGGCTATAGGCCCTTTGGAGAAGGATAGAAGAAGGCCACAAGTGATACTTTTTAATCTTGTACCAAAGTCTTTCCTCAAGAAGTCTTAGACTACCTTTCATCTGGGGGGTTTTGGGTCTGGTAATTAGCTTATCTACAAATTGGTTGAGGGTCTGTGATTTTCTATTATTGTTCTTCAAAGTAGCCTTTCACTTATTTGTTTTAGAATTTTTGTCCTACAGATCAAGAACTTATAGGCTTTGCATCTACTCATTCAGGTAATGTCCAGATTTATTAGCCAGTGCCAAGGGCCTACATGAGTCAGACCATCATGAGAAGCTCCTTGTCCATGCTGTCTGTGATAGTAAATTCTGTGACCTTACCTCTGACAATTCAGTGCTTTGGCCTGACCCTTGCTACTCTTGGATCCAGTTAGGCCCACTTCTCTGAAGCTGAGTAGCCACAGCTACAAATGTAAGGTCTGGAATACAGAGGAAACAATGGCACAGCTCTTTTAAGTGTCCTGGTTCCTCTTCCTCTCATGTATATGTTTCCTATAGCATTAGTAAAGGACACATCTCGGTTGGAAAGATGGCTCAGCAGTTAAGAAAGCTCCCCTGCAAGACCTGATGGCCTGGGTTCAATTTCCCAATGCCTATGTAAAGCCATATGCAAAGAGTGGTGTATGTATCTGGAGTTTGCTTGCAGTGGCAGGATGTCCTAGTGTGCCCATTTCTTTCTCTCTTACTCTTATTTCTGTTGGTTAATAAAGATAATATTTTTAGGGATGGTGAGATGGCTTAGCAGCTAAAGGTATTTGTTTGCAAATCTGTACAGCCCAGGTTTGATTCCCCAATATGCATATAAAGTCAGATATACAGAGTGTTTGGAGTTCATTAACAGTGACAGAAGGCCCTGACACACCCATGCTTTTTCTCTATCTCCCTCTCTCTCTTTCTCTCTCTGTCTGTTTCTTTCTGTCTCTATCTATCTATCTATCTATCTATCTATCTATCTATCTATCTATCCATATATATATATGTATTTAAAAAGGACACATCTTCTGGACCCTACTACAATTGTGGAGGATTAGGTTTTGCATGGTGAATCCACTCCAGCTTCTAATTGCCTCTCCTCCCTTCCCCTTTTCTTTCTTCCTTCCTTCCTTCCTTCTTTTCTTTCTTTCTTTCTTTCTTTCTTTCTTTCTTTCTTTCTTTCTTTCTTTCTTTCTTTCTTTCTTTCTTTCCTTTTATGTACTGTTCAAACTGCATCATTAAACCCAGAATCATAGTTCAGTAGGTCCATCTAGACAAATGCATCCTGGCTTAGTATTAAGTTCCCCTCTCTACCACCCCATACCCATAAAAAAAAAACCATTTGTACAAATATTCTTGACTTCTGCTTTAATTAGTAGGAAAGCCCATGAAGTTCTTTAGAGGGACAGCACACCTCATAGGTCATACTTTCTACCTCACCTCTAGAGGCCTGCTTATCTTTGCGTCTGGATATAGGTTTAGAGGTAACAATTGTTGAGCACTGTCAGACATCAGCATTATCTCATCTTGCTTGGCATCCTCCTCAGGGGAGGTTATTGTAGTGTTCTGTGTCAAATGCAGAGTTAATATCTCCAGGCAAGAGCACAGAGGCCAACAATGCAGTGCAGCACAGGGAGGATGCTCCTGCCTCTACGAGTGGAGATTGCTTCCTCAGGCAAAACGGATTTGTCACTGTCTGAGAGTCCAATGTCCTCAGCCTCATCAGGGAACCCTCCTGCCCCCGACATCTTTATCCCAAGTAATGGGCTCCTACTCTCTTCCGATCAGTACCCTCACTGACAGTGTTTGAGGCTGGAACTTAATCACGTATTGTAAGTCAGCAAATTGTATGATGAGGGTTTGCTGCTTTTTTTTTTTTTTTTTTTGTTAGGAGGCAACTTGGGTCCTATGGTTGCCAGAGAGTAAAGTAAATTCTCTTCTGCAACTGGGAAGTCTCATCTCTGATCTCATTCTTTTCCTTTGTTACTATATCCAGCTATCATCATAATATTTCTCACCTTTCCAAACACATTGAGAAGTTTTACGTACAGAATCACAGCATTCCTTGATCCTTACAAGACGTGTCACAAACATAACAAACAGATCTATCTTACATGGTTCTTGCAGTCGATCACTATGTGGACAACTGTATTATTCATGTTGCCAGGAGAGTCCTCTGGCTGCTGGGGGAGCAAAGTCAGCAACGGTTCTACTCAGCACTGGACCCACCAATCTTGCTATGAACCCAACCATCCAGGCAAGATGTGCCCACTGGTGCAAAAGTGTCATAACATCATCACTGCTGTGGGAGTAATTAGCTGCCCTCTGACTGAATTTAAGGTCAACACAAGGAAGGGGATTCATGTGCCTGGTACAAAAACCTAGTGACAAATTTGTGGCTGGGAAGATCATAGATTCCAGGAGGAAAGCTACTTGCTCTTGCTTGACTGAGTGGGTGTGCTGTGCCCATTGCGTCGTCCTCTAAATCATTTTGTCTATGCTATATGTCAGTGTCGTCCTCATGTCAGTGAGAGAAGATTCTTTCTAAAGATGGAAGAGACCACTGAGGAGACTCGGAAGCCCTGAGAATGGTTGACATTCAGCTGAGCACTAAATGACGCATCACTCCTATATCCTTTAAGCCTCAAGGAACACCACAGGGGATGGGGTGGAAAGAATGCCAGAGCCAGAGGAGGAAGAGGAATCCTTTGGGATGTTGTCTACCAGCCATGAAGCGCCCATTTCACTCGTGGCCCCACAGTGTTGAGTCCACCAGTACTTATGCATCTGGCTTACATGGGGCCTGGAGAATCAAACCGGGGTTCTTTGGCTTTGCAGGCAAATGCCTTAACTGCTAAGCTATCCCTCTAGCTGTAAAAGTAGATTCTTACAGTTCTCTTCTCATTGCTGGACAAACCACCCAACCAGAAATAACTTACGGGCAAAGAACACAGGCTTATTAGAGTTTACAGTTTTGAAATGAAGCTTCATCATAGCAGGAAGAGCATGCAGGCTGAGTGAGGACCTCCGGTTATGTCTCCACATTAACAGACAGGAGGTACTTTGAGTTCACCAGTTTTGAATACACGGTAGACTAGACTAATGAGCATCATGTTCTGCATGCAACTGGAGTTTGTTTGCAGTGGCTGCAGGCTCTGGCCTCTCTCTATCCAGTTCCTCACTCTCTCTCAAACAAATAAATAAAATATGGGAAAGCAAATGAGTTAGTAAAGTGCCTATAGCTAATAATAAGAGGGTAAATCTTGCCTTCAGAATTCTTAAGACAAAAGTTATAAAAGAGGATGCAGGAGAACAACTAGTGGAGATGGTAAATGTGTATACATGGTGTTTATTATGGTGATGGTCTTGTGGATACACAGTTTTCTCCAAACTCATCAAATGTATAATTTGAATATTAATCTGCCTGTATATATATATATATATATATATATATATATATATATATATATATATATATATGTATATATGTATATATAATGTTTTGCAAGTTAATTATACCTCAGTATTTTTTTTTCAAAATGTTAGTAATATGTAGTAACTATATTGCTAACAATATGTAGACTAAACAATGTTTGACAATAGATTTATCCATGTATAATTAACACGAAAGCATCATGAACAAAAGAAAAAGGATCCAAGACTTGGATTAAGGCTTTGTGGTTTAAGGAGTAACTTTCAGACAGCCATTTTTACTTTTCTTTTTTTTTTTCATTTATTTTTATTTCCTTATTTGAGAGCAACAGAGAGAGAGAGAGAGAGAGAGAGAGAGAGAGAGAGAGAGAGAGAGAGAGAATGGGCGCACCAGGCCCTCCAGCCTCTACAAACGAACTCCAGATGCATGCGTCCCCTTGTGTATCTGGCTAACGTGGGTCCTGGGGAATACAGCCTTGAACCGGGATCCTTAGGCTTCACAGGCAAGCACTTAACCACTAAACCATCTCTCCAGCCCATTTTTGCTTTTTAAATAGCAGTTTTCTTATGAAATAGAATGAGTCATTTAACTTTCCTGCTCAGCATGGTTTAATGTGGGTTATTAACTTGCATGATAGATATTAAAGCAATTTGCTGAAGCTTGGGTTAAACCTATATATCCACCATCCTCACATGCTGCTGACTTACCACACCACCAGTTTGAGCTTAAACAGTTTTTGGTTGTGACTGTAATTTCAACAATCATATAGTATATTTAAAAAATCCAAAATAAAACCTTTCAGATAGTACCCCCAGGGAACTTCTGAAGTACATAGTAATTATATCAAACTTTGCATGATTTCCAGGTCTGAAATTTTATTTATGTATTTATTTATTTTTTTTTTTTTGGTTTTTTTGAGGTAGGGTCATCTCACTCTAGCTCAGGCTGACCTGGAATTTCTTATGTAGTCTCAGGGTAGCCTTGAACTCATGGCCATCCTCCTACCTCTGCCTCCCGAGTGCTGGGATGAAAGGTGTGCACCACCACACCTGGCCCAGAATGTTTTTTTGCATAAACACTTAGTTCTTGGTATCTTTCTATATGGCTGCATTTTCTCAACCATGAAGAAATGATCTCTGTGCATGTTTGGATTGTACAAATGATACAGCACACTGTCAGCAGAAGACTGTAGCAAGGAAGTCATCATTTCTCTTTCTCCCTCCGTGTGTGTGTGTGTGTGTGTGAGGGGGAGAGTATTGGAGAGCCAAACGCAGGGTCTTGTACATGCTAGACAAGTGCTCTACCACTGACTGAAAGCCCCAGTCTTGGATGTCATTATTACTTGGGAGCAGAAAGTGTAGAAGAAATGGAAATTGGAAGAAAAGGAAAATGAGAAGGAAAAAGAGCAGAAATGAAAGTCCAAGAAAAATGACTCATGAAATCTGACAACTTGGCAAACTTCAAATCTGGAAATGAAAGCTATGAACGCTAAAACCACAAGCTTTCTTTTCACCGTGCAGAAGACAGCCCATGGTCAGCCTGTCACATTGATCCAACCAGGCGGACAGCACAGACATCAAACACCCAGGTTGTGCAACGCCATGTAACATCTATTCAGGGAAGCTTCAGTCAACCCATGGAGCAGCATTCCAGTCGATGGATCTAATGTCAGGGGGGTAGATTCTGTTCGAATTACAGTTCACTCATCTGACTTTGGCAGTAATCCTTGGGCTATAATTCTATAAACAGTCCTTTCTTTACAGACCTCCAGTGTGAATTTAAACTTCACCACAGATTCTGTCTCACATCTTTATTTTGTGTCATCACATTCTAATCCGATGACAAAGAGCTGGCCGGAGACTACCGTGTACTACTTACTGCCCCAGCAAAATTTATGCCCTGGGCGGACGTTGACGATGTGCAAAGGCCGAGCTGTGGCGTCGCTGGGATCCTAATCCAGCAGTGAGATGGGGAGTGTTGCTCTGGTGCTCACGATGACACATTCTATGAACGCTCTACTTTTGGCTCACCAGAAGGCACAGGCAGCAATATCAATCGTATTTTTCCCCCAAAAGGACCAGAGTTGTGTGATTAACCTTTGATTGATCCTCACCATCTGAACTGTGATTTCTGCTTGGTAAAGTTTATAGAAGTATCTTAAAATTTATATTTTGTATTCTCTTACCTACTATCTCAAACAAGATAGATACTCAGTGAAGGGATTACAGCTGAGGAAGGTTTAAAGTGATGACTCTTCCACTAGGTAGCCAAGGATCCGATTTCTTAGTTCTCCCTGTGTGGAGAGAGGTCGCATTGGATGGAAAGCCCATTGGCCAAGTGCATTCTCATTCCAAATGTCCTGTGGTTGCTTCTTTCCAAAAGGAATTTCCACAACCTAAAAACAGTACAGTCTCCTGGCATATGCCAGAAGTAGACCCAAAATAGATGATCTCTAAAACAATATAAAATACATAAATTTCCATTTTCATAAGCTGAAGACTTCATTTTCAGAGAAGACAAATCATGCAGAAAATTCTGCCAATTTATCCATGATTTAGTGACAATTTCACAGAAAATACAACACTTCACCACTTTTTTTTTTCTTTTATGCAGAGGACTATGTCTGGATAGAGTGGTTTAGACCTAAATTCAAACATTAGTGTGGTGATTTAATGCCTCAGGGACAAAAGACTCACCCGTGGCTTCTTGTCTTGGCATAAGGAAGGTACACTACTTCGGGCAGCTACTGGCTTTCTATGAAGTGCCCCGTGCATATTTGGCATGTCTCCATGTTTTGCTCTTGTAATCTCTGCTGAGAGGAAAGAGATCAAGCCATGCCATGGGTATTACATGAAATGGATTCTCAGCCAACTCAACTGAAGTCAACTTTGTGCACTCTAGTAGGGGGATTATAAACATCTCGTTACTTTTACCAGGTCAACAGAACATTTTCAGGCCTTGCTTCTTTTTCTTTTTAGCTATTTTTATATTATATTATATTATTTATTTATTATTAACAAAATGTTTTGTATGGATCCATTATGTGTTGGTACCCTGTTTTTCCTTTTCCCTGCAGCCATTCTGCTGAGGCTGCTCCTCAGTGGGGTTGCGGGAATTCTTCATGGGGTTATGGTTTATGCTTTGTGGGAATGGCAGTCAGTGTGTTTTTTTTGGGGGGGATGGGAAGTTAATGACTCTGGGCATGATGTCTCAACTTGTGGCTCTTACAATCTTTCTGCCCCTGGGAATTGTTTTATTTTGCATTCCTTGTTTCTTTTCATTTGAGTATATATGGTTTGGGGAGGGACTATTTACTAACGTTACAGACTGTTTCAAGACATTAAAGGAATAACAACAGATGATCAGACTTTTAGTCATGATGTTTACCAGGTAGATGTTGGCTTGTAGGTTGTTTTATTACGTGAATACTGTTCACTGTTCATGGTTACATGAGAGTCATTGAAGGGTACCAGTGGCCGTGTGGGAGATGTGCCTGATCAGGTCTGCCTTCATAAAGATTATTTTAATTTTCTCCATTAGAAGTTCATCCTGGAGAAATATAATGTGAACCACACAGCTCATCTTTAAAAAAATTTCTAGCACTGTTATCAAAGAATAGGAAAGTAGTAAAAATAACTTAATGGTACATTTTATTTAACCTACTTTATCATTTCAACACATAATCTTACAAAAGTCACTGATGATGTATTTCATATTCATTTTTTTGCATAGTATGTTTTAGAAATCTGGTGTGCCTAATACATCTTAATTTAGACTAGCCGTATTTTAAGCATTCAATAACCACACATAGTTTAGTGGCTTTGCCACTGGGAAGTGGCGGGAAGTAGAAAGGGTTAATTAAATTATAAGAGGTAGAAGGGTTTTAGCAAAAGTGGGAGGAAGATAAGAGACAGTATTGAGGGTTTCTCTCTCTCTCTCTCTCTCTCTCTCTCTCTCTCTCTATATATATATATATATATATATATATATATATATATAAAACATATGTATATATATGCATATAGTATATATAGCATATATATAGTCTTCCAAAGAAAAAATAAAAGATACTTTTTGTTATTTCTGTCAAAGTCATTCTATTTTACTTTTGTAATTAAACACAGTCATATACTAAGTAAGATCTAGATCAAAATTCATAAACATAACTTCTGAGATGTGAAACGTAAGTGTCATGGAACTTGGAGCCTAGGCTGCAATTTGATTCCACGTACGGTGGTAATTTTACTTATTATAGCAACAAACTGTGTTCCTAGTTTGAGTTCACTGTACTAAGAAGTGACTCTGACCTCACGTTGGTTAATTAATTAGAGTCTAATTCTCAGGTTGAAATTAGAAACAGGAAGACATCTGTACTCTACACTAGGATTGGTGATCATTAGACTGCACAGAGCCAGATAATATGTATTACAGACTTGTGCACCCCCCATTCTGCCAGGAACCGCAACTTGGTTTGAATGGAAAAGCAGCCATGGGAAATCTGCACTTGAACGAGGACGGGCAGGACGGGCTCCTCTCCTGTTGGCTGAGCATCCTGAGAGCAGGTCAAGAGCACAGGCATGTGTCACTTGTGCACCTCTGAGCCAGTCCCGGCTGCCGAGCGCCGCATCGCCCTGAGCAGAGATTGCATCCCAAGGCTCCACACCGCTTCAGAGTTTTTGTCATTCCTAGATGGCTTCTCGAGCCCTGTCACTTGGGAAGTTCTCATTTTTAATACCACAGCCATTTAAATATTTGGAACAAAGAAAAGGATGCTGTACAATATTTTTTTAAAATGCGAGGTAGAAGGAATTTTTTTTGACATAGTGTTTGAGAAAGATCATTTGCTACTTGAATTTGTCCTAGGATGAATTCTCCTCGAGTTGTATCTGTTGTTAGCAGAAAAATGAAATCTCCAAATACCACCCAGCCTTTAATACAAAGAGTAAAAATAGTTAGACCATTGGACAAAATAATATTACAAAACACGTAGTCTTCTTACAGCAGAGGTAACAGGAGTCTTGAGGATCAGAGGAGGGGCATGTCTGGAAACATCAAAGGGTGGTTCGAATGTTGGATTGCAGGAGGATGGAGATAGGCTGGGGCTTGTCTCTGGGAGGCTGGGAAGAGCAAGAGTAACTGAATGAGCATGCTAGAAAGCACGAGAGAGACTATTCCACCTCTACAGCTACAAAAGCTAATGTCCCTTTTGCGTCTTTTTAAATAAAGATTTCATAAAGTCCTATTTTCCCACTTAAAAGTGGCATACACCTTTAATCCCAGCACTTGGGAGGCTGAGGCAAGAGGATTGTTGTGAGTTCAAGTCCACCTTGAGACAACATAGTGAATTCCAGGTCAGCCTGGCCTAGAGTGAGAGACTCTCCCTCAAAAAGCCAAGATGTGTGTGTGTGTGTGTGTGTGTGTGCGTGTGTGTGTGCGTGTGTGTGTGCGTGTGTGTGTATTCCCAAGATAGAGATTATAAAAAATTACAGTTCCATCTTGAGAGCTATATCCTTGCTCTCTACCCCTGAGTTGAATGCATGACACCATTAATAAAGATGTGATTCCATTCTACTGCAATGAATGAGTGGGTTTTACTCTCTCACTCTCTCCAGAGTGGGTTCATGACATGCAAATCTCCAATTAAAAACCAGAACTAGCATCTGTAGCAATGATACACCCATGCCACACACTGGGAAGCAAACGCAGACCGTCTTCTCAAGCCTGGAAGCCTGGTAGTCTATGGATGGAGAAACTGAGATGAGAACAGTGATGTAACCTGGCGAGGCCACCTATCAGCTGTGCCTAGGTTAGAGCATGAGTCCCTCTCCACGGCTCACCCAGTTTCCACATGTGCTCATCATGCTTCCTCATCTTCCCCCCTTTCATTGCCAGAGCAGCAGAGCCTCCTCTCCAATCACACACTGAAGGTCTTCTCTGGGATGTTATTAATATAATATAATATAATATAATATAATATAATATAATATAATATAATAGTATAGTATAGTATAGTATAGTATATGTAAAATATATATTGCAATTATATATAATGTATATTATATGTTATATATTATATTATATTATATAAATTGCTATATATATTGTAATATATGTAATTTATGTATATTTTCTTTGACCAAGACAACAGGTGACTTATAAGAGCTATGGAATCCTCTAGAGGTATTCCACTTTTTCCTGGGGTCTGCTTGACCTGATGGTCAAGAATTCACTATTGGCTTCATTTTTAGCCCTGATATCTACCTTGACTTTGGCTGTTATGTTATGTCTGAACACCCAGAAAGATAGTTGAAAAGTTTGGGTAAAGAGAACATCTTATCACCTTTTGTCTTTAACAAAACAGGTCTAGTTGAAGGATGGTATGATTCTGGGATGACATTCAACCAAACACAGTTTTATGTGAGGAAGGGAATTACTTCAAGCTTAAAGATCCAGGGGAAGTTCCAGCCATGGTGGAAGAAACTGGCTCCTTTCACAGATCTAAGCAGAGAGAATAAGTACTCCCAGACAGCAAACGCCAAAAGTCAGCAAGCACATATCCCCTCCCCCCACACAGAGCTAACACTGCAATCCAGACCTACAGGCTGGAATCAGATGCACCCCCAAACACAGCAAAGGCTGGACTCTGGATGTGCCCCCAGTGACCCCTGCTCCAGCCAGGTGGCTGGAGATCCAATAAGTTTAATTTTAACATCTGAGTCGGACTACTCTTTTTGTAGGCATAGGTTTCTTTAAAGTCTAGTATAGAACTGGGAAATTGGACTTGGTATACTGCCATAGCACAGACCTTTGGAATCCTTAAGGAGGGTCCTGAATGACAGATGTGTACATGGTCTATGAATCTAAGCTTCAAAGGGGGCAATGTGCAAAATAACAATGAAATACAAAAAAAAAAAAAAAGTCACTTGAAGCATCCTTCCAAGTAAAATATGCCGAGGAAAACTGGATTGTGATGCTGTTATGGTTTCTGGATAAATAACTCACTTTCTTCTATAAAAGTCTATGTCTCTTAATCAGAAAAAGCAAGAGGCCCACATTATTTTCCTATCTGAGCAAGACAGATCGAAGTAAGTTCATTAAAATCTATGCAAGGGTAATGCTTGAAGCTTTGAACTCACTGAGTATGGTGTGGCAGATTGTTGAAAGGGTCAGGAACTAGCATGAAGGAAACACTGAGCTTCTCTGGAGAGCCAATATCCACATGCTTGGGTGAACTGAATATGAGTAAATTTAGTTGGGGGAAGTAAAACGTCTCTGTAAACTATTGGCATGGAATCTAACTAAGTTTAGCTCAGTAACCTTGACCAAGGTGTGACTGTTAGCATTTCACTTACTGGTGGCTAGGGCAGTAATATAATTAATCCAGTCATTAATCCGATGTGCCTTTATTGCCAGTGCCAGGATCTTACCCACAGGTACAGATGACTCAGTGTCTGACTGTACGCCATCACCTTTTCCTAGCTTCAACTCTCCTCAGAAGTCTGTCCATATAGAAGACAATCTAAATTAATGTCAACTACAAATGGGTTATCCATACAAGGATTTTACTAATTCCTTTCTGAGATTTTAACCCTCATGATGAAATTTCCAGTCTTTTGTTAAATGATTTTTTATTAGATAATGCCAAAAAGGAAAACTGTCAAAACCTTCTTAGCCAAATTACTTTTCCCCACACATCTAAGTCATGGGTCAAAGGTTTTCACCAACATTCTTTCTTTTTCCTGGGTTACAATCATTAAAAATAAATAAATTATTGTCAGATGGGTGGGAATCAGGGAATGTGTTTAGAAACTCATTTGTGGTTTTTTTTTTTTTTAATGTTAAATTCTATACTATTTCCAGGGATTACCACTCACTACGAATAGAAACCTGGCATTGCCTGGCACTAACTTTATTCTCTGTTGGAGAATCTGCTTCTTTTTTTCAAATAGATGCAGATCCTAAGGAGAGAACCAGCCCATCATAAGAGCCCCAGCAGAAACTAAGAACAATGGGAGAAACAAGCAAGGGTGCTGTTCTCTTGGTGAAATGGGTACCAGCACAAGGGTGAAGGAGCTCAACACAGAGAAAAATCAACTCCTACCATATCAGATATCCAGAGACCCAGAGGCCCCCAACACTTCATCACTGAAGCAGACCAAAAATGAACCCAACATGGCTCAGGGAAATTTTGCGGAAGAGGGGGCGGAAAGAATGTCAGAGCCACACGTTGGGTCATGATATGCAGAGACATTTCTCCTACCCATAACTGTGGGTTAACTCCACAATGCATGACCCATATACCTCAACAAAGAGGGGCCGGGGGGGGGGGTAGGACATGGATGAGCCTAACAATGGTACCAACTTGACTGTATTCGCTGAGTACAAAACTAATGAGTTAAGAAATTTACTAAATTTTAAAAAATCTTTAAAAAAGAAACCCGGCATTTCTGATGCTATGTAGGAACCCTCTTAACATGGGAACATAATGCCCATCACAATCTGGTGGATCCTTGGAACATCCTGCTTCGAAGGATTCTTGTCACTGGGAGTGCTCACTGGAGCCAAGCCAAGTCCCTAGGGAAAGCTGGTTCCTGCTCCTTCCGGAGCTGGCTGTCAGGCTGGTTCTGTGTGTTTGTAATTAAGCATGATGTCTGGATGTTGATCGAGTGAGCAGAGGCAATGGTTCCCCTCCAACGAGGAGTTTCCTGGCGAGTTCTCTTGTGTCAGAAATGCCAAGTTGGGAGTTGCCTAGAGACAGAAGAGATGCAAATTCATTTGGCTGAACTCTGATTGTGAAGCCAAGTGCTCTAAGGGCTGAGAAAGCAGAGCAGAGACTCAGCCCCAACTGTAGTAAGTGGGCTCCCCACACACTTGGCTCCTGTGCCTTCCAATGCTGCGTCTGATGCTTCAGAACACATTTAGTAAACATGTCACCGACAGTCGCCAGTCCTTGGTCCCTTCTTACTCTTTCCCTTCTTCTTTGAGTCGGTACATTTGCCTGAAGTTGAAGATCATTGTGTGGGTACTTCAGGCTGGACACATGGGGAGATTTGTTTTATTAGTTTTTGTGCTTATTAATAGCATCCACTCCTGCGAACTAAGTAAAAAATGTATGTGTCTCAGTCTTCTCACCAGATTTGGCTAGTATGCCTCTCTTAAGAAAGTTGAGCTCATATTCTATATCAATTATCACACAATAATATGAGTTCATAGACTCATGTAAAGTTTACTTCATTTTTGATGAATTCAGTTCAAGTAACAATATTCTTCTGTGTACCTATCCACGGAGGATTTTATCAACTGGGAAATAAATGCTTTTCTGTAACATGAGGCCTCCTCATACAATAAGCAAAGAAGACACTGGAGCCATGCTTCTGGGATCCCTAGAATCACACACTTCTTCACAATATCATTATGTGAGGGACCAAACCTCCACATGAGTTTTAGCTCCAAACTTCAGACTCCATGTGCCTCACAATCACTCACTCACAGATATATGTTAAGCAACTACTGTGTACTACGATACATACCCCACCATTTTCTTACTTGTAAAGAGCTTACATCTTAACGTCAAATGCATAACTAAGAAATGAAGAACAGAGTAAGGAACCACAACATAGGACCAACAAAGGAAGGTAGTCCTTGAATGAGTAGGTTCTTGAATAAATGCCATTCAAAGTATAGCTTTTGAACTGGCAGAACTCTGCAAGCTCTTACTGTTGTGATGTGTTTCCTCAAAGAGTTTGGAAGCCTTTACAGTAAGTTGGTGCTGCTACAAAGTCCAGGCATGTGATTTTGTAAAAAAGCCTTAGCGTGTTTCAAATTGGAATTGATTTTTCTTTTAAATGAGCCTTTATCATAGACAATCTAAGAGCATTGACAAGGTGGCAAAGGGTGGAAAGGTGCTTCAGGCTGAGGAGAACAGCATATGGATTTCAGACGTAATGATAAAGCCCCAGAGTCAGCCAGACTTCAGTTCCTAGAGCCTGCATGTATTATCCTATATGAGAAAAGAAGGTCTTTTTTTTTTTTAATTTTTGCAGGTGTGTAAGAATGTTGAAGTGGGGGGAGATTATACTATCTCTAGTCCGTTCTCTGTGGTTATGTCAATACTGAAGACTTGCATAATTTATAAAGAAAAAGATGACCAATCCTGGGTTGAGTAGAAAAAGGATTTGGGGAAAAATATGAGAAAAGTAAAAGACTGAAAAACCTATAGGAAATGAAGGATGGTGTAATTAGAATGCAAAAATGGCCATTAATTTTTCTCATGAAGATAGGAAAATCTGTTTCCTGGCCCTATGAACCTGGCTGACCACATGACTCACTTTTACCACCCACAACGGGCCAAGCCTATCACTGAGCCCTGCATTCGGTTCTCTGGGGCTTCCGGGCTTTTGCAGGTTCTCATCTCTTGTGCCGCCACACAAAGAGTCTGGTTAGCCTCCTAGGATATGTGGGGACTTTCAAAGAGAGGCACCAGCCACAGCCCCTTCTGGTCCACCAGTGTGCCTGGATATGTGAGGGCAGAGACAGGGGAGGTGAGCCCAGGTCAGGCCAGACGCAGCGCCTGCCTGAGCTTAGCCCCCACTGGGCAATACAGAGCCATGTGAGCAGAGTCAAGTGATTGTTTCCAGCCACTAAGGATGTAAATGCTAACCGATCCAGGGTCAAGAGGAGCATTAAAGATCATGAAGTTATATTTTTCTCCTCACTCAGAGTAGAGTGTGGAGTGATTTAAATTGTGACAGGGATAACTAGACTTTGTTGTTAGCAAGTATATTTTCTTGAAATGTTATAAAACGATATAAACAACCATAGGAATTAATATAGACTATCTTTCAAGCCTCTGCTCATGGGGCAGAGGGCACTAAATGATTGAAATATAGCAGAAACAAAAGATAACATACCGTCTTTAGAGGCAGAGTCTACAAGTAAAATATGGATTGTGTGGTTCAGACCAACTAAATAGAAATTGATAACAAATTTGCCTGAAATTTATAAGCAACACCAAAACAAAAGGAAAAAAAAAAAACTGTTGGGAAATTCAGCTTTGGATGTTGATAACTCCAGTGAGACTTGGGATTGTCCCCTTCAGGCCTTGTGTGGCCGCCTGTGGTCATCCTTGGCCGAGTGAGAACTTGGTAACCCTCTTCTCATGTTGAACGAGGCAGTCTCGGACGGCCAGCCCTCGGCGTTTGGCCGGGGAGACAACCAAACAATTGGATTTTGAAACATATACACATTGTTTACTTCAGACACATCAAAGCATATCTTCCTGCCTATGTGATGGCTGCTGTCCTGTAGACCCAGCCACCCCCAAGCCTGTGGCATGACACGCCCAGCGTGACCCTTGGATTGCTTCATAATGATTCAAAATCAGCTGTTTGAAATCCTCCATATCTGAGTTCTGGACAGGGGTCAGGACTGGAGCAGTTGAAATGGAGTTACAAAGTGTGTGGAAGGAAGCCACACATCTGGTTTGATTTCGATGAGCCTATTTTTGGCCAGGTTATGGTGCACATTTTCAACGGCTGCTGAAAGAATATGATGGCTCAAGATCACAAATCAGATGTATCGCATCCAGTGTAAAGACCATCTCATAATTTTGTCTTGGTTTGATTCCCTGGTACTCATGTAAAGCCAGATATCACAAAGTGGCACACGAGTCTAGAGTTCATTCGTAGTGGCAAGAGGCTCTGGTGCCCATTCTCTCCCTCTCTCTTTCTCCTGTTTCTCTCTCTCTCCCTTTTTAAAAATCGTAAAAATTTTATGATTTAAAAATCGTAAAATTTATCACAGCAAGCAATCAAAGTTTTCCTAGAAATATTGTAACGTCAGCAACAGTTGATGAGTACAATTGGGAAGATATCTAGAGGTTTAGCTTGCTGAATTTCTCATGCACTCCTGTGTAGGATGGCAGGCTACAAACAGCCTCAGTCTGAGGCAGAGAAGGAGAAAATCAAAATCAGAATGAATAGACTCTACTTCAAAGGAGGACATTGAAGATCTTCAGAAAACCATGGAAAATAATATCCCCACCCTTAAAAGGGGGGAAAAAAAAAACTGATGCCAGGAATACAGAGATCGTGTTTGCGATTGGCAGGAATGGATCAAACCGTAACAAGAGAATGCCACAGGGCAGACGGACCCGGTGCAGGCCTACCTGCTGCAGCCGCTTCAGGGAGAGGGACAGTGGCAGTGGAACTCTGGGCAGTGGCCTGATTACAGAAACGAGACTGCGCGTCCCAGGGGTAGACACTGGGCTAGGCATAGACTGAAGGCAAGTATCAGACAAGTCACTTTTCAAACCCTGTCCCTGCCCCAGCCCTCCATGTATGTATGCCGATCCTGTTCTCACACCCGCTGCCCTCCCAGCCCAACCTCTCTCCTCTGTTGCCTGCCGTGGCTTTTCTCACGTGTGCGCATTTGCACTGTGTCTTATATACATGTTTTTTTTTTTCTTTTGCTTAGTATTCTCTTTTCTCCTTACACTCTCCCTCTCTGGGAAACAATCCCATTCACAACTGTCTCCAAGAAAAAAAAAATAACTTGGAGTAAACCTCACCAAGGAAGTGAAAGACCTCTGCAATGAACACTTGAAAATACTCAGGAGAAAAATCAAAGATGACACTAGGCAATGAAAAAAATATATCTCCTGTTCATGGAAAGAAAGACTGCATATTATGAAAATATTGTATCTTACCAAAAGCAGTCTACAGACTTATTGCATGCCCCATCAAAATTATAATGGCATTCTTCACTGAAATAGAAAAAAAAAACCAGCTGTCAAATTTATTTGGAAGCACAAATAACCTCAAATATGCAAAACAATCCTGATTGGCAAAATTGAAGCGGAGGGTATCAGCGTGCCTGATTTTAAGGTAAATTGAGTCATAGTACCAAAAAGAGCAACCTGGCTGCATACAGTGTGGTTATAACGAATAGAAAACAGAGCATGATACTGCAACACAGCCAAAACAGAGGAGGCTGGTACAGGCAGCAGCTACAGATTATCTGATGTCTGACAGAATGGAAAAAAAAATACTCACTGCAGAAGAGACAGCTTCTTGGGCTGAAGAAATGACTTAGTGGTTAAGGCACTTAACCTGCAAAGCCAAAGGACCCAGGCTCGATTCCCATGGGGCCATGTAAACCAGAGTTCTGGGTCATTGTGGGCTACAGTGAGTCCTTGCTTCAAAACAAAAGTTAAATTAAATATAAACATGACAGGTTAATTCTAATTTACAAATTGTCAAAAAAAACAAGACCAAGCATCCTAACTGTACATCAAATGGAAAAGAGAGTAATTTCAGTGGCTGGCGGCTGCGCCTTGGTGGGAAGGACTCTGGGTTCTTTCCCTCTGTGCGACACTGTGCCTTGGACATCTGCCCTGACCTGCGGGGCCTGATTTGCACTCCCGGAGTTAGATCACGTCATGTATTGCCTGCTGTAGAACAGACCAGTTATCTTTTGGGATGAGTTGGTGGCTTGGTGCTGTTTGTGGCCAGGGCGAAGGGCACTCTCAGGTGTTTCCGGGGCTGGCATATGGGGAAGGAGCTTATGGGATGATGCTCAGTGGTACCCGTGGGATTAGCCGGTCATCTCTTCCCTTTCCCTTGGCTGCTTCTGACTTTTCAAGGCTGGTGTGGGTATGTGGGGGGTTGTGGGGAGCCTTTCCCCACAGTTTCCACAGTTCTCAGCATTGGGACAGGGTGGTTGTGTAAGAGGAGCGTTTGCAGATGACTGGTTCACCGGTTTCCGATTCCGCAGACGACCCGCACTGAGCAGAGGCAGGTCTTTCCTGCTCTGCAGAGTTCTCGCCTGGCTCACTATGTTGCTTTGGAGATTTTTGTCTCTTGCAAAAAAAGTAGCATATTTTGCCACTTTTTCTTTGCTGGGTTTCATTAGTAAGACTCAATCCATCACCTTAGCAGGAAGTCCAAGTTGTACCTTCAGAAAAAGTATTTTATTTTAATTTTTTTCTTTTTCTTTTTAAATTAATTTATTTATTAGAAACAGGGGGGGAAGAGAGGGAGGGGGAGAGAGAGAAGGAGGGAAGGAAAGAGAGAGAGAGAATGGATGTTTCAGGTCCTCTGGCTACTGCAAATTAACTCCAGAGGTATGCGCCACTGTGTGCATCTATCTGGCTTACATGGGACCTAGAGAATCGAACCTGTGTACTTAGACTTCATAGGCAAGCGCTTTAACTGCTAAGCTATCTCTGCAGCCCCAGAAAAAGTATTTCAGATGTATTATGTCTCTCTAAAATACTTGCTTTAAAGATCGGATATCTCCTAATGCATTTTAAAGATATCTCTTAAAAACATTTTAAAGTTTATGAAAAATAGTCCACATATCAAACCGAATTATTTAAACATTTTAAGAAGTTCAGAGTACCTATTGACAAGGCAGTGTGCATTTCTCATGCCTTTTATTGTATCTACAAATGTTCACATATTTATGTGCGTAGATATATTTTAAATTAAGCATGCCAAGAATAGTAACTTAGCATACAAAATAATGTAAAAATAAAGTGGCTACAGGTATTTTCACTCGGTTATTTCTTTAAACACAAAAAAACATAAAAAGATAATTACATGACACCAATGTGAACAGGCACAACAGGATTAAATTAGATCAGGTATACCAGCTTTAATAAAATAAGTTTGGAAGTTTCCATTTTAACGCTTTGAGATGGAGGGACTGTTCAGTAACATGGAAAATGTCAAGGCATGGTTTGTTTGGCAGACTTCACACCATGCCCTGATTTTAAGACCCACAATGCAGAGAAGGAGATGCCTTGATATATGGAAATCTCTTCCACCAAGACATTTCTTTACCAAATTCGTTCACCTTTTAGTTTACAGTGGGGTTAAATTATATTCTCTTTATTTGCTTATGTATCTAAAATACAAAGGGAAGGGGGGAGGAGAAATAATGTGACCTGGGGATACTCACATTGAGTTTCCTACCTGAATTAGGCATTGCTGGTTTGTCCAATATACCTATTTAGCCAACATGGCACACCCTCAAAATTCAGGTGGCTAACTTTCCCTTGACGTAGTCCTGGAGACCTGTCCCACCTGGGTCAGGCACCATGGGCCCGTCCAGCATTACACAGAGTACTCCTAGTGAGTTCCTCACCTAGATTAGGCATTGTTGGTTCGTCCAGGGTAAGCTTGGGGGTACAGTAGTTTAGACACACATGTAAATAAATGGAGCGACTGTTTTTTAAATCTCAGAAAAGAGGAGCACATGGAGTCCAAATTTGCCTATTTTAGCCCTTTCTTCAAAACACGCAGCACAAGTCCAGATTACAAAGGCACCCATGGAGAGAAGCTCACGGGAACTACAATACCGAGACTGTCGGAGAGTTCTCCTAACCGAGGCTGTTAGCATTACTTCTCGTCACGTCACAGAACTGTGCAAAGGGGGAGCAGCCATTCCACAAGACAGACAGTCTTGTCTTACCGAAGCAGACCGGAAAAGCTGGGAAGTCTTTCAGGTTTCAGGATAAATAAGGGTATAGAGGTGATAATTTCTAGTGTATTTTGGGTATCCACTGTGTTTCTTTGGGGAGTATCTCCCTCAATTCTCACCTCAGGCCAGGTTTATTCCCCTGGGAAAACTGTGTGCTATCTCTCTGTTTCAGGAATAGGATATAGAATTCTATCATTGGCAGTAGCATTCATTAAACATCTAGTTTCTGGCCAGAAAAATCAAGAGTAGAAAAATGATTGAAGTATAAGAAAGAACAGAGACTAGGCGGAGAAGCAGTGGCCAACAAACAAACAAAAAACTCACCAAGGTGCAGGATGAGCCCCCGTGATGTCAGCAGTCATAAGGAGACACATCTCCGTGCTGGGACGAGGATCAGCCCAAGGGTTCCCATAAACCATCTGGGACCTCAACTCAGACCTTTGGCTTTGGTTCCCATATTACACCACGTTGATGCTTATCCAAAGTCATTTTGAGCAAGATGGGTAAGGAAGAAGGGGACTTAGGAGTAAATTAAGAAAGATCTGTGATCCTGGGTGCCTCTAAAAGATAGTTCCCAAATTATTGAAAACAAACTTGGACTATAATTCCAATTCAGGAGGTTAGATGGCATTATCAATGGAAGGACTGCCATGTCTCTCGGTACAACAAGACGACTCTTTCTTACGTGCTTCTTCCCTACAATCATCCAGCATCCCCACAAGGACACATTATAGGAAGGATGGGAACACACCGTCCTTATCCGGAGATGCCAGCAGTTCCCATGGCCTTACACTGTCACACACTAGCCCCAGTCATTGTTAGAATAATTATCCCCAGATCGTGTCAAATGTCCCTGGTCAGGGTGACAAATTCAGTTTAGAAACACCAGTGTAGATACTATATTCTGGATGACAAAATGTCATGGATTTTAGAAGGACTTGTAGGAGAATGAGCTTTAAACCTCGTTGGAATGCATAATCCCTGTATTCTTCCTTTTAATGCCCAAGTGGCCCTCCTTCTTACCTACTACGGCAGTCTCGGTCCACCTCACGGGTACTTGCACAGATCTCTTGTTCTTCCCCCTTCCTCGTGGACCACTCGCTTTTCTGCTGCCCCTGGGTTAATCGTTCCTGGCCCTGGGAAATGCTCACTCTAGGCTGTGGGCCTTTAGGTGAGGTGAGCGGTGGAGGTAACAACCGTGTATCTAGCTGTGCTTCTTTCTGAATTTTCTATGGAGACACGCTCACCACCCAGCAAGGACTCGGGGTTGGGGAGGTGGTTCTGTGACCAAAAGGGCTTGTTTTGTGTGCACGGTGATCCCTCAGAACCCACGCGGCGCTGGACGCAGCAGTACACATCTCTAAACCCAGCCGTCCTACTGCAGAGATAGGAGAATCCCTGAGATTTCTACCAGCGAGCCAGCCTGATGTACTCAACAGGGAACAGGAGCCTTTGCTTCAAAGTGGAAGGCCAGGACTGATGCCCGGATTCGTTCTCTGACTTCCCTAAGGATGCCGCGGCAGGCATGTGTCCATACTCACACGCACAAGTCAAGACTCGCTGGTTTGATTGCTCTTAACATTTTATTCTCCTTTTAGCAGCACAAAGGAAAGTCCTTACTCCTGTCCGAGGCATTGTTGCTCTCCTCTGTCATTACCATTCACCCTCTATGCTTCCTTCTCTGAGTTTCCTTGCTTTCATTTCACTTTCTTCTTAAAAATATTTTACTTTTACTTATTTATTTATTTGACAGAGAAAGAGGGAGGGGAGAGAGAGAGAGAGAGAATGGATATGCCAGGTCCTCCAGCCACTGAAAAAGATCTCCAGATGCATGCACCCCCTGGTGCATCTGGCTAATGTGGGTCCTGGGGAATCGAACCTGGGTCCTTTAGCTTTGCAGGCAAACGCCTTAACCGCTAAGCCATCCCTCCAGCCCTTGATTGCATTTTCATGTCTTCTCTTATACTTGACTTCTCCTCCTGAAATCTTGTTTAGGTTTTCTCTACTTTGAATTCACAGACAGCTTAGACAGAACATTTTTTTTTTTAATTCCCTTCACATAGAATTTCTCATTCAGGGGAGAGGTGGACATTTGACAATAGCTGGAGGCATCTTGGGTTATCACAATCGCAGGCAGACGTGCAACTGGTAGCTTATGAGTAGAAGGCAAGAGTGATGGGAAGAAGGCCAGACAAAGGCTGACGTCACAAGCCTTCCCTCCCCTGACTCCAGCAAGACATACACAACGCAGACATGGGCGGTTACTTAGGATGAGAGCATCCCAGCTTGGAGCTGGGCACATCTGTCTCTCTAAACGCTCGCTGTCCAGTCACACTCACTCCTTAGTTTCTGAACCTAACCCTCTCCCGTAGGGCACTGTGGTAGTTTGAATGCATGGCCCATAGACTCAAGGTACTTTTGATGATGACTAAACTTCCTGGCTAGAGGGCATGTCACTGGCGGGGGTATGGGGCATCTTCCATCAGTCCAGTCCTACTAGGGTGTGAAGGACCAGTTGCAGCTCTGGTTGATAATGTTTGCTGGTTGTTTGAACTTCTTCTGGATTCTGCAAGCCTAAAATAGAACATTTCCTCCCATAAACTGCTTCTGGTTGGGTGTTTGTCCTGGCAACAAAAACCAAAAGGCAACTGAAGCAGTCACCACATCACATTAAGCAACCCTAGTGAGAGTCGGGTCTCGCATGCTCCTGCCCTGAGTAGGGACTGCCTGACGCTGCTGTCTAGGAAAGCAGGAGACGGTCAAATGGATATTCATCCCAGTTAAGCAGAAGTCGATTCTCTATACTGGAAAAGAAAAGTACTCTAAGATGTATGGAATTCTAGCTCTAGCATCCTATGTGAATATCTTATTTCTTCACTCCTACCTGGAAACATCTAGAAAACTATTGCTGTGGTCATGATTGGATGGGCAGTGACCCAAGGGTGTCACTTGTTTCCTTCTTATTGTTTTCCTCACATTGTTTTACTTCCTCCCTTGGCCTACACTGTCTTTATCCTCCTTCCACCTGGTAAAGCCTGTTTCCATTCATTGTCATTGCCACTTCATGTGGCCTTAGAAATTCCTGTGCCGTTCTGGAACATGTTTCCTAATCTGTGAAGCGAAAGGGACAGGCAGAGACGAACTTTCCCTACATGAAATAGTTTGAGGGAAAATCCATGAACTTGAATCTCTTGTAAAACATTCTTTAGTTCAGCAATTAAAAATTTTCAGTAAAATGGCATTCTTGTTTTTGTAATACATTCATATGTATTTACAAATCTATAACTTGGTGGTTCAACATGCACATATTTAAAATTTTTTGTTGTTGTTTATTTATTTGAGAGCGACAGAGAGAGAAGAGTGAAAGAGAGAGAGAGAGAGAGAGAGAGAGAGAGAGAGAGGGAGAATATGAGTGTGCCAGGGCCTCCAGCCATTGCAAATGAACTCCAGATGCCTGCGCCCCCTTGTGCATCTGGCTAACGTGGGTCCTGGGGAATTGAGCCCCAAACTGGGGTCCTTAGGCTTTACAGGCAAGTGCTTAACTGCTAACCATCTCTCCAGCCCAATAGACACATATTTTAATATGTATATGCTTAACAAATATATCATAAGTATGAGAACATGTGTATTTTTGTATGTGTGCATATGTAATAACTTTGTGTCACATAAATAGACCAAATATTTTAAGAGTTCTAATTGCATGAACAATGTGCTATAGATAATGGCAACATAAAAAGATAAAATTTAAGAAACTCACAGAAATTGTATTCCTTTCCATCAAGTACATGTTAAATTAACCAGTAAGCCTTGAAGCTACACATACCTGGTGATTACTTCCTATTATCATGTGTTTTTATAAATGTTTGCAAAAAGCTAGATTTACAAGCACTGCAGAAACCCATATTGTTGCAACATTTTCTTCAATTCAGCCATTTCATATTGGAATTTCACACACAATAATTGGCTGACCTTCACGGCTATGGCAGAAACTAATTAAAGCTGTAAGGCTGTGCTAGTAATGCCTTTGTGTGAAATGTGAAGTTTGGTGATAATGAAATATGGGGTGCAGATGTTATTGTCTTAGATCGACTGTGCCCTTGGTTCACACTAATGAAGAACAGCAATTATTAAACAAAAAAGTATTTTTTACCCATTCATTATTTTGTGTTGTGATAGTAGGGGAAAAAACCACAACAGCGACAGTGGTGGCTCTTCTTCCAGCGTCTCCTTAAGCAATTTCATGAAATTTTGTCAGCTGACTACTGTATCATCAGACAGCGTGTTTCTGCTTTCCCAGTTGATCTTTGAGTTTTGTGGTCCTCAGCAGAGAAAAGGGGAAGGACAGGCTGAAGTGGCCAACCAGGAAGACTCGGATGTCTGGAGGATTAGACGAATGAAACTTGTTGGAAATAACTTCGCATGCCAAACAGGGACGTCAATGGCAGTATAAAGGCCTCCACTCTGTTGGTATATGACAGACAAAGGTCACTACTGCTACTGAGGGGCAGGTACAGAAATAAAGCCTCAGCTCTTTCTTGCTACTAGTCTGGGTCTCTATTAATTTGCCAGTGTGGTTTGTAGAACTTCCACCGGTTTAACTGTAACAAGTCACAGATATGTAACAAAATTGAAAAAAATAAAGATGCTCTTACAGCGAAGAAAAGACGTACTGGATTATCAGGCCTAACTTGTCACGATTCAGTCTGATTTCTTCTCATCCCATGCCTCACTGATTTTTTTTTTTTTTTTTTTTTTTTTACTTTTGTTTGTCCCCTTGACTTTGGGTCTCTTGGTTCTCATCAACAGGATAGAGTGGCAAGGACAAGTATATTCACTTTGATGAATTCTCTATTTGGAGGAGGTAAAGATATGATTAGATTTAGCAATTATTATTTTTTCCCCACATCCAAGTGAGAATCTACCAAAATTCCTAAGTTTACCATATCCCACATTAAAAAGAAAATGTTCCTAGGAACTATTTTTGCTTCTAAACCACCATTCACGCAGAATGCAACTCCAGTTTATTTGGTATAGACTCTATAGCATCGCTAGGCTGTATAGACACCACCTCTCTACACTGCCCTCTTTACAGCATAATCATCATTTTCTTCGGCAAATGCACCATCACAGACCATATGATCCATAATGGAGTGGATGCAGTTAAATAGTGCAGTAAAGGAGAGCGAGCCGAGCACGTTAACGGGGGAAAGGCAACTCGACGGAAACCTGCCCTTCTCCAAGGAGAGCCACTGTCTCTAACTGTATTGGATGACAAAGGAATAAACAGGTTACGTAGCTCCTGACCAGGTGTTTGGTATGACGCTTCTGTGCTGAACATTCCCCATTTGGCATAGCAAAAGTAACGCCAAACTTCATTTCAAGTAGAACCCTGGGAATAGCTAAAACTTGGTGGCTACAAAAACAAACAAACAACAAAAACCATCCGAAGATCTTGTGGTAGTTTCCTTCAGGGCTGGTTCGTAAATTCTTTGCTTTTTAAATTTCCTTGTTGTTAGTGGTAGTGGGGCTTCAACATTAGGTACGCTTATAAAAATCTTGTTTGCCCACATGAAAAATCAAATGCCCAGTTTTGTCAGCTTTCTGCCTCCTGATCCACACCATACGAGAAGCACCTGGAACAAACTCTTGTCACCGTTGACTGACCCACTCCAGTCCCCTCCTGCCTGCCTTGCTTCCTGCCACTGTAGAATGTATCTACTAAGTTGAGAACCAAAATATCCCCCCTGAAGCTGCTTCTGTCAGGTGTCTGGTCAGCGTGAAATGTAAGACAAGGCTGATTAAGGAAGGTTTCTGGAAAACATCTTTCATTTTCCTACAGAGAGAACTGACATGTAAATGTATTGGTATGTTTTCAGGAACATTTCAAAGCCATGCTGTGAAACTGGCAGACAGTGAACTGGACCAAGAACACGGCTTGAGCCATGTAACAGGACGAAGATTTTTGGCTCATGTATGAACGGCATGCATAATGTGTACGCGTCTCCTCTTCCCTCTGAACAACTAACTTGTAGTCAAATCCATACAGACATATTACACTTTGTACATGAACTCCTGTTTTAATAGCTCACACTAAATAATTCCCTGCAATCGCTATTCTATATGTTAACGAAGTCATGCAGAATATAATAAAGTTATATTATATATGTTAAATACATATAATATATGCTGTATATATTATGTATGTGGAAGATGATTTCCTTCTGAATATTATAGAAATTTATTACTTCCTACTGTATCTTCCTTTTATTCATCAAGTGGGTTAAGCTAGTCAAGAGGAGTCTGACAACTTATTATATGTAACGGTGTTAACATATACATATGTATACTTTATATGGAGAATTAAACTCTGTGGTAATTGTCTTTTGAAAGCCAGACAACATTCTAGGTGCTTAGGTCTTGAGGACTCATTAACCAAATATTTCATGGTTTGGTAGAATATTTAATGGCTACTTTTTATAATTCAAAAATTGTTCAACAAAGTGACTAAGCAATCTGAAAACCCACATATATTAATGTACATATTTACACACCACTTTTTTTTTTCTTGTGAGTGAGATACAACATGATTTTTCACATCATGATAGATTTTAAATGTGTCACATATCTCAGCCTGGGTTCCCTACTTCCTTTTTCTCTCTTATTTAAAAATTGTTGGCAATTAAAAAAGGAATTTAATGAGTTAGTGTGCTTATTTTATAGTTATTGCTTTATTTTAGGATTACAAATGAGATTTAAAGGAAAGACATTGCCAAAATATCAGCGCAGTTAGCACATAATTGCCTAGCAGATTCATGAGCACTGGTTTGACCGTAACCTTTCTCTACTTAAAAATGACGGATACTTACGTAGTGGAACATTAGCTTGCCATGAAAAATAGGTTTTAAAATTGCATATATGATTTTTCAAATCGCCACAAATCTGTAGATCACTTTTGGTAGGATAGCCACTTTCACAATGTTAATTCTGTCAGTCCAGGAGTATATCAGCTCTTGCCATTGTGTGATACGCGAGAAAATGTTTATGAAATCACCCGGGAGGCTACTGGTGGCAGTCTTTGGAATGCAGCATCACAGGAACGAAGAAAACCATTTTAGTAACTCTTCGTTTTCTCTCTTTTCTCTTTCTCTTCTTCTGACTAGAATGTCTATTTTTTATTTTTTTGTGAGGTAGGGTCTCACTCTGGACCCTGCTGACCTGGAATTAACTATGTAGTCTCAGGGTGACCCTGAACTTATGGCCCTCCTCCTACCTCCATGACCTCAGTGCTGGGATTAAAGGCGTGCATCACCATGCCCGGCTGTAGAATGCCTATTTTAATGATCACTCTTTGTTCTCTCTCTCTCCTTTCTCTTTCTCTTTTGCTGACTAGAATGACTATCTATTTTAATGGTAACTCTTTTCTCTCTCGCTCCTTCTCTTTCCCTTCTTCTGACTAGAATGTTATCTGTTGGTCTTCCTGAGTGTAACCTACACGTTCTGATTCTATTCTAATACTTACATTGAGGAGGGGCAATTGAAGAAAGACTTTGGAAATGGAAATTTAAGAAGTCTAGCATGAAAATTTTTTTTTCTTTAAGTTAGAAATTAGAAGGTATGCCTTTCACGAACTCCTGATAATTGAGAGACATAAACATGTTGTGGCTTTGATGTCAGTGGGACTCACTCACTCACACTTTCTCCCCCCCTCCTTTTCTATCAATACAGGAATCTCATTTTGTAGCCCAGGCTGGCATTGAACTCTTGAGCCTCCTATGCTATTATTCAATGAGATTTCACTAAGTTGAATATGCCAATATGATTATGTTGAATAATTCTCTTCCTTACAAAATAGGCATAATGAAATCTATGCTTACGAATTCAGTCAAACAAGACTTTTAAATCTTACAAATGTTTTAAAATTCAGTTTAATTCTGATTTTTTAAAGGTATATGGCTACAAAAGAATTGGGGTTGAGAAAATTGCAGCAAAAAAAAAAAAAAAAATCCAAGATCAAAATCAATGTGTCAAGGCTGTTTGTGTGAGGATGTGTGTATGTGTTTCTCAAAACATGACCATCCATCTCTATGAGTTTTGTGCATTTCTCTAAGCACACACATGAATTTTAGTGTCCATGCATTTATTGACCCAGCCAGAGGCAGGTTTTTATTGGTGTGACCATACTTATATGGAATAGTTTACAACCTTGCATGAGCCCTGTTCTCAAGGCTCTCAACCTGCTGATTGCCTTCATTAACTTAACTAGTTCAAACACTTAATAGCTGAAGTTCACATCAAATTTCTTCAAGCAAATTGATAGCCCAAGAGTCATCTAACAGTACCGTCAGAAAGCTTTATTGTGACATTGAATTTTGGTAATTGACACCAGTAACATAACAGCATTAAATCACTCATATTTTTATAGTACATAAACTAGTCTGCTTATAAATATGCTCAAGGATAGTATGTAGGTGGCAGAGGAATTATGCTATAACTTTAACAGCTAATAAATCTTTATTTAAGCAGGGGACCTTTAAAATTTAATTAGGTATATGAAAGCAGAGATCATTCTGAGGGTAAAAATATGCCAGTTTTCACACAAAAAGTCATTTGCTTTGTGGAAAGTTTTAAAGTTAAAATTTACTATCCTGTTCTTTGTCAGTGGGAAGAATAGGAAGGATTTATTTGTTTTTTGGTAGAATAGCAAATATCTAACAAAGAAATGGCCAAGGTGAGCAAGAAGCTTTCCTGACTCACTCTAGAGGGGAGAAGGGCCCATTTGTGAGCATTGTTTGCACTTTTCAGCTCAATGTCTCCGATTTATTTTCCTCTATTCCTCCTTCCTCAGTCAGGGAGGGTAAGAAAAGAACCTGTGGCAGAGACAGACCATGGGGTAACCTCGTAATGAACGGTTTGCAACGCACTGATCCTTTGCTACGTCAAACCTGAAGCTGTCTCTTCTGCTCACATCACAAAGTACAGCGGCACTGAGGCCACACTACTCTCTCCACAGTTTATGACTTTTATGTCTAGATTCCAATTGGCCTTAAGTTCTCACAGTGTCCAAAATCACTCCTTCCTAAAATGTAGAGACTACTGAAGTTATTTCCATCCTATCTCCACATGCTGTGAATTGAGTTAGTATCTCACCTTAGTGTCATTATGGGAAAAGAATGCTGGTATATTATAAAATTACTACCTGGGAAAAGATGGCATTAAGCTTTCAACATTATATATTCTTTTTTTCTCTTTTAAAGAAGCTTTTATTCTGCCTTTTGCTATGGTTTAGAAGATGTTATTTCCTTGTAACATTCATATTTTCATTTTTTAAATTATGGACATACTTAGTATGGATGCATCATGTGTTGGTACGATCCTTTCCCTCTCCCTGCCCCCATTCGGCTGGGAGCCTCTCCAGTGGAGTCGCAGTATTCCCCAAGGGGTTGTGGGTTATGTGTTGTGGGAACAGCAGTCAGTTGTTGTTGGAGGTAATGCCTCTGGGTATGGTGACCCAACCTGTGGCTCTTACAATCTTTTTGCCCCTTCTGGCACAAAATTTCCTGAGCCTTGGTGGATGAGTTTTATGTCTACTTCAGTGATGGGGTCTTAGGAGACTCTGGGTCTCTGCTTTGGTAGGTGATGAGTATCCTCTGGTTCTATCTCCTGCACCCTGGTGTTGATTATCAGGTTCAGCATGGAAGCAGCGCTCTTGCTTGTCTCGCCAATTCCTCTGTGGATTCAGCTGTGGTTTGGCTAAAGTGTGAGGGTTAGTTTATTTCCTCAGGGCTCGATACCTTCTGAAAAAGAAAAGGCGATTCTCCAGGGGAGAGTGATGTCAGCATAGTTCAAATGGGATAAGCATTATTAATGTAGGGAGAATTTGGTGGACACAGCCCATCTTTGATGGAAAGACAAGTGGGAGCTTGACATTGGAGAGTATTATCTTTGTCTCCGTAGAATTCTGACCTGGTGTCCAATTCCAGATATGGGTTCTTTTCCCCTGAGCATATCTCTAAGCCAATCAGAAAGCTATTGGTCACTCACCAACGCAGTGTGCCACTATTGCATTGGCATTGTGCACCCTGGCAGGATGATTGTTTCTGAGTAGCTCTGACCTCTGGTTGCTTGGGCAGTTGTTGGCCACTTTCCCCCAGTAGCTCACGTAGAGCCTCCAGCTCTAGATGGGCTCACCGCCTGAGGGCCGGCTCTCTTCTGGATCCCAGTCAGTTCCTTCCATGCTCTGTGTCTGCAGCATGTGGTGTTTTCAGCAATAGGGTCTTACCTTTTACTTCAGGCAGGTAATCGAGTGCTTGACAGAAGCCTTTCTTGTTTCAGGAATCTTGGGTAAGTCTCTTTGATCAACAGCTCATTGTGGATAGCAACCTTTTTCTGGTACTGGGAGTTACAGGCCAGAGGCCCACCCCCCTCCCCAATTTTTTTTTTAAGCTCAGGCTTCATCCTATCCTCTCCAGGGTCCTTCTTTCCTGGTGCCCCCTCCATACTCCTGTTGAGGGCTCAATCTTTTCGTCTGTCTTCAAGGCTAAAGTTTTCTATGGTACCAGTTCATTTTGGGTTTAGTTTTGTGGATTCCCCCTTCCCCTTCCCCAAACCCTGCAGTAGTATATTATTTTTTAAAATGAGTTTTCTTCTGTACGTATAGAATCTGGGAGGCACTGTAGAGGAAGATACATAAGGCTGGACCTCTGCTTTCACAGAATGTGATCTCATTGAGATGAGTCATAAACGCCTGAAGTGTGCTGCAACCTTTCAATTGCTTAAGGCACACCCTAAGGCAAGCTATACATACCCACCAGGGTCAACGTTAACAAGAAGCAAGTGGTTTCCCTAGGTCAGTTCTAGTCCTTGGACAATTAAGATGTTTGTTTTTTCATTACTCAGTAGTTCTTCATATCATAACATGACTATACAGTTGCACAAAATCAGACTTAGAAATGCAACATCTGGGCTGGAGAGAGGCTTAGGGGTTAAGGAGCTTTCAGGCAAAGCCAGGGTACCCCGGTTCGACCCTCCAGCGCTCACGTAAAGCCAGATGCACAAGCTAGTGTTTATGTGGAGTTTGTTCTTGGTCCTTGCATGTCCATTCTATCTTCCTCTTTCTCTTTCTCTCAAATAAATAAATAAATAAATAAATAAGATATTTGAAAAAGAAATGTAGTTTTCAATTTCAACTAGTGTTATTAAGAGAGAAGCCAGTGATGTAGCAAAGATGTCCTCACATCTTTATTACCATTTGATGCATTCTGAAGATATTCTGTCTCTTACATTGTAGTTTTCTTGTCATTTACTTTATAATAAGAAGATAGCACTGGTGTTTCAACTTAAATGTCAGCAAGAATCATAAATAATATCTTGTGATTTGCACTTATATTGACCAAATTAAATTGTTCTTTTTTTTATTCAAATGCTACTCAGTCTTTTGCTTTATTGTATTTTAAGTTATTCTACTACTTTTAGAAAACAAGCAATTTAGATACTTTTGTTGGAAAAGATTTCAGATCTTGGTGCCTGTGTATGCATGCGTGTGTGGTGTGTGTGTGCATGTGTGTATATATATATATGTGTGTGTGTGTATACATATATATATATATATATACTCATATGGGTGTGTGGGCACACCTGTGTATGGGTATGAGTGGATATAGGGGCCAGAGTTTGACATGTATGTCTTTCTCAATCTTTCTCCACTTTATTGTACTGAGGCAGGATCTTCTGCTTGAACCCAGTCAGTGCTTGATGATTTTGGTTAGTCTAGCAAGTTAGTTTGCCCCAGGGATGCCCTGCCTCCGCCTTCTGAGTGCTGGAATTGGGCCAACACACCCACCTACATTTACATGAGTGTTGAGGAGCTAAACTCCAGTCCTCATGATTGATATATAACTTCAAATGACCATAGAGTACAACTTAATAAAAATAGAACCATCATGTTAGGACAAATACAAATTTATTTTTTCCAAGGACTGGGCAAGGACTCAGGGGACCTTGCAACTATGTCTAAAAGACAGAAGTGGATTGGGAGTCAGGTACCTGGCTGGACCCTGTGTATTACTGGACTTGAGCAAGTTTGGGTTCTCAACTGTTAGAAGTCATATTGGAAAGCTGGACTGCTACACTTCTTTACAGAGCTGAGATTCAACGGGCCAGTCTAACTCTATGACATGCTTACTTTGTAATGCCTTAACAAAACTTGAATTTAATTTCCATTAGTGTGAGAAACTGAAGATTTTGCTACAAAAGTAATGGCTGGCTTAGATCTTCCTGAAAATATGTCAGGCTGGACACTATTGTTATCTCAACTGGCAATAGGCTTTTGGACTATTGGGAGATGATAGCTATTTATTGGGAGCATTTGACAAGGTTCGGAAGCATAGACTTTTATTCTTCACATTATAGCTGTGATTATTTTCATTATTTTTATTGAGTCCTTTGTTGAACTTTGAATTCTATTTGAACTTCAAATAATAGTCAAAATTGTGGGCTATTTGATAATCCCCATGAATATGATTGAAATGTTTTCATGAAAGCCCTGCAGACTTAACCCATTTAATTTAGAATAGTTCTCATACCAGTAGAAAGAAGCAGATGTCCAAGCAGATGTCCCAAACCAAATACATTTGGTTTAATATATACTTTTATATTGGCTTTAATGGACAGATGTTTTGACTATGACATGGCAAGACAAGGATTTGAAATGGGGGATTGGAAAGACTTTGTCCATAAAAGTAATGGCATTTACATTACAAAGTACAGGATTTACATGTGGAAAACGTCAGCTTACTGCAGCATCTCATGATGGATCATGTTACCAGAAGACACAGAGTTCATGAGGAATAAGCAACTTGCTTTGGAGAGGGCCTTTTAATAAGCACCACACAGGGATAGCAGGGAATGGTATCTCAAATCTAGAATCATCCCAGTTATGTAGTTAATCCTTGATTATATACTCTCAGGATTATATGTGACTTTTTTCCCCATCAGAATTTGGTTTCTGTTGATGCTATTTTTGTATCTTAACAGCAGGTTTTACATTCTAGGCACAATTCAGAGATCTTTACAAATAGCCTATTTTGTCTTCATTAGAACTTCTAAAAGCATATGAGGAAAATGATGTAAGAAAATATAATGCTTCTGATATGAAAATTTATGTTCTTGGCTGTTATAACTGAGCTACATTTGCTACCCTGCATAGTCTGGGATTTATTCAGTGAGAAATCTTTAGTGGAATGACTCTGGTATCCAGGATCTCAGATTCTATTTTAGAAGTCAGGTTACTTACAAATTTCTTTTAAATTTTGGTGGTAAAATAGGTTTTTTTGGCCCACGAAATATTCAGGAAGTCCTTATTTCACATATATAATTCAGACTCTTTCTCATGCTGATTATCACATATATTAATAGTGAAAGATGAATGGGAAGATGGATGTAAAATTCATAAGGTCTACAACTATGTGTACTACTACATAGACCCATAAGAAAACATTTTGATGGCTGATTTTTTTGCAAAAGGCTAATTAATGTTAACTATTCCTTATTTAGAAAGAATAGAAATAAGTAATATATGCTAACAGGTATTTCCTCAAGACTGCTTACATTGTTCAATTTTGTTTGCTATGAAAACTAAACTTCTATAACAAAAGATTTTTGTGTGTGTATTTGTGGAGTACCTTCTTAACCAGACCAGATGACTAAGTAGAGGTGACATTATTCTAGAAAGAGCATGGGGCAAGTCAGAGACATTCTCCTATTTACAGTTACTGTGCTAATGAAATGAAACATTCTCTTGTGGAGGGAGGGCGAGGCTCATGGAACGCATAAGGAACGTGTAAGACTTTTAAGATGCCCCTCCCTGAAGTTGCATGGGCTTGCAGTAAATGTGGGTGGGGGTGATGGAGACTCTTTATTTACAGTGGCCTGTAAGTATGAAGCTTGCCTGAGTCCTCATCCATGCCCGGTGGGCTTGCTGGTGATGGAGCTGCTCAAGTCACCCACATGTCTATGGGTAACCCCAATAAACCTGATTAGTCCACCCAACTGTATTTGGATAGAGTCAACTTGGTTTGTTTCTTTTTGGTCTATCATTGCCCTCTCTATCTAGGGTGAACAGAAATACACTCTCCAGGAAAAGGAATAATGTAGGGTGTCTGTCCCAAGCAGCTGTCATTTTGAACCCTAATTCCCCACCTGAAGGCACTAACTGAAGCACCGGTCGAACCTTTAGATGGTGGAGCAGCCATTGGAGGTTTTGCTTCTCCCTGTGCTTTTGGGAACACTCCCGATTCCCAGCCCACCCCCATGCTGCCCCTACTAGAGAATGGACTGTGTGTCCCGTGCCTTCTCCAGAATGATGGAGGAAAACCTTCTGAGACGAAGAGCCAAAGTAAATCCTTCCTTAAGCTGTTTCTCCTAGCTAGTATGGTCACATCAGTTAGTAAAAGCTTAACCAATTTCCCTTTCACGTGTGAGTCAGGTTATTTTAAGACCATGCATAAGTATATTGGATTCTGCAATATTGGACCTTCTGGGATATTGAGTGCTTAGGGTTTCTTCTGAATAGAAATAAAAATGTTGGGAATGGAGCAATGACTTAGTGGTTAAGGCATTTGCCTGCAAAGCCAAAGGAACCTACTTTGATTCTCCAGGACCCATGTTAGCCAGATGCACAAGGGGGTACACGCATCTGAAGTTGGTTTGCAATGGCTGGAGGCCCTGGAATGCCCATTCTCTCCCTCTCTCTCTCTCTCTCTGCCTCTCTTTCTCAAGTAAATAAATTATATATATATAGTTTATTTTAATTTATTTATTTGAGAGTGACAGACAGAGAGAGAGAGAAAGAAAGAGGCAGATACACACAGAGAGAATGGGCATGCCAGGGTCTCCAGCCGCTGCAAACAAACTCCAGATGTATGCGCCTGCTTGGGCATCTGGCTAATGTGGGTCCTGGGGAATCGAGCCTCGAACCAGGGTCCTTAGGCTTCATAGGCAAGTGCTTAACTTCTAAGCCATCTCTCCAGGCCTAAAATATATTTTCAAAAGAGAAATAAAATGTCAGCCTCATAGGTTTATTAAAAAAACCCTAATGAATGCTATACACCTAAAAGTATTCAGAATGGCATATGATACAGTATGTTCTATTATTACTTCATCCAGAATTTGTCTCCTTATTGCAGCTGTCTAAATAATTTCTTATTGCCTTTATTTTTTACTCTTTTTTGAAGTCCATTATCTTTGATATCATCATTTTGTCTTTTGTCTTTAGTCTATTGTTTGCTATTTGTTTCAGGTGGTTTCTTCCATCATATTATTCTAGAACAGGTAGATATGGTGGTTTAAATCAAATGTTCTCCGTAAACTCATGTATTTTGAATATTTGGTCCCTACTTCATGGTAATTTGGAAGATGGAGCCCTGCTGGAGGAAGTGTGTCACCACGGGTAGATCTTGAGGTGGAGTCCAGCCCTGAGAGACATTCAGGGTCAGCTTGAGTCATTAAAAGTTCTCTTATTGGTGGGTGCCTGACTTTGCAACTACATGGCTGTTTTGTTTTCTCTCTCTCACTCTGTCTCTCTCTCTCTCTCTTTCTGTCTCTCTGATGTCGATGTGTAATGATGTACATCAGCTTCCTCCACCATGATGAAGCTTCCCCTGGAATCTTTAAGTCTGGAATAGGCACTCTTCTCCCATCAGCTGCTCCTGGTTGGGTGTCTGAGCAACGAGAAGATAACTACAACAGTGTACATCAATGTCTCCTCCATATTCAGTGGCCTCCCAGAGCACTGTACACCATCAAAACGGAAGAAAAACCCTCCACAGCACTTACTTTTCTGTTGTTGGGGCAAGAACACCCTACTGGAAGCAGCTTATCAGAGGACAAGGTTTATTTTAGCTTACCTTTTTGAGGGGGAGTTTCATCGTGACAGGAAAAGCATGGCAGAGCAGATCACACATCTTCATATATGAGCAGAAGGGAGAGAGCAGTGAACACCCAGTGTGCTGAGATAATAAACCTCATGGTCTGTTCCTATCGACACGCCTCCTCCGGCAAGGCTCCACATTCCAAAGGCTCCGCCAGCTCCGGATTAATGACTAGGGTTCCACACAAACATGGTCTATGAGAGGTGATCTTCACTCAAATGGCCTCACCCTCCACTCTTTCTTGAGCTATTAACTCCCTGTGAAGGAATTCTTAAGACACAGAGGCTGCACCTGAACAGTGAGGGGAAATGCAAAGAGAAGGCTCAACAACGAGAGGAAAAGGAAACAGCAGACTGTGAGGATGGAGAAGGGCAATCCGACCATGCGCTGAGAACGTTCTGATTTTTTGTCAGGCGAAACTTGGTGGAAAGACCGAGCTGCTCTTCCGAATGAGTGAGCAGGGGAGGTTCCTTGAGTTCACATGTAGCAAGACCTTCTAATGCAGGGATAGGTGCATCTTTTTGTTTGGTCACCCCACTTGGTCAAATATTTGGACATGAGCACTATTAGACTGTATCTAGATCACAGGGATTGATGTGGGAGTCATCAAGAAAACACAGAGCAGGAATCTCAGATTCTTGACAAGGCGTTCATTTGTATTTTGCATTTTCCCTCTCTGACAGCTCTGTTGACTAATAAAGTAACACCCGAAGCCAGGCCCTTCCTTCTCTGCACCTGGTCTCTCCTGCTCTTTGCTGAACACATCAAGGGGAGTTCATTGTGGGGGGGGGGCTTATTTTTGGATCACAAGATGGGGCTACACCATCCTGAAGTGAAGCAAAAATCCTCAGGTATTTACTCTCTACTAACAAAAAGAAATGTTGATTTCTGAGGCTGTGGTAGGATGTGGGATTCAAGTGTCCTGATACTTTCACACTCTAAACGATGTTGGAAGCCTTCTCATTTGTTAATCTGTTGGGGAACATATTTGGTTTTTCACTTTGGGTCAATAAATGCAAGAAGGGATGCTCTGCCAACTGACATTGTTTCCTTGCCCTTGTGCTCCATGTAGACAGCAGTTATCTGTCTGGCCGTCTAGTGGTTGTGTATAAAGTCCCTGTTTACTTAATCTGAATGTCTGTTTCATTCTGGCTGGGTCTGCAAAATAAATGAAATGGAAAGTGTGTCAGAATCAGAATTGAGAGAGTCTGAGAAAGACATTTGGGTCACCGAGTCACTGAAAGCACCCTCTGTTTACATGTTCCTGTCACTGCAGCTGCGCCACGGCTTATAACAACTAATCCTTTTTTATTTGTATTTTACTTTATTTTATTTTGTATTAAAGGCACTTCCAAGCTATGCCTTCCAAATGTGTCCGAGGTTTCATAACTGTCTTAATAATGTATACACATAGCTGTTAGGACGGCGAAATTTCCCTCAGATCTGGCTTTTGTTAAGAGCAACGTTAAGAATAGTTTGTAGGGCAATTAAAATGTGTTAATCTGTGTTTGAAAACTTGAGCTGATTAAAAATTGGTTTCCCATCTACATATATTTGTCAAAGTTTGCTCCAGTGTAGCTGGTGATTTCTTGAGAGGAGGAAAAAAAAAAGAGGGTTTGAGGAGAAGGCTCAAAGCAAGCAGGGCTTCGTGTGGGACCCCTCCGCAGATGTCACCCGACATCAGCCCTGGGCTGCTTTGGAAGAGAGGGAGGTGTGTCAGGAAGCCGAGGCCCGGAGAGCACGTGCACGTCTCATGCTCCACAAAGCGTGACGTCATTTAATACACAATTTGAGTTATGTGTGCTTTTAATAAGCCAGTCTTGGTAACAATAGAAGTGCTTCCAGTGATGGGACCGGCGCACAAAGGGGTTTGAGGGAGAGACAACAAGCCGCACACCTCGTGGGCATTGCAAGGTAACGTCCCACTCTGCCTCCCTTCAGGGCTACCTTATGGCAACTTAACAGGAAGTTAGTGGGCTCTGGACCTCGGGACGAGGAGACCCAAGGCCAGCAGCTCGCTGCCCAGCAGGGGGTAGCCAAGCGCTGGTAACCGCGCAGGAATTCACTCCTGCAGGCTCCAGCCTGAGGTCAAAGGCGCAGCTCCATGGTTCTAGAAGCAGGCTTCAACCCGGCAATGCCAGTGCTTCCATGATTTGCACCAGAAAGAGACACTTACCTGAGGCCTTGGGTCCAGGACCCCTTGTGATGGTGTCCAGAGGAAAGAGGTTTCTAGAAAGGACGTTATCTTGAATGCTGAATGCAGGCCCGAAGGCAGGTTGGTTGCCCTTGGGATTCTTTTTTCTTTCCCTCCAGTGGGCAGAAGCCAAGGGCAGTGGGCAGAGGCCAAGGGTTCCTATGTGATGCACAGGCAGGGCCGGCCAGCTAATCGGCCCTCTGTGTGCATGGCTGGTGATGGGGGACCTGGAGACAGCCCCCCACCTCCGGGAGCGATCCTGGGAGCCCGCAGGTGCGCCCTGGCCCAGGGCAAGCCCGAGCCCGAGCCCCGCTGCTGGACTTCTGTGGGAGGAGGAGATGCCAAGCCACAGAATGCTCCAGCAGGCAGCAGTGAGAACAGGTGAGAGGAAGGCCACCCCAGGGAAACCTTGTTGCAGGCAGCCTGCGTTCTTGCCTGCCGGGCTGCAGCTTGGGCCCTGTGCATTCGGGATGCTCAGCGGGGCCTCCAAGGCCCACCCCGCTGCTTCCTGCCCAGGCCATTTTCACTCCTCGCTCATTGTCTTTGTTGTTTCCTTTAGGGCAATGAACCCTCGCATTATGGGTGTCTGCTGCCGTTCTAACCTTTAATACACAACCATTACATCTTATCTTGTCTTCTAAATTACTCTAAAATCCAATTACAAAGCCTTCTCTCCTTCAAGAGCACACAACTTGCCACTTTACTGAAAAGCTAGGCTGAGTTTTCGTTTTTCTAAATTAATAATAACTGCCATTTTCCGTCTGCTCTAACCACGAGGCTCTAGCATATCGCCACACGGGTCTCTGAAATTCATATTACGATTCTTTTTGCGTTTTTGCTGCACAAGAGCCAAGGATGATTTCCCAAATATTCATAAAAGATCTGTCAGTTGGGTTTTAGTATCAAAACATTTAAAATTCTACAACTTTCGGGAAAGAAAGCATTTTAAAATTAGCTAAATTTGAATTAAATCAGTTAAACTTTTCCTGTTGCTTTGTTAAGGTAAAATAGAAGTGTGCCCCATTCAAGGTCTTAACATACTTGAATGGCTTTGTTTGCTTAGATCTACACTTGTTTTAACTGTACAAGTGAGTTTTTATCCCCATGCCAGTGTGATTTCCTGGGAAGTAAAAGGAGGAATTGACTGTCTTAAGGACAAATTCATATTCTATAAATTATAAATTTTTTCAATAAAAGTGAGCACATGAAGAATGTTTTAGGGAAAAAAAAAAACAACACTTTAGCACTACTGAGAATATGCTCATTTTGGATAATTGGGGCTTATAGTAGGAAATTGCTTTTAGAAAATCATAGTAAATTCAAATCTGACTTTAGATAGAGAAGTCTTGGCTGTTGAATGACAGAAAGCTAACCTGTGATCGCCTTCTCCTGACTTGCTAACTCTGACCTTTTAGCCTGACATGGGAGAAGCAGAGCTGACGCCCTGATCACTTGACGATGCCCAAACAGGACACGCTTCCTGCGCCATCATTCCAAGTGTGGATACGGCTAATGAGCCACTCCGCCTTTGGTTTCACAATGCAGAATCTGTACTTGCGGATTCTTTCTCAGATTCAAGTTTTGGCTTATTTGTTAAGTATATAATAAAGTGATAACTACTTTGGAAAAGTCCCAAAGTATGTATTGAATGTCAGGAAAAAGACATTTAAATAAAACATCTCTGGTTAGTTATTTTGTATATTTACCATGCCTGAAACTGAATCTTTTTTTTTTTTTTTTTTTTTTTTTTTCGAGGTAGGGTCTCAGTCTAGCTCAGGCTGACCTGGAATTCACTGTGTAGTCTCAGGGTGGTCTCGAACTCACAGCGATCCTCCTATCTCTGCCTCCCTAGTGCCGGGATTAAAGCCGTGTGCCATCATGCCTGGCTCGAAACTGAATCTTTATCTTCATAAATATTATACCATCAAAACCCAGTTTTTTCTTTAATAAAGTTCTTTAAGAAGGCCAATGGAGAGGATGGCAAGCATACACTTGGAATGAATGGGTTAAATGGGATGAGACAGAGACACTATTCTCACTGAGCAATGTAATCACATGTAAAACATAGGGCACTTAGGAATATGATTGTTATCCCGAGCAATGACTTTCAAAGAAAATGAAATCACAAACTACATAAAAACAGAAGTCATGATTTTTCATTCTTACAGAAGTTTTATGTTATTTAATAGTGACAGAATCATAATACTTCATTGACATTCAACATCAAAAGTGTGGCTACACTTTGTCTTTCCCCTTTTACCTTTCCCTCTTCTGCTTCTTTCTTTCCTCTTCCTCCTCTTATTACTTCTTTTCACATTTTCAATGGAAATAAAGCAACTTGGCCAGAGTAACTTTTTCTTTGCTTCTGTAAAATTTTAGCCTTATCTTTTAGCTTAATTGTTACCTAAATGTCACTTTTAGTTTTTTTGTAAATAGAATCTAGTGTAATTTACATATTAGTTAAAACTTAAAATTTTAAGAAGTGACAGAGCCTGGAGCCATGACTCAGTAGTTAGAGGTCCTTGCTTGCAACTCCTGGTGACCCAGATTTGATTGCACGTGTAAAGCCGGGCACACAAAGTGACATGAATGTGGAGTTCACTTGCAGAGGCAGGAGGATCTAGAACACTGAACTCACTCTCAATCTCTCTCAAATAAATAAAAATAATGAAACAAAGAATGACAGGAGGTACTTTGTTTAGTTTAGCTTTTTTTTTTTTAAATATATATAATGTATTCAGGGCTAGAGAGATGGCTTAGCAGTTAAAGTGCTTGCCTGCGAAGCCTAAGGATCCATATTTGACTCTTCAGATCCCATGTAAGCCAGACACACAGGTGATGCAAGCGTGCAAGGTCACACATGTGCACAAGATGACACACACATCTGGAGTTTGATTACAGTGTCTGGAGGCTCTGGTGTGCCAGTTCTCTCTCTTCTTTCTCTCTTTCACACGTTTTCTAGCTCTCCCATAAAAATTTTTAAAAATGTATTCAAGTTTCCAACTAATATGTTGTTTGATGGTGTCTGACTTTACTTCTGTTTTAAGAAAATATTTATTTGAGAGAGAGAGAGAGAGAGAGAGAGAGAGAGAGAGAGAGAGAGAGAGAAAATAGGTATGCCAGAGCTTCCAGACACTTCAAATGGACTTCAAATGCATGTACCACCTTGTACATCTATCTGGTTTATGTGGATACTGGGAAATAGAAGCTGGGTCCTTAGCTTTGCAGACAAACACCTTATCTACTAAGTTATTTCTCCAGCTCTCACTTTTAATTTCTATTTTTTAAATTTCTAATACATTTTAAAACAAGTCAAATTTTTTTCAGTTCAACCAAGCAAGCAAAGTCACACAAATCCACATATGGGTAGTCTTGTAGAATTCATTCTTGTTTTCTAAAATCTGGAGTGCATTTTCTACCATGAGTAAGTATTGCATGACAATCTCAAAAAGAAAAATTTTAATTGATGTTATGTTCTTCTGCAGATTTATAAAGCTTTTTTTTTTTTAAATAGAGATTTTGAGGACTTGTTGACGGATTAATATGTGGGCTATGTGATCTCTCAATCATTAGTGACTATGAGATATATGAGTTTAAAAATAATATCAAGTTAAAACATAGTTTATTAATATGTCTATTTCAAGATGGACTAGGCCTTGGCCAAAACAGCCCAGTAGGCCTGGGAAAGTTGGTACAGCCTTCATGAAAATGGACTCCTGGACCATTAACTTGGGCAGAAAGATGGCTTTAAAGAACAAGCTGGAAGAACGGACCAGAGCACTTCCTCTGAGACGAGCGCCCCACATCTCTCAGGGACTGAGCAAGGCACTCCCCTGCGCTGTTGTGTGATAGGAGATTGTTACGACTCTAAAAGCAAAAGCCCATTATTTGGCATCATAATGCCACCTTTAAAATGGAGGTTGAAATACGGTAATGTAAAACACACAGGGCATCAAGATATAACAAATGTCTCCTCCAATTAAATTCCTCTATCTACGAGGGGGCAGTAATAGCAAGTATATTTTCCATATTGATTGTGTAGCTTCTCTGCTAAACCAAGCAAGTGCTCTGCTCAACCCAGCTTCCTCTCATGCTTTCTGAAAGAAATGCCCTGGCTCTAAATGAAGTAAAATTTAAAAGCTCAGACAAAATGGCTTCAACTTTCTAAGATATCAAATTATTTCTTACAAAACAGAATCTTACTTATTGGCTATAAATGAACATATGGATTGTGTTTCCTCAATATACTAATAGTTACCAAGGCGTAAAAAACTGTACTGCAGAGAGGAGTCCTGCTACAGATTGGACTTTGAAAACAATGACGCTGCAGATATCCAGTAAACTCAAAACATCCCTTTTCCTACCTTTAAAATTTTTATGTTTTTGGATTTATTTGGCATGACATTTCAAAGCTTTTACATGACCCTATGTACTGATTTGAAAATACCAGCTTTAAATACCAAACAATAGTGAAATAAAATTTTCTACGACTTACCCAGTCACAAGAGGAGAAAAGCTACATGGAAAGTGGCTGTACTTTCATTAGGAAGGAAATGTCACAGACCTCTCAATTAGGGGGATAAAAAAAAAATCCATGCAAGAGTGCTTATTGAAAATTACTACAAAACAAATATCTTTTTTAATCTCAAAATAAAGTTCAAGGTAACATTTAGATGAATAATTATTTACCAATTTCTTAAATGCTAGCATGCATGGCAGACCTCATCTGTTAGTGAAAATGCTCTTCCTGTGTAGGATGGCTCATTAGTTTCTTTGTGGTCTGCACTGGTTTTAAGATTCAGATTCAAAATCTCCTCTGATTTTGCTATTCCATTTCTGGCAGTCAGCCAGGGGCAGATATGCATAATATTTCACTGTTAGGCCTTGCAAACATTATATCCTGCTGTGCTAAAGAAAACATTGTGTTTCTTACCACATGAAAACTATCCATCACTTTTCAATCACCACACACACAAAAAGCTCTACCTGCTTTTTCCATCAGACTCAAGAAAAATTAATGGCCCCAGTGTGAAAGGTGGACCTTCCATACATGATCCATTAAAGTAAAAACTAATCAAAATATATCTAGCATCTGATTTGCTAAGCAAGAGGAAACAAAAGAGGTGTGATGAAAAAAATAGATCCTTCTAAGATCCATACACGCCTCATTCTGTCAGTGTTAACCTTATTATTTAAATGTGGGAGGACATAAATAAAAGATCACGAAATGAATCTATTGAATTCAATCAATTCAAGTAGATACTCTGACCTTATCTGGAAGCCATAGCAAAGCAGACTGTGACTGGAGGAAGGTTGTTTTAATTTTTTTCATGAAAACATACTTTTAAAAGTAAGTTAGAAATTCCCTCAATGAGTCATTAAACAAAATAATATGTTAAAGAATATGTTTTCCTTGGGAGTAAGAGTTACAAGTGTTTTGACAACTTATTCGTGTTGTTTAATATCGTTTCATATTCTTAGCAACGCTGGTGGCGTAGCCGTGTTTTTGGCTCGTAGCAGTTTTGAATGGGGCGTGGGTACTTTCCTTTCAGTGCCGCTGTGAGTTTTGCAATAGTAGTTTGACTGGGAAAGATTGTAACGACTCCAAAGTCCACAATGATATCGTGGCTACGTAGTACTTCCACCGTGGTTGCCGAACTTGTATACAAATGGATTTGGGCACTTTCTTTTGCATCATGCTTCCTCGCCTTCCTGCCACTATTCTTGGTATGACCTCTGTCTTACAGCTGAATACATTTAACAAGTGTACATTAATAAAAATGCAGACAATGGGATGTGATACTTATCCTGATAAGCTATCCATACTGGCAACTGATTTTTTTTTTTTTTTTTTGCATGAAAGGGTTTTTTCTTTAAATAATCTGATAACTTCAGATTTGGAACTATGTATGCCACTGTGTTTTGTGCCCGTGTTTGTCTTCTGATGTTCTCCACGACTCCTCAGGAGCCAAGTAAATCCAACCCAGCCGCTCCGCGAGGTGTCACAGAGTGAACGCGTACATAAGCGCTGTGGCGTCCGAAAGCCAGCTCCGTTGTGGTAGGGAGCAACTGGTGAGCTTGTTCAGTTCTGTACACAACTTGTGGACTTACCACATTTTGCACTAAAAGCATTTTTCTCTGCCAGTTAAAAAAAAAGAAGTTGTGGTTTGCAACTTAGGCAGAGAGGCCTATCAACTCCATTAGTTTGATTATTTATTTATTGGCCTGAGAGTGAATAGGTATTTAGGGTGGAGGTGACTTACTATGAAAACCTACATATTTTTAGGTTATATTTTTTCCCCTGCCACACAGTGCTGTCTCTATAGAAATAAAAATAATCTTCGTTTTATTAATGAAGACAGAACTTCAGAGCAAAGCAAGTGTCCCATGGGTTGGGTTTCTGGATGAGTTACTTCTCTGATGATCTTACAATCTCCCCAGCAGTCTCCCACACTCACTGCGATGTTTTCTTTTCACTGGGTTTCAGGTGAGGAGTGAGGCCAGGAGGAGAAACAGAAAGGATGCCAAAAAAGCCAGTTGTAGTGGACATGGTGGATGAAATTTCTAGGGAATAATGCACAGCTGACATGTCGTGACATCCATACCTGCTGGGAATGTCAGGGCTGCCCCCAACACTTCTGTAAAGGATTTGCATATTTTAAGACAGAGTTTGTACCAAACTTATCTATTCCTGATCCCACTGTCAGACACTGTCATTCAGTTGGTCAAGAGGGAGACCCAGACAGTAATTCTCCCTCAGTCCCCACCAAAAGTCCCCAGTGGATATAAAATTTATAGCCAAGATTGACAAGGAGTTGAAATAGAGAATGTAACTGAGGCAATGTGTTTTGTGATTAACAAAGGGAAAAATATACAGATGGAATTTCTTTTTCTTCTCTGTCGTTCTTTCATTGATTTCTTTTTTTTTTTTTACCAAAAGCACTTAATAAATGTTCTTTGCTCCTATCAAGAATAACATTAAATAGATCAATTACTACAATCTTAGCTTAATTATTATAATTTACTTATGGCTTCATTATTAAAGAATATTTGTGGATAATATAAATAAGTAGTAATGTATTATGAAATATATGCATCTGATTGGACATTTACATGGCTGTAATATCACTCTACATTCTGTTTCAGTAGCTTTTATTTCCCAAGTTGGTAACTTTTTCAGCAACAATACTGTTTCTGTGATAAGACTATTTGGCTATGGTCCAAATTTTACAGGATAATATTTGGAAGACAGAATGCATCCTAGACTGTAGCCCCTATCTTAGCATTGTAAAGATTACAGAGAAATGTGAAGAAATATTAAGTGAGGATGAGAAGGTCAAAGGCAAGCTACGTTGAATGGACCCAAAATAATAGACTGCCTCATCAGTATTGCCATTGAGCCAGCGGAGTTCTGGATAGGATTGACGGACTGACTGCTGTGCTTGGGCTAAGAATGAGGCAGAGAATTAAAGTCTGGGTGTCCAGAAAATTATCTCCTTATATAGACTCCTAGAAAATGGCATAGAAAATCATAAAGATGATCTAAAATCTTGATTTACTACAACATTCTGGCCGATTATAGAAAGATCTTCAGCAGTCAAAAGTTTACTATATGTGTATTTCTGAGGCTATGTTTTAACCACTGCTACTACTATTTATTAGAGAAAGACATTTTAGCCCAGATTTTTATGCAGCAATAAACAGCCTTTAATAACCACAGGAAATTATTGCATAGTATTTTAACTATTTCTGAACATTATCCCAACTTGTCCCTTTAACAGACATTATGCTCAAAATTTTCAGGTAAGTGATTTATTAACTTATTTATTTATTATTAAATTCCTTCAAGCATAGTTGACATGGATGATATATATTTAAAATGCTTCATTTAATTACTTTTGGCATAGGTACATGCCAACAAAACTGTCATCACAATAAAGCAAATGAAAATGTTTGACATTCCAGAGTGCTCTCTGCAACGTTCTCATCTTTCTTGCTCCCCACTTGTCCGTGGCAACCTCTGCTGTTTTACGTTACAGTGGACGCCGTTTGTCTGGTTTTTATCACTCCGCGTGGCATGTTGAGGTTCCTCGTTGTTATTCCATGGTCACTAGTTCAGCTGCTGGCTTACTGACCAGTGTTCCATAGATTGATATGCAAACATCTGATCCTCTGCATCTGATCCTCTGCCTCCTTGTTGAGGGTCAATTTGGTTTCCAACTTTTGACTCTTGTTAAGTAAATCTATGAATATGTATGTACGAATATTTGTATGCATATTGTGTTCACTTCTTAGGTTGATGGGGAAGAGTGGGATGCTGGATTGCACGGGAGTCTCAGATGTAACATTTTAAGAACCCACAGACGTGCTTTCCCAAAAAAAAAAAAAAAAAAAAAAAAAAAAAGCCAGGTATGCTGGTGTACGCCTTTAATCCCAATACTCAGGAGGCAGAGCGCCTTTAATCCCAATACTCAGGAGGCTGAGATAGGAGGATCACTCTGAGATTGCATAATGAATTCCAGGTCAGCCTGGACTAGAGTGAAACCCTACCTCAAAAAAACAAAAAACAAGACAAAACAAAAAAGAGCTTTCCAAACCAGCGGAATTTTTACACTGTGCTACCAGTCCAGTTGTGAGCGGCCTTTCCTCTGTCTGAGACAGCCCTCCGCAGGATCAGGGAGTCGGAGGCAAGCTCTTCTAATAGGTGCATAGTTATATTTTACTGGAGTGAACTTTGGGGTGAGGTCAAAGCCTTTATTACTAGAAGGGAATACAATAAAATGCATTCTGTTCCCATTCTCTCCTGTCTTACATATTTCAAGTTTATTTAATTTAAATTAAAAAAATTTTTTTTTCAGGTTTAACAACAACTTTCAAAATTCTCTCTGCTTTAGCATGGCCAGAAGAGTTCATTCACCTTTCCCCTTTGACTCTTGCGAATAATTATGTGCCTTTAAAGGGTCTAACAGCAAGAATTAGGAGTGCCCAGGGGTCAAGGTAAAATTTGGCCCACATAATTAATCATATCTGCTTCACTGAACAATAATGACCCTAAACACAGGAAGATACCTTCAGTGGGGCAGACTTATTTTTGCGAGATCCTTAATGTCTTGTGGGATAGAAAGTAGTTTTAAAATGTATCTGTACCATATCCATACGTATCTATCCTCCTGTTCCTTGTCATAGGTATAGTGAGGGCAAGGAACAGCTTTCAGAAGATACAACAGAGAACAATTTTCTTATGTCAGCACTAGTGAATCATCTCGTGCTGTCCCGACTCAAAACTTAACATAGTGGCCAATAAAACTAATGCAAATTCCATGCATACATGACTTCATAGGGTCGTCACTTGGTCAGCTGGTTGTCTGGTTTCTATTTCCACTGAAGTTAATATACAAGGCACTTTATTAAAGTACTAAGAGGTGAGATTAAGCCTTTAAAATTCAGGACTTGCAGTGCCACACCTTCCTATAGCTGTGAATGTATATACATATGAGATGCTGGACAAACGAGTAGTCATGTCCACCCTTTAGGAAATGATCCTAGATTAGATTGCCCATGAGAAGCAGGGCCCATCATTATGACCCCTAATAAGACATCTGTGAGTTGTCTCATGCTGTCCACGATGATGGTCTTGGTAACAGTGAGAAAGGTGAGGGTGATGGCGAGGAAGTTAATGATGACGGTGAAAAGATCACTACTGGCCAGGACCATCCCTGCTAACCTCCTCCAGGTGTTCATTCTGGGCTTCAACTTGGCTAAAAGCTTGTGCATGCATTGTCTAATTTAAGCTGCACAAATCCCTGTCAGGTTGGTCCTAATATCTCCCTTTCGGTGAAATAAATGGCATAGACCTTGCGCCGCTTTGTAAGCTCTCACCCTTCAGGCCTTGTCTTCTCTATTACTGCTAACGAAAACAATAAAGTGGGCGCTAGCTCTAATAATCACTATTAGCAGAAAAAACAATGGAGGACAGACAATGTGCAGTTTGGTTGTAGAAAGGGTGTAGCCTCTGTCCACCTGGGCAACAATCAGTTAACGGCTGCAGGTACCGGGAATGGGGAGAAAGCGCCTCATTACGCAGGAGCGCCACGTGTTTATTAATCATCGTGCACAATTAAAATGCCATTTCATCCCTCTAATTAAAACAAGTGGTTCCCGGAGGCTAGCACCTGAGCTAATGAAGCCTGGCTGCCTGAGGGTCGCACTCAGCGAAAGAAATTAAACAATGGAGGAAGGTGTATGTTTACCAAGTTGCCTAGACAACATCAGACTGTATATGACATCATACGCAGTCATGTACTAGTCCAGACCACCGTTTCAAACAGCCAGGTGTGTCTCACTTTTTGAGCAGACTGGATTTTCCCATTGACATTATTCTCACTTAGTAATTAGTTGGCTCTTATTCTTTGCAAACCTGTGTATCTTACCATGAGATTTGGGCTTTATTCTTCTTTGGTTTGTGAACTAGATATCTTCAGAGTCAGAGGAAGGAGTTCCCAGGACTGTGTATTGGCATCCACATATTCGGAAGGTTTCTTTGGATTTCTGAAGTTTGTTGGCTCTACTGACCTGGTATGGTTAAGCTGTGGAAACACAATTTCATACTCGGAAACATAGGTTGTTTACATGAAAGCAAGTCGAAGATCCCACCTTGCATTGCTGCCTGAACTGTAGGGTCCCGGACAAGGTACTTAGCTTATCATAAAGTGCAAGGACTTAACGAAGAAACCAATAAGTTTCCTTCCTGCTAAAACCCTACGCTTTGAAAGAAATTTGAGATTGTCAAAAGGCTTCAAAGAGTTTTTCAGAGCTTAAAATGAGGCTGAATTGTCTTGTTCATCTTCCCTTTGAATTCCTGTTTAGATCATCACCGTATGCTTAATGTCGGACATGATACTTGACAGAATTCAACTATTCAGTTAAATACATTAGAGGGCGTGGGTTAGCTTTAGTGCACAGATTCACAGCTAGTCATGGTCATGCCCAGGGTGCCCCTCACGGCACTTCCCTCCTCCCCTGTGGAGAGGCAAGGCTGGAGGGCTGGGAGCTGCTTCCCCTAAGCCATTACCAGCTCGGATGCCCCAGCTCTCCGCCTGAAAGCCGGGGTTGCCAGGCCTCCACCAGCCGCCGTGAGCTCCTTCTTCCCCGCACACGCCCTTCCCCAGGTCCGAATGGCTTTATGATGTGCTAGGAAAATCACGGTCTGGAAGTTGGGCAAGCGCAGGAGCGGTGGCTCAACTGTTCAGGATCATCAAGTCCCGTGAGCATCTGGTGGAGTTTAAAGAATCTTCACCAGTTCAACACACAGCACAACACTGCAGACAGTCAGGCAACGTGAGGTTGATAAACCCCCAAGGTGCACAGGTGGAGCTTGGATAACGTGAGAAGACCATGCAAGGGCTTCCAGTGGTCTTGGAGGAGACCCTCGTCTCACCCTCTTTCCTGACCCTCCCTAGCATGGAGTAAAGATGGCCCTTCCACACAGGCATGTATTGATAGAGACAGAGCCGGCAGCACGTGACCGTCAGAAGTGAGATATTTTCACTAACCAGCAAGCTCCAGACTCAGATGTCATGATTTCATATATTTCACATATTTCCATTCCTATTTTCTTTATTTATAAGCAATCTGTCTCCAATGTCTATTGCAAACAAAATCCAAAGGCCATGAGATGGTAGTGTTCTTACCATAAGTAAGCAATCTAATGATAAGAAAATACTAGGGCTTTACTTTTTCTTGGTATCAATCCCATGGATACTATGCTTCGGATCGGGGCATGTTGGGAGCTGGAGAGTATAAACTCTGGTTGTGGAATCTGAGAATTCAGTCTTTCTGCAACTTGGCCACTGTTCATGTTAAACCGAAATCTTCCTTTCCAAACTGTAGCTCAGGTGATCTTGTGTGTGGTGGAAGGAAATATGACTGAGGCAGAAAGACATCCAGAAACCAGCAGAGAGCAGCGGATAACTCAAATCAAGGGGCGTGACAACTGGGTTTCCTAAGCCTACTTTTGGTATTAAAATAAGTTAACCCATCATAAAAATAAACTCATCACAATTTGAGATCATGTTCAATTAACTTCTGGCATCACATACTTAAGTATTCTTTTCTTTCTCTTTTTGTCTAGATCACTATGCCACATTTTGCCAGTAAATAAATAAATAAGGGATTGTCAAGAGTGGGAAATTGTAAAGATAAAATATGAGCCAATGCTCTAAGCTGCATTATCTTATCCATAACAATAATTATTGTTTTAATAAAAATTGAAACAAAGATTTCCCTTTATTTCCCCCAGAAACAAGAGGGAATTATGAACTTATAAATGAAAGCAGAAGACTAAATCTTTGTAGCTTTTTGTTTGAAATGATCCTTATTCTCTGATATCATATTTACTCTAAAACAGGAGATAAACTAGAAACCTGAGTCAAAATAATTATTAATGTAATACCACCAGCACATTTTTTTTTTGCTGAGCTTTTGTTTAAAGTTATTTATAACTTCTCAATATCTTTTCTTGATATGAAGGTCATCAATCTGTAGTTGATCTAGGCAAGTATAAACCTTTAATAGTTCCCAAGTCATAGCTATAGCTTTAGATATACTGAAAACGAGCCTTTAGCAATGAGGCATGAGCCTGTAAGTTGCCAAACTATTGTAGGAGAGTTAAAAGAAAAGAATGCATATCTTTTTGTTAGATAAAGCTGAATTTAAGATCCCATGAATGAGGGGTTGATGATGCCGCTGGGAGGTAGCATACAAGTCTTGGGTTCTCTTCACAGCACCAGAAGAGAAGTCCCATATATAACATGTTTCATTATATGATATTGGGATACTGGGCAGCATCTGCTGCCATCTGTGAGATGAAACAGATTCTCCAACCAAAAGTAAGGAGAATAAGCTTATATTAGAGGGACTTATTGATGTGTATGCCCACTCTTCTTAACCAAAGAGCAGTGGAGGTTCTCTCTGGAGCTTAGCCTCGGGAATCTGTCTTGGTTTTCAGTACTAGATGTCAGTTCTCCCCCAGTGACAATGGTTGGTTGCCTGTGTAGGCGGTGTGCCACTGTGACCAGGTGTGTGCTTCTTGCCCGGCTGGTTGATTTTGTATCTGGATGGATCTCTTGCTTATTCATTATGAAGTGATCTTAATTCAGCGTTCTATTTATTCTGCAAGCAACTTGAAATACAATTTACTAATTTTTTTTCACATTTTTAGATGAAGACAATGAAACTTAAGAGATTAAAGACTTATCCATCTTCCAGTTATCAAGTTTAGATATTTGATCTACAAAATAAATTTTTTTTACTATAGAGATGCTTAAAAAACATCAATTGAATTTCCAACTGGACATGGATATTAAGTTTTTGCAAAAATAGTTGTAAAACGTCACCATTTGGAATCAGCTCATGTGGGTTGTTCCCTCACATCCTGAATCGGAACTGATGCATCTGAAATGCACTAGTCAATAGCAGCCAGTTAGAGCCTTGAGAGGTGTGTGTTCTGGCCTTTTCTTGCTGCTCTTTGGAACCAGGGGCCTGCCATATGCAGAATCCTTAGCTTGGCTGTTGTGTCTTGAGAGGCGTGTGGGCACATTGCCCCTGTTGCTCTTGCTGACTTTGAGCCAGTCGACCTACAAGTCAATAGAGTTACTGTGAGTTACCCAGCCCCAGCTAAAGCAGCTCAGATCAGAAGAGGTATCTGCTGTCTCGTTGTTGTTTCAAGCCTTTATGTTGTGTAGTTTATGTTACAGCAAATATCCAGCTAGTGCAAGACATTCCTTGTGCCTACAGATATCTGAGCAAATGAATAGAGGAAACAAAATTTAACTACAAAGGTTTTAATTTCTGCTGATGTGATAAGCGACTTAAAACTTGATCCTATGAGTTACTTGGGCATTACTTTAAAAAAAAATCAGAGTTTTGAGATTAGTGATGACCCATTAAATCTGAATGTCTGGGGAAAATCAGGAGGTTGCTCTTTTAGCAGTACCCTAATGTTGCTTAAAATTTGAATTTAAGTAGGAAATTATTTTTATTCAGATATTTCTACCAGCATTTCATCATTTATTTGATAGTATCCATTAAGTTAACTTTTGTTAATTTATTTTATTTATTTGAGAGAGAGTGGAGCAGAAATACGCAGGTAGAGAGGTAGAGAGAGAGAGAGAAAATGGGTGCACCAAGGCCTCCAGCCATTGCAAATGAACTCCAGATGCATGTGCTACCTTGTGCAACTGGCTTACGTGGGTCCTGGGGAGTTGAACCTGGGTCCTTTGGCTTTGTAGGGAAGAGCCTTAACCATTAATCCAGCTCTCCAGCCGAAGTTAACTTTTTTAAAACATTGCTGTGAGACATGATCTACTACAGAGCTTGATCTGGAGCTAACAGTGTAGCTCAGGCTGTACACGTTTATATCACCGTGCCCAGCTACAATTAACTTATAAATTACTATACAAATAGTCACTACAAGTTTGTCATTAACATAGTACCATTCTCAGTAGTTTTGGATTAAGAGTATAAGAAGACTCAACTAACACCTAAAAAATAGTAACTCAGCATTCCATATTACTAAGGACAGAGAAAAGAATATCAAATGAATATTTTCTTACTGAAATTAAGTTAATAGTGGGGAAAAGAGAAATGAAATTGAGGAAGAAATGAAAGGGAAATGGTCAGTACAAATAGAAAGAGGTGACTCAATAACTGGAAAGTATAGGCTCCCAAAGTAAGAGAGTGAGAGGGAGAGAAAGAGAGAGGAGAGAGGAGAGAGGAGAGAGAGAGAGAGAGAGAGAGAGAGAGAGAGAGAGAGAGAGAGAGAGAGAGAAAGAGAGAGAGAGAGAGAGAGAGAGAGAGAGAGAGAGAAGTGCTAACAACAACAAAAACAACAACAACAAAAGTAGAATAGATTTACTAAGGCATGACCTCAGCATAGTTTAAAGTTAATCCTTACTGTAGCAGTCTCAAGTTTCTGCTGTTTACTTACACCATAACAAAAAGACAGGTTCATGGAGCATAAAAGGATGCTATAATGCCTGCTCAAATCCCGATGACTCTGAACCAATGGAAAGAGGAGCTGGGCACTAACTCCCAATGAATAAGGAGGTTCAGTTACATTGGGAACTCAATTAAGAGAAAACAAGCTGGCTAATTATCATGCACAATGGCATTCATTCTTCCGAGCGAGGAGAATGATTGCAATTTGAACATGAACGCCACAAGCCAGTAATCAGGATATCACAGGTTTAACCTATTCAAGTATATTCCAAATTACCCAATTAGCTGGGTTGCCAATAAGTTCCTTGTAGCAGTTCTGTTGGCACGAGTGATAGCATAATCAGTTGTCTTAATCAAACCTTTGAAAACAAAAATGACGGGCGGAACACACTCATGACAAGGACTGAGCCGTCAGAGCCACCGAGCCCGGCTGTTGGATTCCGCCCCATTCTTCTCCAGTAGCCAACCACAGTGGGCTGCTTTACTTTGGATGGGTTCGTATTTTCCCTAATCCATCTTCAGCCTTTGTTCCTGTGTCCTAATCCCATTGACACCTGTTTGACCCATACTTCATTTCTTTTCCTGGTTGTAAATTCAGTGTTCTTTGTAAACCATATAGTCTGGAATCACAGTCACCAAATTGTTTGCCACCTAATAGGTTCAACTGGGCCTATAATCATTAAAAATACAGAATCCTTCCTCCTTCTCCTATCCCAGGCTTTCCTCACAATAAAGAACTTCATCTTCGGTGAACAGCAATAGTTTGGTGGTCAGAACCGTCACCCTTGACATGAGAACGCATGGCTGGCAAAGAGTGCATGCAGGCGGTCTTCTGCATGCAGAGATTCCACTCTGTGGGCCAACCAGCAAATGATCAGAAAGGACACCCAAGGGCTGGTGGTTAAGGCGTTTGCCTGCAAAGCCTAAGGACTCGTGTTCAACTCTCCAGGTCCCACATAAGCCAGATGCACAGTGATGCAAGTGCGCGAGGTTGCACATATGCACGAGGTGGCGCACGTGTCTGGAGTTCGGCGGAAGTGGCTGAGGCTCCGACAATTCTCTCCCTCACTCTCGCATAAAATAAAGGCCAACCTGTTGGGCTTGCCTCAAAAGAAAAAAAACTAAGTACATCTATATGAAACGCATACAGACTTCTTGTCTTTAGTCCCTAAACAACGGACATTAACTACTGTTAATGATATCATTTACATTGTATAGGGTATAAGAAGGAATCCAGTAAAGATTAAAGCATACAGGGTGATGTACATAGGTTATATGCAAGTACTGTGCCGTTTTATGTAACAAACGTTCACACCTACAGACTGGTGTATGTGGAGGTTTAGCTAAAACTGAACTTACAAGTTCTTTATGAATGAATCAGCATATAAGTGGGAAGAAAATAAACTTTAAAAAGCCATCATAGGGTGGGAAATATGGCATAGCTATTAAGGCACTTGCCTGCAAAGCCTAAGGACCTGGGTTCAATTCCCCAGAACCCACATAAGTCGGATTCAAAAGACAATGCATGAGTCTGGAGAGTTCACTTGCAGTGGCTAGAGGCCCTGGTGTGTCCATTCTCTCCCTCACTCTCTCTTTCTGTCTCTCCACCTTCCTCTTTCTCTCTCTAATAAATAAATAAAATATTTTAAAAAGCCATCATACATGTTCAACAGACAGGCAGGATCTGTCAATCTTGTTCATTTTTACAAGAGCCTAGAATTGTATCTGGCATAGCATTATTTCTCTAAGTGCAGATCAGAGTCCAAAAGGCACCCACTGAGATTTCCAGGTTCCCATGTCCTCAGAGAATTGGACCAGGGATGTATGGTTAGTGACAGAAAGGAAGACTAATTTTATTAAGGAAGAGAAAAGAACTCTCCAGAAGGGAAGTGTGTTGTGAGCTAACACTGGACCAAGACTCAAAAGCCTGGTCCCAAGGAACCCTGACCCTCTGTAGGTCATTTGCATATTGTCCACCTTGTGTAGCATGCACAGGTGCCCAGGCTTTGCTCACACATGCTCTGCTTCGTTACATGTAGCCAGGACGTACAAGGGTTTCCAGTCCCCTGACAGCAGGCGCCTTTTAAACGTTAATTTTGATGTCCCTGGAATCTTCCCTTCCAACCTATTCCCTATTCTACCTCAGTATGCTCAAGAAGTATACTTCTTACTACTGTCATATTTTATGGCAGAAATTATGAAAAGAGCTGGGTTTCATATTTGGATTAAGGCCAGGGTGAATTAAAAAGGAATAGTCACTCCCTGAAGAACAGTGACCAGAATTCACGATTTACTGGAACCTTGGAAGCCTTGACACTACAAGTCTGCTAGAAGTAGGGGTGATCTGGGGGAGGTACGTTGGCTTTTCTGGAGTATATGGAATAGGGATTTGAATGAATGGAGAAATTGGGGCTGGCGCGATGACTAAGATGCTTGCCTGCCAAGCCCGTGGACCCCATGTAAGCCACACGCACATGCACACATGGTGGTGTGGATGCCCACAGTGGCCCTGGCATCTGGAGTTAGATGGCAGTGGCTAGAGGCCCAGCAATCCAATTCTTTCTCACTCTCCCTGTCTATCTCTCTCACTCTCTCTTGCTCATAAAAAAAACTAAAATAATAAAAAAAGAGGGAAAAAAAAAGGTGCTGGAGAGATGGGTTGGCAGTTAAGGCTTTTGCCTTCCAAGCCAAAGGTTCGGGGTTTGATTCTCCAGGATCCACATAAGCTAGGTGCACAAGGGGGCGCATGCATCTGGCGTTTGTTTGCATGGCTGGATTCCCTGGCATGCCCATTCTCTCTCTCTCTCTATCTGCCTCTTTCTCTGTCTGTCATTCTCAAACAAGTAAATAAAAATAAACAAAAATATTTTTGAAAAAGAGAAATTAAGGCAGCAGTGCATCCATGCTGGTCCTTGGCGTTGCCGCATGAGTTAAAATAACAATGAATGATGACCTTAACAAAGTAGGGTACCTTAGACCCAAGAACACTGAATGATTCAGCAAACTGATATACAATCCCAAGATGTCTTCTTCTATTGGAGGATCATTATCCAATGTGCATTATAAATTCAAGAAGAGATGTCTGTCCTGATCTTTGGTACCCTTCAGCCAGTTAGTCCCAGCAGGCACTGGCAAGGAAGAGGGGAAATGACTCAAGAAGGGAAGAAATCCAATGACCTCTGGCACGGTTGGGTTTCCTGCCAGAAACTGGAGGTGATGTCTTTTAGAAATGCCAAGGCAGACAATGTAGGACAGTCCTCAGAGCTGTTGTACATGTTGTACCAAAAAGCTGCGGCCGGTGGAAGGTCTCGCTCCTTTGCTTTCCGAGGACAGCCTCCCACTGGCTTCACTTTTTTAAAATATATTTTTATTTTTATTTATTTATTTGAGAGAGGGGAAAAAGGGAAAGAGAGAGAGAGATAATGGGCGCGCCAGGGCCTCCAGCCACTGCAAATGACTCCAGACGCGTGCGCAGTGCGCCACCTTGTGCACCTGGCTTATGGGGGTCCTGGAGAGTCCAACCGGGGCCCTTTGGCTTTGCAGGCAAGCACCTTAAGCGCTACGCGTCTCTCCAGCCCCCGCTTCAGCTTTTAAACTGCAACATGAATCAACTCAAAGCCGTTTACCACCGGGCATCACCAGATCCCTCTTCATCTTCGCCACTGCTTCTTCCCAGGCCCACAGCAGGGATCAGCCGACAATAACCAAAACCCTGTACAGGAAGGCATTGCCCTTGTTTTCTTGCTCAGGGAACACCTGAGCTGGAGGGGCGTCACCCCCCCCCCCCCCAGCAGGGTGGTTGCGCTTCACGCACTTGGACACCAGGCAGTTTCTGGGAAGCAACAGCCTCAAGGGTGCCCCACCCCCTGCATGGAAAAATCATCGTCCTAGGCACCTGGGGCATTGATTGCTTCTCTCTGGTCCTCTGACGTTTGTAAAACTACCGTCTCCCAGACTTTAATCTCTGCTCAACTCTCCAGAAACAGCGTTACTACATTAGTGCTGCTGAAGTGCTGCGTCCGCACTTCTTGCACCAATTCTGTGTACCTTGCGGTGCTGACATGGTGCTGGGACATAAAGCAGTTTAAAGTGTCGCTGGCGGGGCTGGAGAGGTGACTCAGTGGTCAAGGGTGCTTGCTGGCCAATGGATCCCCAGCATCTACACAAAGCACACAGTGGAATATGCTGCGTCTGGAGTTTGTTTGCAACAGCATGAGGCCCTGGTGTGTGTGCACGCGCTCTCTCTCTTCTTTTTCAAATAAATAAATAAGTAAATATTAAAAAATAAAGTATTGGTCAGGCATGGTGGCACACGCCTTTAATCCCAGCACTTGGGAGGCAGAGGTAAGAGGATCACCATGAGTTTGAGGCCACCCTGACACTACATAGTGAATTACAGGTCAGCCTGGACTAGAGTGAAACTCTACCTCCAAAAAACCAGAATATAGATAGATGATTGATAGATAGATAGATAGATAGATAGATAGATAGATAGATAGATAGTAGGTGGAAGATTAAATAAACCGGAAGGCAGGAGGGAGTGAATGACCGCCTCCTTCCCTGCCCCCCCCCCCACACACCCATAACACTCTGAGGAGTAGCTGGGAAATCAGCTTGCTTCGCATCTGAACCTGGTGCATTGATTCAGGGTTTTCAACCTCTCTTTCCCGCATCCTTCCACGGTGTTACTGCTGTTTACACTGGCTTTTGTGGAATGGTATCTTGAAGACGCAGCCTCGCATTTCACATGCTCAGCTCCTTACCTCCTTTTCTCTGTCCATTGGCATACCGACTCCTTCGGACAGAGCTATCATTACTATTAAGACAACTATTATCACAATCATTTTTGAAGGGGCCCTTTTTTTTTTTTAACAACATAATGCCAAAACTACCCTAAAAGAAATTATTGCCGAGTTCTCAGTGTAGTCAGGACCTTGGCGTCGTACTTTGTCTTGATTTGATCATACCACCATGTTCCCCTCCCTCCTGTGGGCAGAGAATGAGAATGAATTTTTGGATTTCTTTGCTTTTTCAATTGACAGTAAATTCTATTCTGCTGCAATGATTTGCCTATCTTACTTTTTTATTTCTCAAGTTCAGTCGTGAGGCTTATAGGCTGACTCTTAACCTTTGTTTTGACATGACACCAGACATTGCTGCATATTGTGGCAATTCCTGTGAAAGAACACTATTTTGTCACAACAACCCGGTGACCCATGATCTCTGAAAATAAAAGAATGATGGATAGAGTACCAAAAATGTGAGATCCTAACCAAGAGAACCACTTACGAAATCCACATCTCAGAGTACTCCCAAAATGAGCATGCGTGACCCCGGGGTCCTGGAACATCTATGAGGATGGGCGAGAACAGAAAGACTCTAGTCACTAGCAACAAAGAGCTCCATGATCAGGAAGTTTAGGCTTATGACCATGAAAATAAGAACCACTTCTGAGCAGTTTAAAGATGTCATACTGTGGACAGTCACTGGGTAGACGAAAATGAAGGATCTCCCAACAAAGAGGATGAGGATGGGGGGTACTTAGGGTTCTAGAAAAGAGTTACCAAATTGATAAACAGATTTCCCTAAAAACTGTCAGTGATCTATTCTGATTTCAGGGAAGCATGTAGCGATGCAATGCCTCATATAATTATGCTGGCAAGGTTAATTCACTTGGCGTAAGTGTGAGTACAGGCATATGTACTAAAACCAAGCTTGTGGTGCTAAATGAAATGCGGCAAGGGTAAGTGATAGTAGGTTGTGAGGTGGGGTTGTTCCTGGTGCTTTGTGTGCTGAGACTTAACATCTTCATTAATAATATACAGGAAATAGTAAACAATAACTGTATTAATAAAGTCTATATATCCTATTGGAAAACAAACCCTAGCAAAACCTGAAGAAAAAAGGTTAATACACAGGAATCTCAGAAAGTAGAAAATGGATCAGAAAATATCAAAAGAAGTACACTGTGCAGACAGGATAAATATGTGTATATCATTGCATATTTTAAGTACTTGTATCTAAATCAATGTATGCAAAAGATATTCCTTTAGAGGAAAATGTGGAAATAGAGCAACAGTGGAAGAGATTTTTTAGGGTGTAAGGCAGAAATGCCTTGAGAGGGTGCAGAGTTAGTATGGCAATATCCTTTAAGAGGGAATCTTGGAAAATCTATAATTTCCCTCGCCAAACTCTAGCAGACCAGCATTACTCTGCATTACATTCGAATCCATGCAAAATTACTTACACATGCATGTGTGTACATGCACGCACAGACACTTCCAACAAGAAAAGAAAAATTGAATTGTTAAAAAGTTGGGCATATCCTAAACAACTTGAATTTTTACCCCTCTGGTTTTGTTGGGGGAAAGTACTATTTTGTGTCTGTACTAGATGTAGTAGTGGGGAGTTCAAAATCATCCTTACCTATGCAGCAGGGTCAAGGCCAACCTGAACTACAATTACCCTAAAAACAACAACAACAACAACAAAAGAAGAGATGGAGAGAGAGGAAGAGGGTGAGAGGGGAGGGCAGGAGAGGACACAGAAGACAGGAAGGTCTCTGTGAGATAATGGGGCATGCAGTCACTTTCAGGACTAACGTGTACAGTGTAATTAGCACCATTCCCTGAGGTCTGACTGGGCGGTGTTTTCATACTGTTACTGTTACTCTTCTTCTTTGGTCTCTGTCGCCAGAGTGTGGCCAGATAGCGCGGGCTGTCCTCGTAGCTGCAATCCTCTTGCCTCAGCCCACTAGGTTAGAAATGCAGAGTCGTGTCGTACCACGCCCAACACATCGTGTCCTGATGGCATCGAGTAGCTCACATCTGTAGCTGCTTTGTTTCCAAGTACTGGAGATGGACCCCAACGGGATGTGTGCGCTACGCAAGGGCTCCATCCCCAGGCAGAGGAAATATTTTTAAAATAAAAATTAATATGAAAAAGCTATTGAATGGATGGGTTTGTATGAAATTTGAAGTCAGGTGTATGTTACAAATTTACTTTCATCATTGCCAATAGGGGCTCAAGCAAACTATTTCTAGTACCAGAGACATGGATTTTGTTAGTTCAAATATGGAGGCCAGGAAATTGAAAGGGCACTCAAGATTATGTCTGGAACATAAACCACAAATATTGGGAATTTGGGTGATGGTGATGAAGGAAGTCCAAGGACAAAACAGTGACACTTCTCTGTAGGATAATAAGCCCAAAGATAGACTTTGGAATGGTTCCAAGCCAGGAGACTAGGTTACCTTTCTGACTAAACTGGCCACTTGGTTTGGCAAATACTTTTACTGCCCCGACCAGCTGTCTACATGACTTGACATGGCTACTGATACCTTCAAGTGGCCTCAGGCCTCCCGTTTCTCTCATGGTGTCTTCACCCATGCATGCCATTGTAGTCATCACTGTGCTAGGGGTCAGAGAGGAATCTCGCTTCTCCGTATCTCTTGCCTAACAGAGTTTCCTAGATCATTTCTTTTCCCTATAAACAACCTTAGTTCCTCCCTGGGAAGGAGTTCTCCTTTTCTAGAATTAAGTTTCTTGGAGGGATTGAGCCTGATCCTGGCATTGTGGTTGATTAAACTAAGCCCCAAACTTGGCATCATGGTTGTTTAACTCAGCATACATTCAAAACCTATAAATGACTCCAATCTGGGTCACAGGTTGGGCTTTGCTCCCTCCTAACTTCCCATGAGTAGGCAGTCTATGCGCTTTCTGCTTTTTCCTTCTCATAATGTAGCCAAGTCTCTGTAAACCATTTATACGGGCCACAGTGAAAGTCTAAGTTCTGTCTCTAACTGGAAGATAATGTAACTTCACATGTTCTCTGAACAGTAAGAGGATGAGCCTTAGTCATTCTCTGCTAAAGATTTAAGACCTACAATAAAGTCAACTATATTTTAAAATACTTGAAATATCACATGAAACAGGATTTTAAACCATTTCAGAATTTAATAATATTAAATAATTTAATGTCATTGCACATTTTTTTCTCATGATATAAGAAAGAAGGTGAGAAAGAGAGAGAGAGAGTTCTAGGACCTCTTGCCACTGCAAGTGAACTGCAGCTTCTTCTGACACTTTGTGCATCTAAGCTTTACACTGCTGCTTGGGAATTCAGGCCTCCAGGCTTTGCAGGCTAGGACCTTTAACTACTGCAGCAGCCAGTCTCGGATTGTGGGGGTGAACTTCCAAACCAGGCGCAGTTATGGAGGAAGGGACTTATTGAAGCTCACAAATAGAGGGGAAGTTCCACACTGGCAGAAGAAGTTGGCCCACTTTCACTGGTCAAGCAGAGAAGAAAGCCAGCACCATCACCAGCACACTCCAGGAACTCCAAGCAAAGCTCAAACACTTTGCACATCTGTAGCTGGAATTCCCCAAGCTCACCTTAGGACTGGACCCTAGGGTCTGCCCACAGTGACACCTCCTCCAGCCAGGTGGCTGGAGATCTAAGTGACACGCTTTAATGAACTCCTGAACATGTTGGGGTACATTCATTCCAAACGACCACAGACACTAAGCCATCTCCTAGCTCTAAAATAAACTCTTAACAGTGCTATTTCTAACCCTTTCAGCTCATTCCTAGAAGAACTCCATCTTTCAGTGGGTTATCTTCCAAACTCTAATGACTCTAGTCACCTCTCCAGACACCACATTGGCCATCAGCAGCGCTATTCATGATGACAGATGATGAAGCTTTCTCCTGATGTGTGGTAACTCACAGATACCAGTAATAACTTTATGCTCTAAATAATCATGACCTATATTTATCCTCCTGCCATTTTGAGTGCTTAGAAATACTCTGGGATGGTAATCTGTTGTTTTATATATTTAAGAAAAGGTTTTCTAGTTATAGACTTGGACTGAACTAAGGAAGGAATTAAGTAAATTGTCCCATGCATCTTGACAAATAACTCTTGAAAAATTTGAGATTTCACATGATTTTATTCATGAACAAAGTCTGTTAAGAATATATTTAAACTTCAGGCAAGAGAACATTGCCAGTAAGTCTTTGATAAGCAATGAAGAGTCACAATTAGGAATTTTTTGGCATGTTCTCATGTGCACGATGCCTCAGCGCAAGCACACAGCATGCATGGTGTGCACGAGGCACTCAGAGGACAACCTTAAGTCTTTTTCCTCGCCTCCCACCTTTCCTTTGAAGCAGGGACTCTGGCTGTTTAACCGTTCACCTCCGTGTTCACAAGACGAGCTGGCCTGAGAGCTTCCAGGGACTGCCTGTTTCTCCTTTCTTTCCGCAGGAAGTGTGCTAGGGTTCCATGTGCTCATGGCACAGCAGCCATCTTTTTAAATGGGGATCTGAAGACAGTCACTCCCCTTCGATGACAAGCACATTACTCCAGAACATCTTCCCAGCCCTTGTAATTAAGTATCTTGAGGGATTTCATCATTTCAATTATTTTTTTTTCAGTATCTTTTTCATAATAGTATCTAGGCTATTATAACACTATTTCTTCTACTTTTAGGCATTTCATGACTACCTTCATAATTTTGTCTTATGATTTCATAATATCCATAACAATATTTGCTCGATTTTTTTCCTTCAGATATGCTCACCTTAACTTAAAAATTTTGTGTAAAGCAAATTTTATATCATAATGTAAGTAAAATGCCACATTCAATGACCATAAATAGAAGGTATATGAAGAAAGAGCTCAGTTTTATTAATCATGGCTAGATTCTGTTCCTATCAAGGTGAGTCATAAATATGGACATTCAGAGAGTCTTGTAGCAATACTACTACTGAACCAATGCTTTCTCCTTGACAAATCAGAGAGCTGGAGTTGGGCTTAGAGCATTCACGTCTAGTGTGCAAAGCCGTCCTACAGTGCTGTGCCGCCTACACTTTTGGCAACACACATCACGGCAGCATTTTGCAGCTGCTTCTGTTGCTACCATTCTGCCCACATTTTACCACAACGTAATGAGATTCTAAAGTGCTATTCGTTTCCTAAATCCCAGCACTCAGGATGCAGAGGTAGGAGGATCACCGTGAGTTCGAGGCCACCCTGGGACTACATAGTGAACTCCAGGTCAGCCTGGGCTAGAGTGAAACCCTACCTTGAAAAACCAAATAACCAAAAAATTAAAAAAAAAAAATCAGTGATGGGTGGCTTCAATTGAATGATCTTTTTAAATATATTTGAAACATTCTCCAGCAATCAAATCACCATTCATAGTTGTGGTGGTTTGATTCAGGTGTCCCCCATAAACTTAGGTGTTCTGAATGCTAGGTTCCCAGCTGATGGATATTTGGGAACTAATGCCTCCTGGAGGGAGTGTATTGTTGGGGGCGGGCTTAAGGGCTTTATAGCCAGTTTCCCCATGCCAGTGTTTGGCACACCCTCCTGTTGCTGTGGTCCATCTTATGTTGGCCAGGGGGTGATGTCCACCCTCTGCTCATGCCATCGTTTTCCCCTGCAATCGTGGAGCTTCCCCTCGAGCCTGTAAGCCAAAATAAATCTCTTTTTTCCCAGAAGCTGCTCTTGGTTGGGTGATTTCTAACAGCAATGCGACCCAGACTGCAACAGTAAAGTGGTACCGAGGAGTGGGATTGCTGCTAGACACCTGACTGTGTGGCTCTGGCCTTTTGGAGCTGATTTTCAAGAGGAATGTGGGAGGATTTGAAACCTTGGCCTAAGAGATGCTTTGCAGTGCTGTAAGTACAGCTTGATGGTCTATCCTGGTCAGAGCTGAAAGACCTGAAGGCAGTAAGAACTATGGACTGTGAGGTTTGGCTTATGAGGGCGAGAAAGAGCTTTGCTTGGACTGGGCTAGCAGTTTGTGTGAGAAGCTTGCTCTTATGCCCATGTCCTGAGAAGTTGTGCAGGGTTGCTTTGCGTAGAAATGAACTGGTGTGAGCAGTGGGAGATGGCACAGAAAGAAAAATCTTTGGGTGAACTGCTGCCCGTTCAGCTGCAACTGAGAGATTACAACCTTTGAGACTGGGCTAGCTGACCTGCGCTGGGGCAATAAGAAAAATGTAGACTCTTTTGAAGGGGCCTGAGTGCTCAAGGAGTGTCCTGTTCTTCAAAGTCTGCTTTATTCCTCCCTGGATTAACAAATTGGCACCCTACTTGCTATCGTGGAGTATAAGAAATGCTGGAAAGAGGGTCATTGAGTTTGCAACACGGTCTTGTGTTTTGGAAATGGCCATGGGCAGTGAGAAGTGGGTTTGCTGGTTGCCTGCATAGAGACCCCATGGGGCCATGAGGATGAACCGTGGCTTGCAGTGGAGACCCAGTGGAGATGCCGGGACCATGAGATGGCTGCCGAGGAGCTGCCGGCCCTGATGAAGTTTCCCAGGACTGTGAGTAGCCTAGCTGGAGGGGCGGAATTGGAATGCCAGAGACTTGTTGCTGGTTAGAATTATCAGACTTGAAGATTTGTCACTAGCTAGAGTTGCTGGACTTGAAGCTACAGAGTTTGATGTTTGCCCTGGTTGTTTTAAATCTTGTATTGGTTGAATGTTTCTTTGCTATGCCCAATGACATCTTTTGCAGTGTGAATATTTATTCTGTGCCATTATGGGTTTTTTTGAGGTTATTTTTTGGTATTACGGCTCAGTTAAAAGATCTTGAACTATGGGGATGTATGAACATCATTGGAATTGATAAAAACTATGGGGACTTTTAAAGTCAGACTGAATGCATTATATTTTACATCATGTATGGATATCAGTTTATGGGGGCCAGGGGCAGAATGTGGTGGTTTGATTCAGGTGTCCCCCATAAACTTAGGTGTTCTGAATGCTAGGTTCCCAGCTGATGGATATTTGGGAATTAATGCCTCCTGGAGGGAGTGTATTGTTGGGGGCGGGCTTAAGGGCTTTATAGCCAGTTTCCCCATGCCAGTGTTTGGCACACCCTCCTGTTGCTGTGGTCCATCTTATGTTGGCCAGGGGGTGATGTCCACCCTCTGCTCATGCCATCGTTTTCCCCTGCCATCATGGAGCTTCCCCTTGAGCTTGTAAGCCAAAATAAATCTCTTTTTTCCCAGAAGCTGCTCTTGGTTGGGTGATTTCTAACAGCAATGCAACCCAGACTGCAACAATAGTGGACTCTGTGTTGCTATAGTTTAAATAGTCTGCTAGTTTGGTCATTGACATACTCAATTTACAGATTTAATGAACTGTGTATATAAGCTTCTTTTTCTAGTTCATTGCCATTAATTATATGAAAAGAAGTATAAATAGTTCCTGTCTCAGCTTTTTAGAAAGTCCTATGTAGGTTGTTGGCTGTATAATTCACATTTTCTATAGTTTTAAATTTTTAATTGGAAAGTGTTGGGTTAAAAACTCAACACAGCCAGTCATGGTGGTGCACGCCTTTAATCCCAGGACTTGGGAGGCAGAGGTAGGAAGACCACCATGAGTTTGAGGCTACCCTGAGACTACATAGTTAAATCCAGTTCAGCCTGGGCCAGAGTAAGACCATACCTTGAAAAACAACAAAACAAATACACAAACAAACAAAAACCTCAACACAAAGGCCAGGCGTGGTGGCATATGCCCAGCACTCGGGAGGCAGAGGTAGGAGAATCACTATGAGTTCGAGACCACCTTGAGAATACAGATGAATTCCAGATCAGCCTGAGCTAGAGTGAGACCCTACCTTAAAAAGCAAAAAACCAACCAAACAACAGCAACAAAAACCTCAACACAATACTGAAATAGAATCCACATACCTTTGAAGTAGTTCTCAGGTTGCCATTTAAAAAAAAGTGGAATACACTCTGGATATCTAATAATATCGCTAAATTCTTTTCATATCACTTGTGATCTCTCAGCCTTGTTTTAAGGAGAGTCATAAAACCCTAAGTAAGATTAAAAAAAACCCATTGAAAAACTTACATGTACTGAAAAATGAGCATGTTTTGTTTTTTTCTTCCTCCAAGCTAAAAGTAACTTCAAATATAAACCACTTTTTAAAGAATATTGTTAGTTTTACATTTTATGGTAGCAAACACTCCTGAATTTTAGTATAAAAAGAAATATTCATTTATAAAATGATACAGATTTGATCTATCATTAAAAATCATTTTATATTTATTTATTTTGCTTTATATGGGCTCATAAATAATTATTACTGTTTCTATAATTACTTATTCTTTTCCAGGTATAAATGTTTACCCAAGCATTTACATATAATTGTGTATATGGGGGATATTTAAACCCCTTTATAGTGAGGTGTTTTTTTTTTTTTTTTTTTTTTTTTTTTTTTTTTTTTTTTGGCTATCTGCAGTGAGGTGTGAAGTATTGTAAAAGAAGCAAATACTTTCCAGAATGCAGAGTAGCACACATTACAGCTGTGTGGTGTGAACAGTCCTCATTATCTTGCAATAAATAGTCCTGACACTGCTAATAAAAACGGACTTTACGAAGATTCATAGAAATTTACTATTGCTAGAGAAAGACAGATGCATGGCTCAAGACCTGAACTAGTTACACTTCCTGTTGTTTTGCGTGCATCTAACAATGGAAAGCAGCTTAAGGAAGGGCTTACAGCTCTATCAGTCCATCATGGTGGAGAGCTCATATCAGCAGAAACTCGAGGCAGTCAGGAACTTTTCATCCACAGTGAGGAAAGAGAGGTGAATGCTGGAGCTCACTTATTTATTTATTCAGCCAGCGTGTTTGGCACATGGAATAGTACTGTCCCTATTCAGGGCCATCTCCTCACCTCATTTCACCTAACTTAGAAACTCCCTCATAGACATACCCCAAAAAAGTATTTTCATGGTGATTTTAAATCCCATCAAGTTGACAATCAAGATTAACTATCACAACTTCTGCCTTTATCAGTTTGACACTAAAACACATCACTTTTAAGCCACAGTATTTCACCCTCTGTGCTTGGAGACTCCTGGCTTTATTTTATTTTATTGGGGGGCGGAGAATGAGGGAGAGAAAGAGTGTGCCAGGGCCTTCAGTCACTCAAACAAATTCCAGATACGAGTGTCATCTTGGGCATCTGGTTTACATGGGTCCTGGAGAATCAAACCCAGGTCCTTTGGCTTTGCAGGCAAGCACCTTAACCACTAAGCCATCCCTCCAGCTCTGGTCATCTCTTAATGTAAATTACCATTGCAAAAGGGAGAAAGTGACATAGCAAGGAAAGATCAGACCAAAGCAAGATCAAAACCCCACGTAGCAGTCACCAAATGCATTTGCTCCGTTGGCTGCATAGGACCAGTGACAGCATCAACTATACTCCATAGGACATACATAGTCCTGCCTCTTCAGCTGTGCCCCTTGCAACACGCTTAGCTTCTCTCTTAAGCCAGCTCTACTCCGGACATGCAGCTGTCCTTGGCAGACTTCTCAGGGTCCTGGGACTCCAATGCCCTGGGGTTCCTATTCCAACACAGACTTCAAATTCCCAGCTTCACTCAGGGCCTCCTTGCAGGCTATCCAAATGTGTCACACATGCATTTCCTGGCTTTGGTGGCTTTCTGGAATCTTGACACAAACCTCCATGATCCCTCCACCACTACACGTTTCCTGTCTGTAAGCCCAGCACCAGCCATTCTGCTGCCAGCTTAGGATGGGGCACCACAGGGCAGCAGCTTCCGTGTGTGCTGACCCCGAGGAAACACTTCCTGGCCAGTTGATTTCCAGGAAGGGACTCCTTAGGGCCTCTCCTTTCCAATGAGTTTGCATTTTAGCAAGAGCATTTTCTGCACCAGAGCTTGCCCTCGGGAATCTCTTCCTACTGTTGAAGTACTGAGTAGCGGTTTTCTCATTAATAATTACACCCTTTTTTTCTAGCACATGTCTTGATTGCAACTTTAATCTTGCTTGAGCTCATCTTCTCAACAAAATGGACATTGATTTAATTTAAGGTAATTATGTATTTGAGAGATATGAAGAAAGAGACAGTGTGCCTCAAGCCACTGCAAAAGAACTTCAGACCCATGTGCCACCCTATGTTCCTGGCTTACATGTTTAGGGAAGAATCAACCTACATCCGTAGGCTTTGTAAGCTAAGCCATCTCTCCATCCCTTTATTATTATTATATTATATTATTTATTATATTATTAGTTATTATTAAATTGGACATTTACAAATGTCTCTCAAAACTATCTGTAAATTATACTACAACCTAAACGCTATATTACCTTGAAATTTTCATCATTAAACAAACTAGTCCATTACTTTACCTTGAAGTTCAATCTCACCCTAGTTCTCCACACATGGGCAGAATGCAGCCACATTTTTTTTTGTCAGAATAACTCATTAATTGCCTCCACACGAGTTCCTGATAGAGTCCTTATTGACCTTTGAAGGCTCATGAGCCGGGCTCCTGTGGTTCATGTTTCTCTCAGCAATCTTGTCTTCCACACTCCTATCAGAATGGCCATAAAGATCTGCTTATACTATCCAAGGCATTTTCTAGCCCAATGATGTGAACTTCCGAATTCCTTCCACAGATTGCTCCACGTTTTTGGCATCAATTTTTCTATATTACTTAGATTTCTTGTTTCTGAAACAAGTGCCAGGCAAATGCTAATTATATAAGGAATGATTTATTTTGGTGCACAGTTTGAGGCTGCACAGCGTAATGGTGCGAAGTCACGGCAGCGGGGCAGATGAAGGAGCTAGCCATGATGTATCTGCAGTCAGGGGAGAGGGAGACGGATGCTTGCAATTATCCCTCTTTCTCCTTTCTGCTTATCTAGGATGTAGGTCCACTGAACAGTACCACCTACATTGTGGGTAGTCTTCCCACTTTAGTTAACTAAAGTTTGTGTCTGGAAGAGTGCTCTGTATCCTTTCTTTGGCTCTTACATTTTTCCCGCCACCTCTTCCACAAGGGACCCTGAGGCTTGGAAGGTGTGATGGAGATATTTCAGTACTGAGCACTCCTCTGTCACTTCTTCTTAGCACCATGGTGCCTTCTGAGTCATCCCAAGGTCACAGCCATCTGAAAAGAGAAGCTTCTCTAACCAAAACTACTCTCACATCAGCTTTTTGACTAATGAAAGCATAGTCAATTATCTGCAATAGCATGAGAACAAAATATTTTACAGAAAATATTTAAATTCTGGTGCTAACATACCCTATTTATGTAGTCAGGTCCTATAACACTTCTCTTGTTTTAAATTATGAGTTATTAAGTTTATTGATGGGAAAATTACAAATTGTAGGGTTTATTTAAATGAGAAATCACAAATTGTGGGGTCAGAAAACCCATTATTATATAGAAACACTATAGTTTATAAGGTTCATTTAAGAGAAATTGAAATCTTTAGAAAAGGACTGAGCTGGGCATGGTGGTACACTCCTTTAATCAAAGTACTGAGGAGGCAGAAATAGGAGGATCACCGTGAGTTCGAGGCCACCCTGAGATTACATAGTGAATTCCAGGTAGTTGGGCTAGAGAGACCCTATCTTGAAAAACCCAAAATAAATAAATGAAAATTAAATTAAATTAAAATAAAATAGAAAAGGACTGGAAAGTAGAACTTAGATGTGTGTGTGGAAAGACTCAGAAAACACACATGGCATCTGTCATGGGCTTTCCTGAAGAGGGAAAGTTAAAGTAAAAGAGAAACTGAGGGTCTTTGGGGGAAAAGCTGCAAACATGTGGGCTTAATCGAAACTGAGCTTTTAAAGAGAGATTAGAGTAAAGCTTCTGGCATGTGGGCTGTAGAATCCAGGTGCTTGTTAAGGGAAAGCTGGGAAGAATCCACACATGGTAGGCACAGATGAGCAGAAAAGCCACTCAGACCAAGATATGAGCCAGGCATGGTGGTACCACCTTAATCCCAGCTCTAGGGAGGCAGAGGTAGGAGGTCCTGAATTCAAGGCCACCTTGAGACTGCATATTTAATTCTACATCAGTCTGAGCTACAGCAAGACCCTAAGTCAGAAAAAAAAAAAGAGGAAAGAAAAGAAACAAGAGTTTTATATCACTCCACGCACCCCGAGCCAGGCTGCGTGAGTGGGAAGCCGGACAAACGTGTATTTTTATGGCCCTAGCAGAGAGTTAGGCAGGCCAAGCAGACAAACAGAGCTGAGCGAAGCAGAGTCCTAGAATGTCTCTCAAACTGTTTCTTGGGGTTTCTTCATTGAATCGATTCACTGCCATGATTTCTTCTCGTTTAACTTACAGGACCTGCTCTTTCTAATGCCATCACGTCGTGGACGCAGCTCGACACTGCAGCTGTTTTCTGGGGTGGTATGTCCTCCGCTGACATTTCTGACCGTGAACCTCCGTTGTAAAGTGATCCCTCTCTCCTCTGGCACGTGGCTGCGTGGTGTCTTCACTTCCATGGGGTGAGCATGTGCTGCACTGATGCTGGTGTGCTTGAACTTGGTGTTAAGGAAGACTAAATCAGCTGCAAAACTATTAGCCTCCAGAAATGTTTCCTTGAATTGAGGAAGTCTAGACCATGTGCTATTTGGGTCATGTACCTGAACTTTTACATTTTGTTTATCCAAGTTATTGCACTTCAAAACAGTCTCGTTAGACATGGGTAAATAATATGATACTTATTAAGTTATAAATGTTGAAGCAAATTACAAACATTGTAGCTGACCATGAACTGCCCTTGGTAACCATTGAAATTTTTGAGATTTAAAATATGTACACTATCCTAATACGCAGAATTCATAATGTGTAGAGTACTAGTTAGTGGGCTTTGTTGGTTCTAAGATTTGCCAAATATAAGATTCCATTCTCGCTGGGCGTGGTGGTGCACGCCTTTAATCCCAGCACTCGGGAGGCAGAGGTAGGAGGATCGCTGTGAGTTCGAGGCCACCCTGAGACTACATAGTGAATTCCAGGTCAGCCTGGGCTAGAGTGAGACCCTACTTCGAAAAAAAAAAAAAAAGATTCCATTCTCTTAAACAGAAAAACAAAAGTGTGGCAGTTATAAAACAATGCCTATCTTTGTATGGAAAACTGAGAGAGACTCTTAAATGGGAGAGAAGCAATTTCATGGGGCTTAGGGGTTGCACTCCTAGAATCAGCAAGTATATGTAATCTTAAACTTGACTTAACTATTTAATATTTGAAGTGTTTTTCAAGAAACCTGTTTGGAAGCATATTATAATTATATCAAATATTATCTAAGAGCTTGTTTTAGCCATTGTTCAAGGTTTCAAAAAAATATGACAAGGTAGTTCTAGATAAATTCCTTTTTGTAAAATTTAAAAGGAACTTCAGCCGGGCGTGGTGGCGCACGCCTTTAATCCCAGCACTCGGGAGGCAGAGGTGGGAGGATTGTGAGTTCGAGGCCACCCTGAGACTCCATAGTGAATTCCAGGTCAGCCTGGGCTACAGTGAGACCCTACCTTGAAAAACCAAAAAAAACAAAAAAAACAAAAAAATAAAAAATAAAAGGAACTTCATAGACAGTTATCCATAAATAAATTTTAATTTCAAAGCCCATTTTCAAATTAGGGGGCAGTTGGGAGGCACTGTGTTACTACAGTGTTAGCAACGTCAGAAAAATATGCTTTAGCAGATGGACCCCTAACACTTTAAAAAAGCTTATCTCTAACTTTGGTGTGTATATTGGAAGTCCAATGTGCTCTCCACTGAGCTCCAGAGACAGCTGGTGTATATATTATTTACCTTCTATATCCCAACCCCAAAATAAGTATTCTTAACTTATAATTTATGGCAAGACATTTCTGATCATAAGTCAATATTCAAATTTATATTCAGTTTTTTTTATCAATACCATGCATACTTCCCCATCAATTTTATTCTTCCCATGTTGAGTTTTATACCTGGTGTGTACTTTTAGCTTGTCAGGATTTAATATGCTGGTGAAGGTGTCTATGAACCTTTGTAAAGCTTACAGAGTTCTTGGATGCTATGCTCACTCGATGAATTCCGCATAGTGACAATTAAGTAACTAAATCTACTCCTGATCATTTCCTGGAGGGGAAAGACAATTAATCTGTGTACGTCAAAGGCTGGTAATTACTTCACAGTTAAAAGAAACCACAGACTATAGTGTTCCATACAAATGATCACAGAAGACCCACATGATCCTTTAAATGAGAGCCCGCACCTGAACTTGGCAGCAAGCTATGTCAGTTCAAATTATGCCACCAGTAAGTCTCCTCTTCAGTAGAACCCTATGAAGTATTTTAATTCTAAACTATCAGTTATTTTACCACATGTTGATTCATCTAATTTAATACTTGAATGGTCATAACTTATTAAACTTACAGAATTCCAACTGTCTAGATTATGTAACTTATTTCATAGTTAAATTACTTTTCTCTTGCTATATAGGGCAACCAAGTAGAATGTTATATTTCTGACTCAGCCACAGGATATTCTTATGGAATAACTTTGGATGTTTTTGATTTAAGAAAATGAAAATGGGTATTAATTTCTTTCAACCACTTAGCTCTTTATATCATAGGCAATGTGTGGTTCGTAAAGACATAGCATTAATGATAGCTGTCAAAATAATAGTCTGCAGGCCAAGGGTCAAGAAAGACATGTAAAAGACTTCAGGGTGAACCAGATGATAAAGCAGCCCATTTAGTCACTTAAATGCTAGTCTAGCAAGATGTCCGTGGGATCAGAGGTTAGTGGATGCAAAAAGAGTAAGTGTAGACATTTCTGAGTAGTTTACTCTTGTTAAGAGGGGAAAATAGATAATGGCATTACTAAACAAGCATACTAGAAGCAATGTTATTAATTGTCGTGCTGACCCAGCAGTGCATGCTCAGTCGTCTCTCTGATAGCACGAGGGCTTTTATTTAAAATAATACTACCTCCTGTTGGGTCTCTATGTCTTAATTAAGATAATTCCTGGAAGTTGTGTTAATGTCAGCAATTTTACATTTTCATTGGTCCTACCTCCAAATATTATCACATCCAGTTTGTTTCAGTATGAATTTAGGTGGACGTGGTCTCTTTCTTTAATACCCACAATGCATAGCACTGTGGCACGGATGGCATTTCGACTTGATTCCTGAGTGTAATTAATTGTGATCCATTCCTGCTGATGTGCAGGTTGTACTTCTCAGTCTCAGAACTCTGCTCCACAGATTTAGGCAATACAGGCTGAGGGATAAAATTTCTTCCTCTATAATGGTACATATACCTCTTTCCTTATCATTATTCCTTAAACAAAACAGTAGCGATTATTTATATAGCACTTATACTCTGTTAAGTCATGTAAGTGATGTAGAAATTGTTTTAAATATACAGAGGATATAAAAAATTCTATGCAATTGTGGTACAATTTTACATAAGTGACTTGTTCATCCATGAATTTTGGTATTCAAGGGGTCCTGGGAGCAATTCCTGTGATATTGAAAGAAAAAATGTATATGAAAGTACCACAGCAATTCCTTGTAATAATAATAATCAGTGAAAATTTAGTGAGTCAATTTCTAAACAAACTCTTACATTTATACAATATCGCAGGCATCTAAGAAGGAGGCTTTGACATTCTCTAGAGAATATTCACAGCTAGTTTATAGTCACTTGAGGATTTACTGTTGAGAGACATGTGGCATACAATGTAAGTGCAGACTATGTTTACTTCTTTAATATTTTATTTATTTATTTATGAGAGAGAGAGAGAGAGAGAGAGAGAGAGAGAGAGAGAGAGAGGGAGGCAGGGAAAGAGGGAGATAATGGGTGCACCAGGGCCTGTAGCCACTACAAATGAACTCCAGATGCATGTGGCAGTTTGTGTATTTGGCTTGTGTGGGTCCAGGGGAATTGAACCTGGGTCCTTAGGCTTTGCAGGCAAGTACCTTAACCACTAAACCATCTCTCTAGCCCCATCATATGTTTTCTCGATTTCATGTTTTTGTTATTTATTATCATTATAATTTTTAACTATTCATGAAAAAATTATCTATACATTGAGCATTTTCAAGGCATGTCCCTGCCCTCCTTATCCCATTCTTTTTCCCTCCTTGTGAGTTCCCATTCTCCTCCCAGACAGTTTCATGTCTCCATGTCCACATGCCGGTTTTATGTGTCTATATAGAATATAAGAGCTACACATGAGAGCGAGCAGGTGTCATTTGTCTTTCTAACACGGAATTAACTCACTTAATATGATTATCTCTTGGTTTACAAAATTTCTTGCAAACAAACATAAGTTTTCTCTTAATGACTGGAAAAAAATCCACCAGTGACCATTGCGTTCTTATCCCCTTCCCCTTTCTGCACTCTTGTTTATAGACACCTAGGATGGTTTCATAACTTAGCTACTGTCTATAGTGATGCAGTACATTGTACTGTGCAAGTACCTCTGCGGGACATTGATATGGGATACATGTTTCATTTTTTTTTTTTTATTTTGAGAAACCTCTAAACTGGCTTCGGTAGTGGCTGGACTACTTTACAATCTTACCAGAAGTGTATAAAGATTGTTGTTTTTCTATGTCCTTGCCAACATTTTTGTTATTTATTTTCTTAGTGACAGCCTTTCTGACTGGTGTAAGATGAGATCTCCTGCCAGCCACTGGTAGGAGTGACGGGGTAGGCGTCCGAGGCCGAGGGGCATCCAGCAGGCACCTACGTGTGCAAGGGGGGGTTCGCACAAGGAAAGGCACCGGCAGCTCACGTCTCCGCATTAACCTTTGATTTGTAAAGGGTACGAGAAGGGCGGGGCAGGAAGGAGGGCACCGACGTGAAACAGCGTACCAAACTGGTCAGTGGAGAGTCTTTCTAGGAACTCGGAACACATAAAAAGAGACACCTAGTGAAGAGGAATAAAACGAGGTGTGAGTGTTGAGGTAGCAAAGAGCTGAAACAAAGGCTGTGTATCTGAGGCAGCATGAGGGAAATCTGTCCGTGATGGACCAGCTCACAGGAACGGTTAGAGATCCTTGGTTATCACCATCTCAGATCTCCGTAAAATATCAAGGACTGGAAAAAAAAATAGAAGAGAGATGGGCCTTACTGAAGGAACTAGGCATGAGAGCAGCAATATTAGATGTCCAGTTCACTGGGCCTGACAGAACTATGTTAACCAGAGAGTTAAGAAGAAAATTGATTCACACTGTCCTTGGACAAGTATGGTGCTTTTATGAACTAGGACAGCTTTGGCTGATCTGAGTGACTTGCACTGGCCTGGGGATTGGGCTCATAAAGTGGACAGTCCAGCAAGAGGAGATGAGAGAAGGTCCAGCACACGGCAGGGTCTGTTCAGGTCACTCAAAGGCCAAGGTGGCGAGTTTTGTGTTCAGCGGGAGTTTGAAAGGCAAAAGGTAGACAGAAATCCACACGCTGTGCTCATGAGCTTCTGAGAGGTCAGTTTATAAAAGACATATATGATTTTTAAAAATGTGCATGAAAAAGACTAAACATGCTCCAGCAGTGGGCAAGTATGGCCCCAGAGAAAGCTTTGCACGTTTGTCTCCTGCGGAGAAGTATGCTGGGGTGAAGCTGTGGTCCTGGCCTGCGCTCTCCCAGCATCCAGGTGGAGCTGGCTTATGTGGGCCCCACAGAGACCATCAGGGAGGGGGAGTTGCTCTGAAAGCCCCAAGGAAGTGTTCCAGGGTAAGACAACAGGATCGCTCACAGAAAATAATTATGGGTTATAGAGAGCTAGTAAAAGCCATGCTTCCTATTCACAAGGCTGTCTCCAACCTTGCTCTTTTGAGGAAGGAGTTGACAAAAACGTTGAATCTTCTCATGCTATATGGAATGTTGCTAGTGATTTTTTTCTTTATTTCCTTAGCTCCTGCCCCCTGAGACTAGTTGGTACTTGCTTGGAATGGAAGGCAGAAGGCTTTCAGAGACCCTGTCCACCCTCTGTACACAGGTTTCCTTACAAGGGCCACAGGGAAGGGGTGGAGTGTTGCAACGAGAACATCTTTCCTCCAGGTGTAATTTGATGCCCATCTGGGAGTACAGAACTCCTTGACCCAGCAGCTGCGATACACTAGCTGCACAGAAAACAATGGAATGTCAGTCAGTTTACAATAATGGGACTAATGTAAGCTATGGACGCTTCCTAGTAGAAGGAGGGGAGGGCTACAAGACTCTCAACAGGGATTCTAGGCATTATTCATTCCCATATCCCCCCAAGTACAAGTTGCAAGTCTTGGGAGTTGGTAGAGTATATAGGAAGTGGAAGGCTACCAGACAAAGGCGATTCCATTATACAGCTTTCAAGGTGGCATCATCCATGATGGAATGGAACTTTGTGGCAATGCAACTGTCTTGAGGTCAGCCCATACTCCTGCAAGTAATCCCTCAGGCACGCTTTGCAAGCAGCCCCAAGAAACTCATCGGTTTTAGAACTGGACTTTGATGAAATTATACTGGGATCTGTCATCGCTGCCCTGTCTTGGATGCATAGATATTTGCCCTTGGAAAAGTTAAGTTAATGCAACCTGCAGGGAGGGGGATCATGTTTTCCTCTGCCAGACTTGCATTGATTGTACCAGGCTTAATGTCGGTTACCCTTGTGAGAGTAGAATAATATATGCACAAACAATCCTTAGCAAAATGTATGAGAATACAGTAATAGTCAAGTGAAAGAATAATTGCCACTTAAATGTCAGGTACTTTTGGAAGTAAAGGATTGCTGATGGTCTATGTGCACAAATATGTTCTTGTGGATATGTGTGAGAAATGGAAAACGAAAACAGAGCAAGGCTAGTCATCCCGTTGGAATGAGAGAGAAGTAGAGGAGGGAAAGGTAAAGAGAAGTAGGAATGGCAGCAAGCAGCAGGGGTCGGGTGAGAAAATTCTGGCTAAAGGTAGAAGAAATGCAATCAGATAACATAAGAGAGCCCGAGATCTCAGGAGACTGAGACAAAGAGCTCTCATATACCAGACCAGCCTATGTTCTTTAGGAGACCCTATATAAAGAAAAATTAAAAAGAACAAGGAGAAAGATATAGAGAAGGCAAGAACAGAACCTGGCAGAGCCCAGACTGTTTGGAGATATGACTTATTAAAAGAGAAATATATGTGAAGGAGAGAGTTGAGTACTGAGAATGTGGATGCTGTTGTGTCTTTATGCTCATTTCAGTAGGAGTCTCTCAGTCTCCCTTGCTTGGCCCCTACATACTTTTCACACTCCAAGGTGTTGCAAGATCATGTCACAGATATTGCTCTGCCCCTGAGTGGCCCATCAGATGCTCAGTTAATATGCTCTTGAATTTGGTTTGCAAGTATTTTTTTTTTTTGAGAATTTTTGAAACTATGTTCATGATGGAGATTGGCCTGTATTTTTAATTTTGTGTCTTTATCCAGTTTTGGTATCAGGATAACATTGGCTTCACAAAATAAGTTAGACAGTGCTATTTCTCTTTCTATTTTGTGAAGGAATTTGAAAAGTGTCTGGGTTAGAGACTCCTTGAAAGCCATTCAGAAGTAGAATTGGGCATTTCTTTTTCAGGAGACTTTTAATCATTTCTTCAACCTCTTTGCTCATTCTGGGTCTATTTAAATTTTTTGTATCTTCTGGCTTTAATCATGTTCACCCCAAAATTTGTCCATTTCATCCGTGTTTTCCAGTTTTTTTGGAATGTAAGTTCACAAAGTAGGCCCTAGTGACCTTTGGGATTTCACTTAAGTCTGTTGTAACAAGTCCCTTTCCTTCACAAATTGTATTTATTTGGGACTTTCCTCCCTTTCTTTTGGTTAGTTTGGTTAGGTATTTGTCAATCTTGTTAACTTTTTCAAAGCTCCAACTTTTTGATTGATTCTGTGTGTTCTTTTAGTGTCTACTTCACTAATTTCTGCCCTACTATTTATTATTTCCAGCCATCTACAGTCTTAGGGTTTGGCTTCATGTGGTATTTTTCAAGCCTTTTAAATTGCATAATTAAGTTGTTTATTTAAGATTTCTCTAGTTTTTTTTTTTTTTAATCTTCTGCTTCTGGGATTCCAAGTGTGTCTACATATTATAATTCTTTTCTGTCTTTTACTCAATTTAAAACATTTTGTTGAAAATTTTCATACATGAAGATAATGTAATTTGATCATAATTCCACACCAATAACTTCTTTTGTCCTATGTTCCTCCCATATGCACACTTTTGCTATAAATTTTTCTCTTAGGACTATGTAACTATGTCCTAGAAGGCAATGTAGGCTCTGTTTTCCTCTCACTTGTCTCTCTAAATTAAAAAAAAAAAGTTCCCTGAATTCTTTAATGACTCACTGTTTATTCAAAATTGTATTTATTGTTCAGTCCGCAGATGTATCCTGAAATTTCTACTGCTGTTAATTTCAAGTTTTGTTCCCCTGTGGTCTGGTAATATGTGATGAATAATCTCAATTTTTTTTTGTTGAGCTTTGATTTGGAACTAGGATTTGATCAACTTTATAAGGACAATTCTATGAATAACTACAAAAAAGTGTTTACGCCCTATCCCTTAGATGGAATATTCTATAGATGTCTGTTAATTACCCGGCTGGCATCTGTGCTAATATCGTTTTTGTTTAGAACACCCATCTAAATATGAGAGTGGGGTGCACAAGTGTCCCACAATTACTCTGTCAGGACCTGTTTATCCTTTGATGACATTTAGTGTTTTTCTTTTTTATGAAACTGGGGACCCTATTGTTTGGCACATAAATATTTACAATGGCTATGTCTTTTTGATTAACTGCTCCTGCTGTTCACATATAGTGGCCCTTTTTGTCTCCCTTGAGTAGCTGTTGTTTGAGTCCACTTCATCAAATAAAACAATAGTTACAACCATTTGTTTATTATTTCCATTTGCTTGGTATTAAGCCATTTTCCATCCTTTTGCCCTCAGTTTTTGGGCTTCTTAGGGACAACATGTAGTTGAACCCTGTTTTTGTTTGTTTGGTTTTTTTGTTGTTGTGTAATTCAGCCAGTCTGTATCTTTTTTTTTTTTTTTTCCTGAGTTGAGGCCATGTATATTAACATTATTACTGAATGGCTGTCTCCTGTGACTTCGTGCACTTGTTGGCTTCTGTGTGTCTTCCTCGTATTTCTTTCCTCCCATCCTGTGAGTTGTGGATATTTGCTGGCTTGCTGTACTGGACGTGACTGTTTCAACTCCCTCTCCTCTTCCCCAGTCTGCCCCTGCCTCGGACATTTTTACATGTGTTGACGATTGCAGCTGTTTCGCTTCTTCCTTTAAGCATAGCATTGCTCTAGGAACTTCCTGTAGAGACGGTTTGGTCGGCAGGGGTCTGTGCGGTCCGTGCTTGCCCTCCTTTGTCTGTGTTCCTCATCATGTGAGGGGAACTTCCCTGGGCGTGGGCTCTCAGTTGTCTGTTACCTTCAAGGTTTTAAATATCTCCTACCATGTTTTGTTTTCTTTTGGCTTTTAGAGTTGCTGTAGAAGGCTGTGAAGTCATTCTGATATTCCTGGGCATACATGTGAGTTAGTGCTCCCCTTCCTCCTTACATCCTTTAGTATGTTGCCTTTTTGCTCTTTTTAACATCTTGATCCTCAGCCTGACCTTCTGATGCCTGCACTAATACTCTCTGCAGGGAGAGGGCTCCTTGGGGCATAGTGAAGGCATGCAGTCACTGCTGTCCTCTTAGGTAGCCCCAGGGCATGTGCCCATGGGCAGCCTTCTGGGCCTGCACCTGCCAATCCACCATGTGTTCTTTCCCATCTTCCAGGGGGCAGGCTGGCATGGGCAGTACATCAGGGCATGTTTCATGCATTGCTGTCCCTGCCTGTGGGCCTGTGGGGGCGGAGTGGAGGTGGCATCTTTCCTGATATATGTGTATATATACATATACACATATATACATATATACATATACATATACATACATACATACATGCATACATACATACATACATACATACATACATACATATATATGTGGTTTTATTTGTTGTCACCAACTCTAGCACTGCTGGCCAAAAACACCAGAACCTTTGGGAATTGCACTGGCTCTTAATTTCATGATGTGTCTAGAAGCTGGAAATGGCTATAGATTTTTAACTGAGAGATAGGGAAGAAAACTGTTTCTTTAGTATAAAAGGATAAATGAAAAAATCAAAGAAACAACAACTAACAAAAATAATTTCTAAGACTTTTCTATTTGCTTGTATTCTACAAAATGTTGATAGTTGATATAGGTATAAAAATAAATAGATTAATTATTACATTCAAAATCCACTGCAAAAGGTATAATATAGTACATTATTCAATGTTGACATAAAATTCTACATTTTTCCAATGTCTACTAAAATGTGGAGTGTTACATTATCTTACAACTTCAGAATTCAAAACCTACATTTTCTTCAAGGTGAGAGTGAACAATGTAAGTGGATATGGTTATTATTACCATTTTGAAAATTAATACTATCAGCTGTGCATGATGGTATATGCCTTTGATCCCAACACTTGGGAGGCAGAGGTAGGAGGATAGCTGTGAGTTCGAGTCCATCCTGAGACTAGATAGTGAATTCCAGGTCAACTTGTACTAGAGTGAGGCCCTAACTCAAAAAAAAAAAAAAAAAGAGAAAAGAAAAAAAGGAAACAGAAAATGAGTACTATGATAAAGTATAAGAACGTATCAGGTGTCTCCAAAGAAAATAACTACCTATATTAAGAAGCTCTTTGAACTATAGCAAATAAGCTATTTTGTCGATAGAAAAAATAAAGTCTTATTTCTATTTTATAAAACAAAACGATTTAAATCACTGACATAGAATATTGTATTGGAATTTGTTGGCGGTGAAATTTTAGTAGGATGGGATATAATGTATTTATTCAGTGAGAAATTTCAGAAATGCTATTACACTTCTAACTTTCATATATTTTCAGCAAACTACTTTCTATTTATAATTTAAAAGATCCCAAATGTTACTAACATATTTTTTAAGATGCAAAAAGCAGAAATAATGATTGATTCAAGCAAATATCTGGGTAATAGTTCAAAGTTAATTGATCTACATATTAAAGACATGTTCTTGAGCAAATAATCATCGGTTTGGATTCAAGTTCTTCCTCTGGAAAATGAAACTGAACTGCCCAAACTTTATTAACAACACAAGCTACATTTTTGTCAACAATGGGATCAGGCAGACTTACTAGCAGTTATCATTTTCTTTGAAATTTGGTAGTCTCCATTTTGCTGACCACATCATTTTCTCATATCAATTGTTCCACGAAAGTGTAAGTGAAGACACATCCCAAGCCTTAGAATATTTCTCAGAACCCCTGATTTATGCTGGACCCTGAGCAAGGCTCTCTTCTTCTTTCAAAATGGACTTGACCAGACTGCTGACCTTGGATTGCCCTGACTCAGTTGTAGGATTTAAGGTCTTCTTTTCCAGCCAGAAAGCTCCTGGAAGTGTGGGAATGTGGCTTACTTAAGGAGTGCCTGACTCACATTCAAGAGGAGTTGGATTTCATCTCCAAAATTGCAAATAGATAGATAGATAGATAGATAGATAGATAGATAGATAGATAGATGGATGGATGGATGGATAGATGGATAGATGGATAGATGGATAGATGGATAGATGGATAGATGGATAGATGGATAGATAGATAGATAGATAGATAGATAGATAGACAGATAGATGATAGATGATAGATAGATGATAGATGGATAGATAGATTAGATAGATAGATTGATAATAGATTTCTTTAGGTTTCTCTTTAAATCTCTCAGGTTATCAAGGAGAAAGGTGAAGAGTTACTTAATTTTCTGGCTTTATATTAGAAAAAAAAATCACAGAATCACAACTCAGTGATTCTGGTGACAAATATACATTCTGACTTTAAGGGATTATAAAATAAACAATGACTGTGTTCTAAATTAACTTATTAAAGCTAGATTAACTTTACGAATATCAGGTTTAGCTGGGTGTGGTGGTGCATGCCATTAATCCCAGCACTCTGGAGGTAGAGGTAGGAGGATCGCAGTGAGTTCAAGGCCACCCTGAGAGTCCATCGTGAATTCCGGACCAGGCTGGGCTAGAGTGAAACCCTACCTTGAAAAACAAAAACAAAAACAAAACAACAACAAAAAAATCCAAAAAAGAATATCAGGCTTATGTTGGAGAGATGACTTATCAGTTAAGGCACTTGTCTGCAATGTTTAAGGACCCAGGTTCAATTCCCCAGTACCCACGTAAGCCATGCACAAAATGGACCATGCACCTGGACAGAGTTCCCTTGCAGTTTCTAGAAGCTCTGGTGCACCCATTCTGTCTGTTTCTCTTCTCTATCCTCTCTTTGCTTGCAAATAAATAAAAATAAAACTTTTTTAAAAAAAGAAATATATTAAGCATACTAAAAGACCATTCATTTTTTAAATTAAAATATGAACTGCTGTGAAATGTTGCTAATTTAAATTTATATATAAAATTATATATTTATAATATTGTATCAAACAGACAAAAAAATCACCATATTTCCAGGATTCCATTTAGATAAAATTCTCCTTAAACTACTCAATACTTGCTAGCGTCTCTGCTCTGTGAATGACTATATGTCCACATGCCTGAGGCTTTTGTTATGCCTACAACCATGTGCTTAGTGATATGGGGTCATGTGAAAAGATACCATGTGCAGGCCCTAGGAGTGAATTTGCATCCACATTAAGATCCCCTCACTCTTCAAATTCTCTCAGTTGACATGAAGATAAGAATTTGACCTGATTCAACATTCTCCATCTTGCTTCTCTGCACAGGTGATCTTTAGTAGCTAGTGACTTAAGCACTTTAACAACTATCTTGGAGGGACAAGAGAAGTATCTTATAGAAGCCAAGGAAGGGGCCTGCTTTGATGTGCATCAGAGTCACGTCTGGCAAAATCATTATTAAAACTTGTCTCATTTGTTCTTTTCGTACTCAGCCTCTCTGACGTCAGGCAGTTTACAGAAAGTTCTACAGTCTCTTAGGCACTGGGGTAACTTTGAAAGGCCGTTGTAACCAAGCGCCACACAAATCGTGTGACTAAAAGCAGAAAAGGTGTTTTCTCACCCAGAGTTAGAGACTCAAGGTCCAAATTCAAGATACTGGTAAGACCAGTGTCCCTTTAATCCACAGCTGGGCTCCTGGATGGTGGTGGCTGACCTGTGTTGTGGTTCCTCGTCTTGCAAGAAGTTATACTTCATTTTCTGATTTTTCTGCCACATGGCTTTCTGGATGCTTTAATCTGCCTTTTTAATATGTGTGGGTGTGCGTGTGCATGCGTGCGTGTGTGTGTGTGTGTGCTACAGCACACTTGCAGAGGGCAACTTTGGTTGTCAGTGTATGCCTTTGCCTTTGTTTGAGACATGGTCTCTTGTCCACCATTGCTTATATTATAACTGGCATGCAAATTTCCAGGGATTCTCTTGGCTCCACCTCCCCCCCCCCCATGGCAAGCACACTGAGATTAGCAGTGCACAGCGTTGCGTGTGTTCTGGAGATCCACACTTAGGCCATCACACTTGCACAAAAAAGCACTTCTTCCCATTAAGTCACCTTCTCAGCCCTGGGATGCCTGTCATTACATTAGCTTGTAAGGTGCCAGCCGGAGTCGATTAAGGTCCCACCCGCTCTCTTATGACATCGCCTTAACTAACTACACCAGACCCTATCCCCAGGTAAAGTAGGAATTCAATAAATTCAATATGCGTTTCTCTGGGGAGAGGTAATTACAGGATTTAACTTGTAAAACACTCCTCAGCATCTGGGCTGATGTTCGCGGAGACGGAGACTTGAGAGTGACCAGGAAAGCAAGTGTCCTCCAGTTGCTCACACTGGGCTCTATGACATTCAGCTGTGTGACTTCAGTGAAACGCGAGGGGCTTTGTAGCTAAGAACACAGGAAAGGAAGTTCTTTGCTGTCCCTTCCTTTTCTCCCCTAAAAGCTGCTATTGTTTCCAGGCGGGGAAACCGTGGCCCTGGCCATGCCATTCTGTGGCCTTGGTCCAGTGCCCCTTGTTGTACGTCGTAAAACATAAGCAGCGTGGACGGTCTGGCCTGTTTCCCAAAAGCCTTAGCTCACTGTCTGACAGCATCACAATGGTTAATGAAAACACGGTGCAGTTCTCTAACTTGTTTAGCTAAACTGCATTACTCATACTGAAAGTTTTATTATCAGAGTCAAATACAGGAAGCTGGAGCGGACATGTTCTATTTAAAAAAAATAAAACATTTAAAAAAATAAGCTTGGCATATTGATTATCTAATTTTCTAAACAAGAGGCTCATTCCTTTTAATCCTCAGCATTACTGTAAATTCTATCCCTGCCGATGGTTCATGTTGTTCAGAATGAGATTAAAACACATGCATGCACATATTACACACATATTTCATATTAGACTTAAGATTGCCTTTGCCAGGATATTACTAAATTGAATGAGAGAGGTATCACCTTAGGTTTCTTGAGAACCTTGCTGTTTGAAAAAGAAAACTGTGATATCTTATATTAATTGAAATGAAAATTATATATATATGTATATATATATATTTACACATATATATTTGTATATATATATATATATATATATATATATATATATATATATATATATATATATTTTGTATGTGCTTGAAGTACACAGCTGTGGACAATGACTCTGTCATTTTTGTGGAAGTCGACTCATTTGACCTATTTCTTCTTTTTTCCCCATCCTTTGTAGTAGATGCCCCTTGCTACTTGCTTGGGCATAACAAATCTGGGAAGGGCGGTGGCCTCTCCGAGACACCATGTTAGTGAGTAAGGTACTATATGAACCATATTGCTGGTGGATTTGCTCAGGAGACAGTTTTTCATCACAACAATGAAGTTATATAAAGACTATTACTTATGTTTCCAGGACACAGATTACATACCTCCCTCAGGTGTTATCATATAGTGAGCCCACTTGAAATCTTCCTTCTAAATAATCCTGTTTGGTCATCGGCATCATATCATGAGATTTGACTATTGCCATTTTCAGTGTCTGCCATGGCATAGTGGTATGTTTCTTAGTGATGAAGCCATTTCATTTCTTAGTCTACATTTAAAATCTGAATTATATTCTTAATTCTGAATTAAGCTACTCCTGTAATAAAGGTTTTAGAAAACTCCTGGATTGATTAGAATGCTTCAAATCATAGTGTCAGGGGGAAAGTCTGTGACTTGAAAATTATCAGATCCATCATGTTATAAGAAATGTTTGGGTTCAATGACTTAGCGTATGCGAAACAGGAAGGAAGTGACTTGAAAGAAGATGGCGGGAAGTTTTGTGTACTTTCTTTGTTTAATTAATCACATCCAGAAAACGATCCTTTTATACTCGCTCCTCAGTAAGCAATTTATTTAGCATATTCTGCACTGCCAAGTTAATTTTTTATGGCATTTGTAAATGGATAAGACAGTAGAACATTACCCCCTCCCCCTGGTGAAAAAAAAAACAAAACAATAGCACCAAAACCAAATCTACTAGGTGTAACTCTCACATCATTCAAATTCCCCAATTCAGCGTTCAAAGTCAACATAAATGGATTTATCCACCCCAACCACCATTGTGCCACACAGGAGATATAACCCTGGTAAGATATCTTTATGATGAATGAGCTAATGTTTATGAAGCACTTAAAGACCCTTCTGCAGGACACTATCTTCTTAAACAGTGCAGCTCTCATTATTCAATGAGACGTGGTTTTGTTGTGGTTGTTGTTATTGCTGCCACATCTGTGCCATTCCTACCTGATAGCTTTCACTGGCAAAGGAAATCAGCTTCTTAAAAATAAGGGCATTGGAGAGGGGGGCGTGAGAATTTAATAATTTTAAGTCACAGTGAGTCACACATGCCCAGAAAAAGCCTAGCTCACTTCCAAATTCAAGGACTAATAAAAATTGGAAGCACTCCAGTAATTTTAAATTGCTTTGCACATTGAAGAGTGATTTAAAATCATTGAAGTGATTCAATTTTTTTTATGTGTGCACTTCAATTTAGAAGTGAGTCAGACAGACAGCATCATAACATAGAAGTCTAAGACATTGAATTAATGTTTGAAAAGTTAGGAATTAGCCTAAAATGTAACTGGAAGAACAAAGATCAATCATGAATGGATTGGGCTTTTAAGTTCAGGGACCATGCTGAATTTCTGGGGAATTTTTCTCAAGACCTGTCCTCACACTGGCCATGAATGTCTTTTTTATTTCTGAACTAAGAGTATTTACAGTCTTTATCACTAGTTAGTAATATATTTGTTATTTTAACAATATTTTTCAAAATTGTTAATTATTTCTGTCTTGCCACTTAAATTTCATAAGAGTATGTAGAAATATAATAGTCACAACATGCAATCAATATATGTAACTTGAGGTTTCTTGAGCAATATAAAATGGAAAAAAATAACCATTAAAGTTAATTATACAGATATAATTTAAGTAATCTAATATACCAGACAATTACCATCTTCGTCTATGAGTAATGTACAAGTTTGGAGATATTTCACATTTTTCCTTTTGTGTTAAATTTCTTGAAGTTTGTTGTGTGTCCTACAATTGAACATGCATTTATAGGATGTAGTAGCCATGCTTGGGCAGTGATGAGAGGCTGACGATGTATGCTTTGAAGACACAAACCGTGTCTGTGTTCCCACTTTGCCACACCAATTATACTCAGAGTTTCGACTTTTCCTTGCTGTTATCCTCTCTTTTTATTTTGTGATGTCATACAGACAAATCACGTAAAAACAAAACAAAGCCAAACCAAGCAGCCCAGTGACCATCTGCAGGCTCCCACACACATTTATGCAAGCAACCCTAATGAAATTCAGTGGGTCACAGAAACCAGGCAGAAAAACAGGAGGAGGAATAGCTGGGAAGAAAAGGGGGTTCAATGGAGTGGGAGGGGAGAAGGAAGGGGATCAAAACACGCCACATATATGCATGAAATAAACTATAAGTCAGTACATCATTTGAAAAGAGAAAATAAAGAGTGCCTTTTGGTGGTCTAGAAACTGAGGAAAAGAGTATCCACAGCTACAAAAATAAGTAGGGGTGCATCATGATTTCCCCAATAAAGCTACTGGGCAGTGATTGGTTCCCAGTTCAAGTTCCTTCTGGAAAAACGAATCTAAACATGGAGGGCTTCCAGGGAACTCCACTGAAGGACTCCACAGGACCACACCACAACTTTTCATTCATTTTCCAATCAATATTCTTTGTTTAATTCTAAAAGCAATGTGTCTTCCTCTTATTTTGCAAGAACCACAATAAAAATATTAACCTAAAATGACTAGTCTTCCCACCTAGATGACATTAATGCTAATATTTTGATGTATTTCCTTCTACTCTTTTTGTTATGTACTTTATACATCTTAGGTTATATTGTATCACCTTGGTTTTATCTTTTAGTGTGTTTTCCTATATCATTGAAATGCCCTTAAACTACAACCGATTCTGACCCTCCCAGAGCAGCTTCCATTCACAATTGATACTGTCACATATATCTTTTAGATAAATGTGATTTTTAAATTTCAAGTTTTCCCCCTTTTTTTGTTTATTCACTTGCATGAGTGTGTTTCTGCGTGAATGGCTGTGCTAGAGTCTCTTGTCAGAAGCTTGTACCACACTCTGCATCTAAGTTTTCCATGGATTCTGGGGAGTCTATCCTGGGCCAGCAGGCTTTGTGAGTACCATTAACCACTAGGCAAACTCTCCAATCCCTCAAGTTTTTCACTTACAGTAGATCACAAAACATAGATGTTTAGGAGTTTGAAAGTCATTACAAAATTACCTTCACAAAGGACATTTTCCTTCAAACAGTTATTTGTACCATGCACATAAAGGAACACCAACAGTTTCATCTCTAGTTTTGTTACAAGAAAAAAATGGGGGCTGGAGGGATTGCTTAGTGGTTAAGGCATTTGCCTGCAAAGCCAAAGGAGCCGGGTTGGATTCCCCAGGACCCATGTTAGACTGATGCACAAAGGGGCGCACGCATCTGGAGTTCGTTTGAAGCGGCTGGAGGCCCTGGCGTGCCTGTTTTCATCCTCTCTCTCTCTCCCTCTTCTCTGTCAAATGAATACATAAATAATAACTTGCAACGTTGTTTCAACTGGCACAGTGCAGTGTAGAAGGAGCAGTCTGGTGGTCTGCAGACTGCTGTCATCCCAGCAGCAGACACCTGCAGCGCCCACCCAGGTTATTTTCAAAGAACAAAAGGGGGAAAGCCTTTGTAACTATTTGCCTCATATTACAGATGCATTATTGCTTCCATTTCAGAAGCAGACTAATGCAAGAACATGGGAACAGGGTTCCTCTCAATATATTCTATGAAAGTGCATTTTGACAGTCCTCACACTGTTGCCTGGTAATATTAACATGTTTTACAATTTGTCACAGCCTACAATTATTGAGAATTCCCAGATACTCCTCCAAACACCAAACATGTCACCTTTTGTACCTTATCATTTATTCCTCATAATAATTTTATATGTCAGCCCACTTAGCCTCTCTATGGACCCAAACCCTTACCAGATTTCTTTCTTTCCTTTTTCTTTTCTTTTTTTTAGGCAATCTCCATATTGGCCTTTTTTTTAATGTGAGAGAGAGAAGAATGAGAGTAAGAGTGTGTGTGAGAGAGAGAAAGGGAGAGAATTGGCACCCCTGGGCCTCCAGCCACTGCAATCAAACTCCAGACTCATGTGCCACCTTGTGCGCATGTGTGACCTTGCACTTTTGTGTCTCCTTGTGCGTCTGGCTTACTTGGGACCTGGAGAGTCAAACACAGGTCCTTAGGCTTCACCAGGAAGCACCTTAACTGCTAATCCAACACTCCAGCCCCCTCCCCATGCTTCTTAATTACATTACTATTAAACAGCAGACTAAAGATTCAAATCCAGAACGCAGACAGTCTACTTTGAGAATTGCCTGTTCTTTATTACTGCTACATAGTCTCAAAAGCAGGCCCGTCCATGAAAATGTAGCAAATAACCTTCACATGTTCCCCTTCACAGCCCCAGTGTGTCCTCTTGCGTTCCCTGTCTTTTCACTGCAAGTATTTCATTGCACCCATCTGTTTGCTGAGTGGGCGTTACCTCAGGGCCAGCACATCTCTCTGGGAGATCTCTGCTGCCTCGCTGAGACAAGCACTTCAAACATGCGATGGAAATACATATTAAATGAATGGTGTGAGTAACAAGATCTTGGAAGAGCGTCATGAGATGTCATTTTGCTGTGCAATTCTTTTTGTGGATGTTTTCCAGAGAACTCTCTCTTGCACAACTTAAAGTAGCAACTCAAAGAAGTGGGCTGCTTCTAGAACTTCTGGCTGCTTTATGACTTCAGGTTACGTTGGAAGCTGGGGGTCCGTTTTCTTACCATGTTACTCAGCAGCTCAGTGGGGTGAATGCATTCAGGAGGGCAACCTATCGCATTAGGAGAAGCGATGACTCCTCAGGCTCTGGGAACAAAATGTTTAAAGAACTATGTGGCAAAGAAACCATTTAATGGCTTCTGTGTGTGTTTATGACTTCTGTGTGGTTTTTCTTCTTACTTTCAAATCAAGGATGGATATGTACTTAATAGATAAGTTGTGTGAAATCCCAAATGTTTGAGTTAAAACCTGGGAAAGAAAAAAAAAGTGTCTTATTCAGAGAACACCCTACACTTAAAGAAAAGCAAAAACAAAAACAAGAACCAACTTTAGGCATCATGCCTGAGAAACCAGCTCCCAGTGGTCGGCCTCATACGCTGTAGATGGAATGATGCCCGCTCGGTACTGTATCTACCTTGCTCTCATATCTACTCAACATACATAAAGATGCAGAAACGCCTCCCGGAGGTTCTGTACACACTGTACCTGACTCTATGGTGGTCTCATGATTAGTAGAACTTGGCACAATTTTTGACACTTAGTACTTTTTCTTTATGCTCAAACCTTGCTATCCGCTGGTGAAATTAATTAAAAAATGCATTTGAACATGAAAAAACACTACTTAGAGGAATTTTAGAAACTTTGTACATACACACACACACATATATATCCATTACATTCATTTTATGTATTTTAATATTTTTCTTTCCATATATGTGCAGGCTCAGCATATTTGAACTGGGTTCTAAGTCATTTTCTTATGAAGAATTGCTGTCTTCCACTTTTATATCCCCATTGTTTCTCATACAGCCTGTCTCCAATTAGACCCTCCTTATTATTGAAAATGGGTCGTGCATTGTGGAGTTAGCCCCCAGTTATTAGTATGATAAATGTCTCTGAAAATCATGACCCAACATGTAACTCTGACATTCTTTCCGCCCCCTCTTCCGCAAGATTTCCCTGAGCCATGTTGGGTTCATTTTTGGTCTGCTTCAGTGCTGAGGTGTTGGGGGCCTCTGAGGCTCTGGCTCTCTGATTTGGTAGGAGTTGATTTTTCTCTGCATTGATCTCCTTCCCCTTTGTGCTGGTATCCAGTTCACAGGAAAACATCACCCTTGCTTATTTCGCCAGTTGTCCTTAGTTTCAGTTGGGCCCCTTCTGAGGTATGTTGGGGCAGCTCTCTTCTTAGGATCTGCATCTATCTGGAAAAGAGAAGCAGATTCTCCAACGGAGAGTAAGTTAGCACCCAGAAAATTGAGATAACACTTACTTTTTTGATAGACAGTTTGATAGGTGTAGGCCCTCTTATACCCCGTGATTGATGGTAGCTTGATATTGTAGAGTGGGCTTGTGTTTGGGTATGGTTCTGACTTGTTTCCCACCTCCAGCTAAGGGTCTAGTACCACTGAGTGGATCAGTTAGCCAAATCAAGAGCAATTGATTCCTCACCATGGCTGTGTACCACTATTGCACTTGTGTGGGTATCACATCCAGTTAATTGTTGCTACTTAGGTTAAACAATGTGTTGCTTGGACAGATCTTGGTCACTTCCCCCAGTCGCCTATGTAGCGCCTTCTGGCACTAGACACGCTGACTGTCTGGGGACTGACTCTCTCCTGGCTTCCAGCCATGTCATTCCATTTTACGTGCCAGCTGCGTATGGAGTCTTCAGCAATAGGGTCTTACCACTGGCCTTTGGTGGGTCATCAATTACTCTGACAGAAGTCTGTCATTGTTTTGGGAAACCTTGTAGGTTTCTCTGATCAAAAGCTCATTGTGGATTGTAGGCCCAAGCTGGAAGTGGGGGTTACAGGTCAGTGTCCACTAAGAAATTGAGGAAAAAGATAACTAATATACAGGAGTTTGAGAGGAGAGAGATAGAGGGGAGAGGGGGAGAGGGAGGGAAGGAAGATGTAGGAGATTTAGGTCAGTCTTGATCCTACCCTCTCCAGTGTCTTGTGGTTCAGGTGTTTCCTGTAAGGGACTAGTGAAGGTTCAGTCATTTGGTCTGTCTTTTAGGAAGTAGAATTTATGGTACCATTGCCGTTTGGGTCCAGATTACTGTTTTCCACCCTTTGATTCCCTCCCCGCCCTCCCATCCATCTTATTGTCTAGTCCATGAGGTACTTGCTGGGTATGTAAGGCCTCTTGGGCAAATTCAGGTTAGGTGTTGCAGATGAGTGAGACTATGTGTCGATTTTTTTTCTGTGATTGGGTAAGTTCGCTGAGAATGATCTGTTCCAGGTTCAACCATTTTTCCTCAAATTTCTTTATGTCGTTTTTTCTTACTGCTGTATAGAATTCCATTGTGTAGATATACCACATCTTTGTTATCCATTCTTCTAATGATGGACATCTGGGTTGATTCCAGCTTTTAGCTATTACGAATTGAGCTGCTACAAACATGGTTGAGCAAATCTCTCTGGCTTTTGGTTTGAAGGTTTTAGGGTACATTCCCAGTAATGGTATAACTGGGTCTGTTGGTATTTCTATAGTCAGCTTTTTCAGGAGTCTCCATATTGCTTTCCAAAGTGGTTGTACCATCCTGCATTCCCACCAACAGTGAGGAATTCCCATTGAGATCAGGAACAAGACAGGGATGTCCTCTCTCACCTCTGCTTTTCAATATAGTTCTGGAAGTCCTAGCCCAAGCAATAAGGCAGGAGAAGGAAATAAAAGGGATACAATTTGGAAAGGAAGAAGTTAAGTTAGCTCTATTCGCTGATGACATGATTGTATATGTAAGAGACCCGAGAGACTCCATCCCAAAACTCCTGAAGGTGATTAACTCCTATAGCAAAGTAGCAGGATACAAAATCAATGCACAAAAATCGGAAGCATTTCTATATGCAAATGACAAAGACACAGAAAAAGAAATAAAGGACATAGTCCCATTTTCAATAGCAAAAAATAAAATAAAATACCTTGGAATAACGTTAACCAAGGAAGTAAAAGATCTATACAACGAAAATATAAAAACTCTCAAAAAAGAAATTGAGGAGGACTTGAAACGATGGAAAGACCTCCCATGCTCCTGGATAGGCAGAATTAACATTGTGAAGATGACAATCCTACCAAAGGCAATATATAGATTTAACGCAATTCCAATTAAAATCCCTACAATGTTCTTCACAGACATAGAAAAAATGATCTCAAATTTCATATGGAAAGGCAGAAGGCCTCGCATATCCAAACATATCCTCAGCAAAAGAAATACCTCTGGTGGCATCACCATACCTGATATAAAGTTATACTACAAAGCCATAGTAATAAAAACAGCATGGTACTGGCATAAAAACAGGAGTATAGACCAATGGAATAGACTTGAGGACCCGGATTTTGGGCCAAGCAACTATAGCTACTTGATATTCGACAAAGGCCCAAACAATATAGACTGGAAAAAAGATAGCATCTTCAACAAATGGTGCTGGACAAACTGGATAACCACATGCAGGAAACTAAAACTTGATCCACACATTTCACCATGCACAACACTCAAATCCAAATGGATCAAAGACCTCAACATAAGACCAGAAACTCGAAAACTACTGGAAGAAAATTTAGGAAGTACTTTCCATGATATAGGAATGGAAAAAGACTTCCTGAATAAAACCCCAGTGGCTCAAGTTCTTAAACAATCACTCAACCATTGGGATCATATGAAGCTGAAGAGTTTCTTTACAGATAAGCATATAATAAACAAAGCCAATAGATTACCCACAGAGTGGGAGAAAATATTTGCAGGTTATCCAACTGATAGAGGCCTTATCTCTAGAATTTACAAAGAACTCAAAAGTCTAAACAATAAGAAGACAAATACCCCACTCACAAAATGGGGCACAGAGTTAAACAGGCAATTCACAGAGGAAGAGATACAAATGGCAAACACACACCTAAGAAAATGTTCATCATCCCTAATCATCAGAGAAATGCAAATTAAAACAACTATGAGATTCCACCTTACCCCAATAAGGATGGCCAACATCAAAAGGTCAAATGAAAATAAATGCTGGCGAGGATGTGGAGAAGCAGGGACACTCATTCACTGTTGGTGGGAATGCAGGATGGTACAACCACTTTGGAAAGCAATATGGAGACTCCTGAAAAAGCTGACTATAGAAATACCAACAGACCCAGTTATACCATTACTGGGCATGTACCCTAAAACCTTCAAACCAAAAGCCAGAGAGATTTGCTCAACCATGTTTGTAGTAGCTCAATTCGTAATAGCTAAAAGCTGGAATCAACCCAGATGTCCATCATTAGAAGAATGGATAACAAAGATGTGGTATATCTACACAATGGAATTCTATACAGCAGTAAGAAAAAACGACATAAAGAAATTTGAGGAAAAATGGTTGAACCTGGAACAGATCATTCTCAGCGAACTTACCCAATCACAGAAAAAAAATCGACACACGTCTCACTCATCTGCAACACCTAACCTGAATTTGCCCAAGATGCCTTACATACCCAGCAAGCACCTCATGGACTAGACAATAAGATGGATGGGTGGGCGGGGAGGGAATCAAAGGGTGGAAAATAGTAATCCGGACCCAAACGGCAATGGTACCATAAAATTCTACTTCCTAAAAGACAGACCAAATGACTGAACCTTCACTAGTCCCTTACAGGAAACACCTGAACCACAAGACACTGGAGAGGGTAGGATCAAGACTGACCTAAATCTCCTACATCTTCCTTCCCTCCCTCTCCCCCTCTCTCCTCTATCTCTCTCCTCTCAAACTCCTGTATATTAGTTATCTTTTTCCTCAATTTCTTAGTGGACACTGACCTGTAACCCCCACTTCCAGCTTGGGCCTACAATCCACAATGAGCTTTTGATCAGAGAAACCTACAAGGTTTCCCAAAACAATGACAGACTTCTGTCAGAGTAATTGATGACCCACCAAAGGCCAGTGGTAAGACCCTATTGCTGAAGACTCCATACGCAGCTGGCACATAAAATGGAATGACATGGCTGGAAGCCAGGAGAGAGTCAGTCCCCAGACAGTCAGCGTGTCTAGTGCCAGAAGGCGCTACATAGGCGACTGGGGGAAGTGACCAAGATCTGTCCAAGCAACACATTGTTTAACCTAAGTAGCAACAATTAACTGGATATGATACCCACACAAGTGCAATAGTGGTACACAGCCATGGTGAGGAATCAATTGCTCTTGATTTGGCTAACTGATCCACTCAGTGGTACTAGACCCTTAGCTGGAGGTGGGAAACAAGTCAGAACCATACCCAAACACAAGCCCACTCTACAATATCAAGCTACCATCAATCACGGGGTATAAGAGGGCCTACACCTATCAAACTGTCTATCAAAAAAGTAAGTGTTATCTCAATTTTCTGGGTGCTAACTTACTCTCCGTTGGAGAATCTGCTTCTCTTTTCCAGATAGATGCAGATCCTAAGAAGAGAGCTGCCCCAACATACCTCAGAAGGGGCCCAACTGAAACTAAGGACAACTGGCGAAATAAGCAAGGGTGATGTTTTCCTGTGAACTGGATACCAGCACAAAGGGGAAGGAGATCAATGCAGAGAAAAATCAACTCCTACCAAATCAGAGAGCCAGAGCCTCAGAGGCCCCCAACACCTCAGCACTGAAGCAGACCAAAAATGAACCCAGCATGGCTCAGGGAAATCTTGCGGAAGAGGGGGCGGAAAGAATGTCAGAGTTACATGTTGGGTCATGATTTTCAGAGACATTTATCATACTAATAACTGGGGGCTAACTCCACAATGCACGACCCATTTTCAATAATAAGGAGGGTCTAATGGGAGGGGGTAGATCACAGATGAGCCTAAATAATGGTACCAAACTGCCTGTATTTACTGAAAAGAAAACTAATAAGTTAAATTAAAAAAAATAAAAAAAAATAAAAAAAAAAATCAAAATTAATTATTTTATATGGACACTGAGGACAAAATATTTCTCATACATTTTCATAGTGTCAATATTTGCAATATAAATCATCAGCTTTCATAAAAACCTGAAGTATTTTATATACTATGCTCTACAAAAGGAATAATGTAATTTGAACGCTTGGTGAGACTAAAGGCTGTGTCTATTCAGAAAACAAATATGCTGGGTCAGTTCAGGACGAAGCTGTGTCCACACAGAGAAGCAAGCTGGGTCACTTTTAGACAAAAGGTAAGTGGTCAGTAGGTACAATCTGTGGCTAAGCATCAACATGCAAAAAGTGACATTGGATACCAAAAGTCCAAGAGGTGGAGCGATGATTTTCTGAAAACTGTAGTTCAGTCATGGGGGTTAAAATGAAAAGACAAAGCTCTTGGTCGGATCCTAGGGAGTTAGCTTCAGCTGTTTGGTGATAATTCTTCTGGCTGTCTGGTTTTGCACTGCTTCTATCCAGTTTTCACATACCTGAGCTCTGCTTTGGACCAACGTCTAGTTCAGTTCAGCTCATGTTATCAGGGGGTGAGAGGCTGAGCTTATATCCAGATGCAAGGTGTGTGTGGCGAAGTTGTTGGAAGAGCAGAGCCAAACATGGAAAGCCATGGATGTGCCCAGCAATGGAACAAATGACTTCCTTGAGCCACTCACTACTCTTCTAGGATAGAGGAACCAGACATGGGGTACAGTGTGCCTTTGGGCCTCCACCTGAGATGACCTGTTGGGGGACTCCTGGGCCTTCCTTGCCAGGTGCTGTATCCAACTTAAAAACTGAACCAGATAAAGGATGTCTGGATTTCTATAGCAAGTGGGTGTTGTGACTTTGAGTGTTGTGCCACGGACCTATCACAGGTCTTTGCCTCCAAGAAGGCAGGCGGGTTAACTGTGTGGGTCATTTGTTTTCACAATCATGTTATGTTGGCCCACGTCATTCTTTAAGGCATAATCAGTTTCTAACCACTGATAGGATGGTCAGAGAAATCTAAAATCTTTGCAATTCAAGTAGTGCTTTGAGTTTTCGAAAGTATTATAGCTACAGTTACATTTGCTCCTAAATAAAAAGCATGGATACATTCTATGCCATTCATAGGTCATTTTCCTATGCAAATTTTATATTTTTAATTTCCCAAAATGTCTGACTATCTTCATTGCTTCTTAAATACCTCTGTAACTATTGATTTCCATAATCACCATGTTAATTAAAATCACCCGGGATTTCCCAAAGGCAGTGTCATTCAAATGCTATATAAAAGAATGACTTAGCAGAAGCCGTAGACTACGATAGTATTAACAAGAATGGCCCATCAACAGATGCAGAATACTAGAGTATTAACAAGGCGAATACTCCACTCGTCCATCTTCTGCCTCAAGGGTCACATCATTTCAATTGGAACAGTATTTATCTTCAAGGTTCCATCAACGAACACTCAGATGTACCTACTAGACTCCTTACTCACACATGTCTCTTGACAGGCTTATAATTAATTCCTAGAGTCTGTGCATACGTGTGATTAGCAGTCACAATATGATTGATTTTTCTTAGAATTAGATATTATTAATGAACACTGAAGTTTTCATCTTAGTCTTTTATTTCAAGCCTAATGAGTTGGTGGATATTGCAATACTAAGTAGGACATTATAAAACTTTCTCTCTGTATTAAAGAGGATTTAGAGTAAATTACCTTAAAATTATTTTAACAACAATATTATTAATAAGAAATATACTTGGCTATTTCTACATTTCCCTTATATAAATAAGTGATCTCTACTCATTCTCTCAACACATTTATTGAAGCCTTTGTTGTTCTAGATACCCAAATCAGAGTGCTTTTGTAAACAGGCTTTCACTCTGTGTGTATAATACACATTGTGTATGATCTCTTCCTCTCAGTGACCGAAGAAGTTAGGCTGTCATCTTCAGAATGAGATTCAGCCAAAATGTTGAAATGAAATGTGATTTCAATTAGTCAATCATTACATAAATAACCAATATTTATCATCAAAATGCTCCACCTTGGATTGATCAGTTTTATTTTCAGTGTTTCAAATAACCTAAAGTCATGTGTGTGCTAATTGCAATAACTAATGACAGCCATGCACAGGAGTAAGCTCACGTTAAATCAGCTCCTCATGTCTTAACTTCTTTCCTTCAGAGATACAGGTTTTGTGACGGTATTGAGAACACACCAGCCATTATTCAATGCAGTGACCATTCACCTTATCAGGCTTTTGGAGGACAGGTTGATCCTGGGTAAAGTTTCTCCTGCTCCCTGTACTGATTACAACCCTTTTCAGAGAAGAGGTGAGCTCTTCCATTTTATGACACACGTAAGCTACTGAGTAACTGTATGCTATTATCTAGTTACTTGGATGATTACCATTTACTTGGGTGATGAATAAATATTATTTGTATCTGAAATGTAAATTTTGAGGCAGGAATATTGGTATACACCTGTGATCCCAGCATTTGAGAAGCTGAAACAGGCGAATCAGGAATTCAAGACATTTGGTATGTAACAAGTTCAAGGCCAGCCTGGGCTAATGAGACCCTGTATCAAAATTAAAAAAGAAACAGGAAAAAAAAAAGCTTAAGAAAGGAATGAAAACAAAAACAATGAGTTTTGGTAATCAGAAAGAGCATTTTAGCAACTTATTTCAGTAAGTGTAAGGAGAAATACAATTCGATTTTTGCGTACATAGTGAGAAAGATGGACAAAATTTAGGATCAATTCTTAATTTAAAGAATTAGACTTGAGGGCAGTGAGCAGAGGACAGAGCTCAGTAACAAACACGAGTCTACCATAGTCTTGATCCTGAGCTTCACAAACCACAATACAATGTTAAAAAAAAAAAAAAAAAAAGCTCGGGAACACAGTCTCACCTCTGAAAACATGTGCTACTGTGAGGCAAATGTCATTTAATGGGGAGGCAGGAGAATAATTTCCACCAAGGTCAAGAATAAGGTGATATATCAACTATCTTCACTATATTTACTATTATCCTGGACTTGTGAGCCACTGTAATTAGGCAAAGACAAAAAAGAGAGGCAATAATTCAATAAAGAACTGAAATAATATTTGCAAATGAAATGATAGAGCGCCTGCTGGCAAAACCTCAAATAATCAATATTAAAATTAAATGAAAGAATATGGTAATTCATCACTGTATCAGGCTATTAACAGGAAAATGTTTTAAAAACATGTCCAGTTAAAAAGTGCAATACGGGGCTGGAGAAATTGCTTAGTGGTTGAGCACTTGCCTGTGAAGCCTAAGGAACCTAGTTCAAGGCTTGATTCCCCAGGACCTACGTTAGCCAGATACACAAGGTGGCACATGCATCTGGAGTTGGTTTGCAGTGGCTGGAGGCCTTGGTGTGTCTACTTTCTCTTTCTCTCTCTCCCTCTTTCTCTCTCTGCCTGTGTTTCTCAAGTAAATAAATAAAAATAAAAAGTGCAAAGAAAGAAATTCCTGTTTCATTGGCAACAACAACAATAACAGTGCTGAACTTAACTAAAACAATGTAAAAGACCCAAATATACTTACAAAATTCATTTGAGAGATAAGGAAGTACATACAAGCAAATGGAATGTATGCTTCAAAATCAATAAGATGTCCTTCTGTCAATTTATGTATTCGATGTATTTCAACCTCAACAAGCTTTCTATTTAGAGCTGAAAAAAAAAATAGATACTAAAGTTCCTGTGAAAGTGAGTGTGAGAAAGCAGCAAGGAAACCAGTAGAACTGGAAAGCTGTGGAGCAAATGAGGCAGGCTCTGTCCTTGATGAACTGGGGAACGTAGCAAAATGTCATGTGATTAGGAAAGCATGACAGGGATTCCAGGGCAGACCAATGGGCCAAAACACCTTCACTTCACACACACACACACACACACACACACACACACACACACACACACATGCAAAATATAATTGTACAACTACCCCATTAAAGTATTGGTAGATGGATTTATAAGTCATGTCTAGGGAACAAAAGATTAACATTTCACCACATAAAGATACAGTTAAAGTTGTTGAATTCATCTAACAGCAGATGACAAATTCAGAAACAGAATTGTTTTTAGTGAAATGCCTAGTATTATAATATGCTTAGTATGCAAGGAATATTTGAAGATTCAGTAGAAAAGACTAAAAGAGATGAGCAAAGCATCCAAACAGATAATCACTTAAAGCACAAAATAAAGTTAAAATAGCCCTCATATCTATTAAAAGGTATCCAAGTTCATTCACAAAAAAAACACAAATTCAAACAGACTGGACACTGATAAGTTTCTCAGTGGTGAGACCGGGAAAGAGCCCAATGTTCTGGAGTGGACTGTTGCTAGAGGGTTGGAAAACACGCGTGTTTATACTTGATGACGAGAGCCCCAAAATGTGACCACTCTTGGAAGGTAAACGTAGACAGCTTTCAGTTGCTGGGGTGCACACACATCCAATCCAGGCGCTGTTTGTGGGAGGAAGGGGTTCATTTCAAGCTTTCAGATCCCGGGGGAAAGTTCCATCAGTGCAGAAGAAGCTGTTTCCATACGTCCAAGCAGAGAGACAACCAAGCAGCTGGCAAACACCAAAACGAGCAAGCACTAACAGTGGACAAGCAGCAGGGACCCCGCCAGAGCTCAGACTGCTCCGCACACCTTTGGCCTGGAGTCAGATCCACCCCCGAAACACACCTCCTCCAGCAAGGCTCCACTTCCCAAACTGCTTCCAGCTGAGGACCGAGTATGGAAAGCACATGACTTTTACGGGATATTTGGCAGTATAGACTAAAGTTACAAAATTCATTTGAAACAGAAATCCTAATTCCAGCAGTTTATAAGAATACAGCACCATCATGACAACCATCATTTGTAAATATCAACTGTTGAAAATTTCTAAATTTCCAGGCAATTAAGATTGAACAAATCACACAGACACACATATGTGTGTGTGTGATGTCCAATATGTATTGCTAAGTCAATCAAAACAAATTTGAAGTGTAACAAGAAAATAAATAATGAATTATGCCTATTTCTGTAAAGGGAATAAAGGAAGTTCTTAAGAGAGGCAACATGGGGTGGACTTTTTCAGGTGGGAGTAATTTTCTCTGAGTACAACTTTGACATTTGGACTCATGTAAATATTCTTCATGCTGAAAAAGTGAACTAGAGTAAGAATTCTGAGCAAAAGTCCTCAAGCTCAATGCAGAAAGAAGTAAAAGGATCCAATTGTATTTCAAAAAAATAATTGCATTTGAATGCAATAGAAAACTAGTGTGAGTATTTAATATGATACTTTCACTAAATATCTCTAGATTAATTAGTCATTAAGAAATACAAAGAGGGATTGGAGACATAGCTTAATGGTTAGGGCACTTGCCTGTGAAGTCTGGGAGCCAGATTTGATTCCCCAGGACCCACGTAAGCCAGATGCAAATGGTCGTGTGTGTATCTGGAGTTTGTTTGCTGTGGCTGGATGCTCTGGCATGCCTGTTCCCTCTCTCTGTCTCAGGTCTCTGTTTCTCTCTCTCTCACTTTCTCTCTCAAAATGGATAAATAAAAAAGATTACAAAAATAAATAGAAAGAAAGAAAGCAAAAAACATATCACAGACAAGTACTAAGCTCTGTATTGGGCATATATTATAACTGTACCTTAACCAGAGTCAAGATTAATACCACTGACAAAGGGCATATCATTGCCTTGTATAAATAACATAACCTGGAATATAAGAATTGCTTAATTTGAACCTAACAAGCAAATAGTAGAAAAAAACTACTTATGTAAAATTTTTATTCTTTAAAAAAGTCCTCCCATTTTAATGATGTCAAAGGAACAAAGGAAAAAGAGTCATAAGAACAAATTAAAGCATATTGAAGTGATGTTGGACGGGACTTACCACATGGGCGCTGTTATAAAGAGCACTATTGACTCTATTGGGGGAACTGGAATATGAATTCTATTCGGTGCAAAATGTCCTGAATTTGAAAAGTTGACCTAAATGTGGCCCTTTATCTCTAAGACAAGGTTGCACTGCTTATGATATATATATATATATCATATGCATATATATATATATATTTTTAAATATATATATTATATTATAATATATATATATAATATATAATATATATTTTTAAAAAATATATATATTTTACTTTGCCGATTTCTACATGTGTTACATTAAAATTTGAAGCCATTCATATTTTTTAAAATGATGTACATGGGACTTCCCCCACTCCTTATTTTAAAAGTCAAAGGTATTGTCATTTGAAAATATAGAAAAGTTATAAAAACATTACTGATAATGATTTAATGATGAAGAGAGTTTAAAATGTCTTTATGTTTGGGAGATCAATGATCAAAATTATTAACAGTAATAAAAGGGAAGAGAATTAGCAGATAAAATAATGATATTCTGATGAAAATAAATCTACTATATTCCCAAAATAACAAATTTGCATTTGAATTGGCTAAGTTTTCCTTCCAGAAAGTGCTTTCTCTCTCTTGTAAAGAATGGAAATCAATTTGCTGATATTCAGTCTCCTTAGGTACATAAATCAATAACTACATATAAATCCTGAGTAGCTTGTTGGCACAAACTTGCATGACCTTATTTTCACTTGAATATATCAAGATTTGTTCTGAAAATTTAAAAGGAGCACTTTTAGATTGTCAACCAAGAAATCTATACAAACAAGTGAATAATCAAGTTATTCACTTGTTACGCATGTCGTGGTAGGAGGTGTGGGAGAGAGACAGGATCGCATTCCCAGAGCTGCTCAAAGCTCGGAGAGACTGTGGTTTAGGAACACCACCACGCTCTGTACAGACATGCTGCTGCTGCTTCTATCGTGGATTGAGATGAGGCAGCTGGGTCACTTCCGGTGGGTCACTTACCATCAGACCCCTTACCCTCACGTCCATGTATCTTACGTCATGGGTAAGGGGGAGAGGGACAGAGTTGTGCCCAGAGCCACCTAAACACAGTACATCTGCACGTGTAGTAATATAGAACAGTCATGTTTATTTCTGCTCCTATTCATTCCAACTGGTAGGCAGTTATTATTAGAATGAAAAATGAAGCCATTACACTATAGAAGCAGCCTTGCTGGTTCTTTCAAATTTATGGAGTTAATACAGCAAAATTATCTTTTATAGGTGATAAAAGCAACTGTATGCATGTAGGCAACTGGCTTGTCCTCATGCAGAAAGAAACACAGAACAGCAGCTGAGCTGGGTAGGCTGGGGTGGTTGGATTAGCAATAGATGACAAAAATATGCTATAGGTGATCGAAATCTATGGAGAGGCAGTTTTTATTTTATTTGTCTTCCTGTAGGAAGGAAATAAGACTCATACCTTTTACTTTTTTAAAAAGAATGATCCACTGTGCTCATTAAGTAGCATTGCTATTTATAGTCTTGCATTTTTCTGTTATTTAGTAAATGTTCCAATTAACATTTCTGCAATAAAAACCTGAATGCAACAATTATAGCTTATTAGACATCAATGAATTGCAACTATTGTTACTTCCTATTTATAGACTACTTTTCTAATATCCTTAAGAACTGCTCATGCCTTGTAAAAGATTTGACTCATAAAAAATAAATCACATAGTAAGTACTGATGTGGTGCTTTTCATTTCAAGAGCTTTATAGTGATAACTCATTCAAGCCACCTCTATAAAGGTCACACTGATGATGGTACCCACTCGACCAGAATCAGATTGCATCCCGGAGGTCCCAGTCTCTAGAGCATGCTTGACTGAACCAGAACATTAATACTCGGGTATTTTTCAAACCCAAATTGTGGATCTTTTCTTACCCTATGTAATAATACTCAAAATGCCAAAATTGTTATTTTAATCTCATACAAGTTATAGTATCTTAGATTCTTCTCATATCCTTGTGTATAAATAGCACAGAAATTCATATGGAAGTGAATAGATGCGTACTTGCTTTTATTATTAAGTTATTGCTTTTTAAAGGTTGCTTTATTTTCTTTTGAGGTTCTATAGGATTGATTTAATTGTAATAAACCTTCTTTTGTCAAAAATTAGATTAACTTTGCAAGCTAATGATCGTGGAGAAGGAAGGAGACTTTTAAAAATTGTATTCATTGTTTCCATTTTTAAAAAATATTATTTGTTTGAGAGAGAGAAAGAGGCAGAGAGAGAGAGAGAAAGAGAGAGGAGAGAATGGAAACCTTAGGGCCTCTAGCCACTGCAGACAAACTCCAGATGAATGCGCCCCTTTGTGGATCTGGCTTATATGGGTCCTGGAGTGCCGAACCAGGATTCTTTGGCTTCGCAGGCAAATGTCTTAACTACTAAGCCATCTCTCCAGCCCCATTGTTTCCGTTTTTGACATCATCATGCATATAATGTACTTTGATCTTGTTACTATCTCATACTCCCCATTAGCCTCCTTTTCCCCAATTCCCATCTTACTTTCCTGCCCCCCTTTTATACACACACACACACACACACACACACACACACACACACACACACATATATGTTTTTTGTTTTGTTTTGTTTTCTGAGGTAGGGTCTCACTTTAGCCTAGGCTGACCTGGAATACACTATGTAGTCTCAGGGTGGCCTCAAACTCACGGCAATCCTCCTGCCTCTGCCTCTCGAGTGCTGGGATTAAGGGTGTGTGCCACCATGCCTAGCTGTATTTTTATTTTTATTTATTTATTTGAGAGTGACAGAGAGAAGGAGGGAGAGAGAGAGAGAAAGAGAGAGAGAGGATGGGTACGCCAGGGCTTCCAGCCACTGCAAACGAACTCCAGATGTGTGCACCCCCTTGTGCATCTGGCTAACGTGGGTCCTGGGGAATCAAGCCTCAAACTGAGGTCCTTAGGCCTCACAGGCAAGCGCTTAACCACTAAGCCATCTCTCCAGCCCCCCCTTTTTTGAACCCATTTAGTTTAATTATGGGTGCTTGCATGGTCGTGGGTGGAAGGTTATTTACTGTGGAACAGATATCTTAACCAGTGGCTGCACCATTGATGAGCTTGACTCCACCTCTCCCAGCAATGACGAGTTGCCATCAGATACTCTGGGGGATGGGGACTCTCAGGTACCCCTCCTGGTGAAGCATTGTCAGGGTCCATCTTGTTCAGCAAAGCACAGCTGTTGTGAGTTCCTGAGTGTCATGCCCTTAATGGTCCTGCAGCTTCTTTTGCCGGAAACAGGAGTTAGTTTTTCAAGCTCAGGATCACAGAGAAGGAAGATGGATTTTTCGTTTGGTTTGGTTTTCAAAGGCATGACTATTAGATGAAGAAAAGCAAATGCGCTTGAGTTAGTAGCAGCAGGAAGGTCTTTTAGTAAATAGTGGCTTTTTCATGTGGCCTGTTCCATTCTCTCCGTTTTGTTATGAATTACTTCATGTCATTCCTGTGTAGGCATTCAAAGAAGGACGCTGGGATACTTGTTAAATGAACCTGCCTGGCATGCAGATAATAAGCCTCCACATAAGATTCAGATCCATGCTGCGTGGCTCCTAAAGCCTCATCCACCAGGGGAGTTGCTGGATGGAGCGCCCACTTGGGGGCAGTCAGCTGATAGTCTGACATCCTAATGAGGATGGTAGGGCTAGGGTCTCAAAGGGAGCTGGCCTGATTGACTTCACCTTCGTCCTGTCCATCGGCCCTTTGCCTTCTGGTCAGCTCCTGCCCGAGATACCTGCAGGGTAGGAGCTATGCTGAGGGGTGATCACTACGGCAAGAGCACGTGATGCATTAGCTCTTGTAGCAGCATGCCTTCCTTAGGGGCTGGCCTGACACCTTCCTGGGTCAATGTCACTCCTCATGAGCTGGGTGGTCCCTGTAGCAGTCAGGCCACCGTTGCACCAGTGGGCATAGCCTGCCCGATGGGTTGGAGTGTGGCTCACCGGGTCCACTGACGGGCAAAGCCGCTGCTGATTTGCTCCCTCGGTAGCTTGTCCAGCACGTTTTAGTGCTGTGACATCTCTGGCTAGGATTGCCAGGGGCTCTGAGCACACACAACTACAGGACGTGGAAAGGCCTTTGGAGCTGCCTGGGGGTCACCAGATCCTGGAACTCTGGTCCCTGGAAGTCATGGGAACAGAGTATTTTTCTGGGGCTCCCTCAGCTGACCGAAGAAAGCTGTTCTGAGAGTAGTGCATCTGGCCTGAGCTCACCTTGACGTCTCCCCAGTAGGGAACATGATCTCAGCAGAGAAGGCGTGTCGCAGAAGCGTGCCCTGGTCTTTGGAGTGCTCAGGGCACCAGCTGGTAAATCCTCACCTCTGCATGAGGAGGAACAGCCAGGAATGTGGGAGCAGAAGCAGAAGCAACGTCCCCACATTGACGTGAACCCAGCCTCTGCTGGAGACTTCACCTGCAAGGTCTTCCGGTGGGCTGTCCATACCTGTAACCTCCCCCAGCAGCAAGAGCCCTTTGGGCCATGCTGTTGTTGTGTGTGTTGTTTCCTCCGCAAATCATCACCTACTTTCTATAATGGCCTCTGGGCATTCCCTCTTTCCTCCCCCCTGTGAGGAGGGTGCTTGAGCCTCAATCATCCAGCTCCTCTCTGAGTTTCATATTTCATATGACTCCTTCGCACATAGGCGTGTTAATACACCTGCCCACCTTTTTTTCTTGGAACAAAGGGGTATGGCCTTTAGGCGACAGGTTTGGGTAGCAGCACCTTTGTATTTGCGAGAAGGTCTGGGAAATATCATGCTGAGAATGTGACTTTTGAGTTGACTGTCAGGAAAGACACGTCTGGGGGAGGGTTAAGAATCACTTCAAGGAGTGGGAGTGGTAACAGGAAGCCATTTACATGATTAGGGAAAACCAAATGGCAGTGTGGCTGACGTACCATGAACATGACCTATGTGGGGTGGCTGGCTTGAAGGCTCTATTGGTCAAGACCTTTGGCAGGAATATGGTGGTGCTTCTGTGTTTGTAAGGAAGTGAATGGACCCACTGACCTCTAACTCTGATTTTAATGCGTCCCTGGTCCAGCTGAGGCAGGACTCTTCACAGTGGACTTGTCTGCCTGCGTCTGAGCCGATCATCATGAAAGATTACATCCAAGCAGATTTGCCAAGGAACGGTCTGTAAGTTAGAAGTAAATGGCTCCTTCGTCGAGGAAAGGAAGCTGGTATCTTATAAGAGTTGCTTTCCACCCTTTCAATTCCACCCCTTCCTTTCCTGCCTCAGCTCTCTGTCCTGTAATAGTTTTTTTTTTGTCATAGCTTTCTACCTTCCTTCCCACTGTGTATTGTCTTTTACTTTAAATGATTTCTAATGGAATTGGATTGTTAAATTACTAAAATTGGCTGGGTGTGGTGGTGCACGCCTTTAATCCCAGCACTCGGGAGGGAGAGGTAGGAGGATTGCCATGAGTTCGAGGCCACCTTGAGACTACATAGTTAATTGCAGGTCAGCCTGGACCATAGTGAGACTCTACCTCGAAAAGCAAAAAACAAACAAACAAACCTTAAATTAATGTTTATTAATTGTTTTGCTTGGAATCCTTGACATTCTTGAAATTGTGGCCTAAGTTGCAAAAACGCATGGACTACTAATATGAACTCAACTTTTGACAAAAAAATGACCAAGTGTTAAATTTATTATTCAAAGAGAAATAATACCATTATTTTCTTCACTGTTTTACTGGGGATCTCCAGAGTATGAAACTCTTGGCTATGTGGACAGGGATGAACACGCTGTGATACTGCTCTTATAGCTCTCAAGCGCTGGGGTAAAGAAACATGGAAAATAACTCCCTATCAACATTGTGGGGTCTATGTGCAGCCCCAGAATGGCCAAAGTCTTTGCATTCAAGTGTGGAAAGTGCAAGGCAAGACAGAGAAGACGTATTACAGGGCAGTTGGAAGAGGTGTGAAGTCTGCAGCTCCCCAGACAATTGCAGTTCTGGCTCACCACCAGGAATGCAACCTCAGATTCAATCTCACTGTGCAAAACCCTCAGAAGACAGCGCATGATTAGGTAATTTGCTTCTAATCCCCATCCTTCTCATAACTTCTGCTCCAGCCTCTGTGAAACAGCTGCCCTGGCAGTTACTTGACTTTTACTACCAACTCACCGGATTGTCACACTTCATAACCCTGCCGTCCTTCAACATGAAGTCGGCCTCTGGACGACGATGCAAGGAGCTGGTGCAGATTTTGTTGTCTTTGTCTTCTGACTAAGCAGTCAAGGTCCTGCAAAGAAAGATTACTCATCGTTTACCTGATGTTTATTTATAATGGACCATGGAAACACCGAATCTGGACAATGAAAAGGCAATTATAGACAAGGTTTCTGCAGGCCCAGTGAGGAGAAAAGAAAAACAAACAAACAAACAACAACCCAGGAACTTATTTTAATCTTTCTTGCTCAATGCCTGTTTCACCTGAGGGGTTCACTTGAAGGATGAGAGTAGACTTCCTTTGGGAAGGACAAGCTGGGTTCATTTATTGTAATTACTCTTGAATCAGTTGAGGATTGTTGAGTTTTTAGTACCCTATTCCACAACTTAAGTGACTAAATAGGTTTAACCATACCTCAGTTCTGTGATGGATTCAATTTCTGTTTCATTACGTGGTAAAGAAGTAGATAAGACTAGGTTGCCATGTACAGGTTCCTAGGCCTGGGTCCAACTCCCCTACACTCACTTAAAGCCAGATGTACAATGTGGGCCATGTGCGGGTAGTGTGTTTGCATGATTGAAGGACACATACATCAAAGAACAAGTTAGAAAACACAGAGATGAACCAACACAGTGACTGCCATATAATTTTTTTTTGATGAATATGCCAAAATTATATGTTCAAGAAAAGACAGTCTGCTCAACAATTGGTGCTGGGAAAACTGGGTATTCACATTTTGAAGACTGGAATTAGATACCTATTTCTCACCCTGCTCAATGAATCAACTCCAAATGGATCAAAGACATTAATGAAAGCCTGAAATTTTGAAACTGTTACAGGAAAAAGTAAGAAATGTATTTTAAGATATAAGCACAAGAACTTCATGAATAGGTCCCGTTTACTTAGGAAATAAGGTCAACAGTTGACAAATGGCTCTTCATTAAAGAAAAAAGCTTCTGCACAGCAAGAAAAACTGTTAACAGGTTAAATATACAAACTAAAGAATGGGACATAATATTTTCAATATTACATTTAATAAAGATATGCATTTTACAGAGTATTGCTACCTAGAATATTAAAAAAGAACCCAACTAGCCAAAAAGAAATAAAAAAGCTCATTCAGTATATGGGCTAATGAAATGAATAGTTCTCAAAATATGAAAAACAAATGGCAAATACATGTGAAAAAATCTTCACTAGCCATCAGAGAATGCAAATCGGAACTGCATTGAGCTTCTGTCTTACCACAGTCAGAATGCCAGCCATTAAGTAAACAAATAAATCCCACTGAGTATGTAAACTGAAGGGAACCCTTACGGGCTGGGGGTAGGAATATAAATTTGTTCAGTCAGTCTGGAAGCTAGGATGCAGTGTTCTCAAAAAATTAGAAATAGATTTTCCTTATGACCTAGCTACCACTCTCAGATATTTACCCAAAAGACTCCAGGTCAGTGTGTTACAAATACACTTACACATTAGTGGTCATTGTGATACTACTTTGGAAACACCCGAGGCTTAGTGCAGCTGAATTATCAACTAACCTAAGTGCCCAACATTAGCAGAATTGATAATTTTTTCAGGCATAAAGAATAAAGATAGGCCATTTACTAGAAAACGGATGCAGCTGGAGGTAATCACATTAAGAAAAATGAGCTAGTGTTGGAAAGACATACATCTTGTGTTTTCTCGCATTTTTGGTTCCTAGATTTATATAGACATATAAAGCCCTGATATAAGTACAACTGTCTAAGGGAGCAAGGGAATTAACTCATGGCAGGGACCAGGGGTTCGGGAGGTGAGGGGAAAATATTCTCAGCACACAGCATATTATTTACTTTTTAAAATATTTTTAAATTTTATTTATTTATTTGTTTGAGAGAGCAAGATAGAAAGATGGAGAGAGAGAGAAAGAGAGAGAGAGAGAAAGAGAATGGGCATACCAGGGCCTTCAGCCACTGTAAACAAACTCCAGACACATACATCACCTTGTGCGTCTGGCTTATGTGGGTCCTGGGGAATCAAACCTGGGTCCTTTGGCTTTGCAGGCAAGCGCCTTAACCACTATACCATCTCTCCACTCCACAACATATATTTATATGAAAATGGAACAAATAAAAAGTAAAGTAAAAATTACTGCAATTATGTTCTAAGGCAAAACATTTTAAAACTCTGATTTACTAAAATCAAATTAACTAAACTCACTCCACCTAAGCCTTCATGGGTATTTACTTTATTCTTTCACATGACATCGGAAAGCCCTATTAACCAACTTGTTTCATAACTTCTATTTGCATGTATGAATTGGCCTGTGAAACTCTAACATGTGTGTGTCCATTTGTATGCATGCATATGTACATGGTCTTGAGAATTACCAAATTCATTGCACTGAGGAAAATAAATTAATATTACTCTAATTGCAATTCATTTAGAAAAATCACAGTTTGTATTTCTGCTTAGAGTTTTATTTTTGCTACTAATTACTGCATATTTCTATGATTAGATTATTCCAGGTACATATGTTTTATTTTGTTTAGTGATCATCAATATCTGAGAACTTAGTGCACTGATGGCATTCAACATAATAATACTGCATAAAAAGTTACAAAGAAAACCTGAGCCTATATCTTCTAGAAAAAAAAGAAAGAAAATCTTTGCACTTCGTAAACCTGACCAAAGTCAGAAATTCATGTTAGGGTAGCAATCGCTGTGGTAATGGCTTTGCTAATATCTATAAGCAGCAAAATTTTTCCAGAGAATTCAAGTGAAAGTGATTTTACAGATATTTTAGAACCTGTGAACTGAGTGGCCTTAACATTATTATATAAATAGCAGTAGATGCATATTTCTACCCCAAATTATGAAATTTTAAATTAGTTCAAATCATATATATATATATATATATATATATATATATATATATGTATTTATTTATTTTGTAGCTTCCCATGTTGCTCCATCTTACTTCCTAGATGCAGTTTTCACTGAAGCAATGTTTGCTGAGTTGTTCCAACCAGAGCTAAAGTGAATAATCAATAATCATATAGAATTGGCTAGTATTTAAAAGATATAACATATTAAAAAGAAAATATCACTAAGTATTGGGAATTCTGCTTCCAACAAGGGTGGACTAGTTATGACACTCATTTGCAGTCAGAGGGCTGTTAGGAAACCAGAGTGAAAAGTCTAGCTGAGGGCACTAAAGAGATGAAGAAACAGAGCCTTGAGGTGCCAATGCTGAAGAAAACGCTCTGGTGCTTGGGACACAACCGCATTCAACACTTCTCTTCCTGGTTATTTCAGTGCAATGGAGACTGGGATTCACTATATGATTTGTAATGATAAGTAACAAATAACAGTGATTTCAAGACACTATTTCAAGCACAATTGCCAGTAATCACTAAATGGGTGAACCCTATACAATTGCTCAGCTTTCTGCCGTGAAGGAGTTCCCAAGCTTTGGTCTAGGAAGGAGAAACTGAGGCTGGCTCTTGAATTAAGGAGGCAGAGATGAGAATGAGCTAGGCTAGGGCTCACAGAGAAAATACTGAAGAGGAAAACCACGTCAGGGAAAGGCTCTGCAAAGCATCCTCCTCAAGTGGTTCTGGCAAGGACGGTGGGCCGGTGTCAGAGGACGTGGCAGAACCTGGGGATGAGCGCCTGGAAGGAGCCAGTGTCAGGCCACAAGGGACGGAGACTGGCATCGTCCCACCAGCCAGGCAAGAAAACCTCATGGGTCACATGGGAGTGCCATAGGCAAGGTCGTCTTTCCATAGCCAGGAAGGATTCTCTTCTCAAAGAGCACTGCCTTTCTCTGCATCCCAGCTCTTAGGTGTTGAAAGTATCACACTGTGTCTCAGTAACTTAACTGTGTGTGTAAGCACTCCAAACTACCAGCATCCAGAAGGTAATCTGATTTCTGGCCGGCACCCAGTCAAAAACGGCTGGGCATGGAAAGAAGCAAGAAAATCGAACCCAATAAATGCCCAAACTAGAACAGAAGAAAGGTCTGAAATCAATAGCTTGCACACTTACAAAGTTGAAAAGGAAGATCAAATTCAGCCCAAAGTAAGCAGAAAATAGAGGAAATAATAAAGGCCAGAGCAGAAGTCAATGAAGTAGAAACAAGAGACATCCTTGAAGCCCAAGGCTCATTCTTTGAGACATCGAAAGAAAACCTGATGAATCTGCAGCGAAGCTGGTCAGGAAAAAGAGAAGTTAAATGCACAGTATCTAGCAAGAGAGAAGTAACATCCTAGCGGATTTTACTGACTGTATGCCAATACCAGCAACAATGTAGAGGAAATCCGAAAATCTTTTAATTCCATAATCTAAGAGTCTTGTTAGCCGATGTCATTAAAGAAATTGATTTTAAAATAAGAAAAATTATACAGAGTGATTTCCAGTTTTTAGTGGTTTCACCTATACATGCTACCATTTCACATTTAAGGATTGCATTTAACCAATATTTGAGGAAAATATAATGCTGGTCAACAACCACAAAAATCCTTTGATACGAATCTAGCATTCATTCCTCATAAAATTTCTCGATAAATAAAAATAAACAGTAAGCCAGGCATGGTGGTGCCCGCCTTTAATCCCAGCACTTGGGAGGGAGACGTAGGAGGATTGCTACGAGTTCAAAGCCAAACTGAGACTATGTAGTAAGTTCCAGGTCAGCCTAGGCAAGAGCAGGACCCTATCTTGAAAAACCAAGAATGATAAAAATAAAATAAAATAAAATAAAATAAAATAACTAGTAACTATCTAAAGACATCTCAAAAAATATAGAAAATGCCATAATATATAATGATGAAACACTAAATCCTTTTGCCCAAAGATTAGCAACCAGAGGACTGTCCCCATTGCCATTAAGACTCACCATCACATTGAAGCCCTTGGCTTCTGATAGCTTAACAGAGTTCTTTGAAAGTGTCAGTTTTTAAGTTTGATGTTCAATTTATTAACTGGCTTTTTATAGATTTCAATCTAATGTTCTGCCCAGTGGTCCAGATTCTCTCATTCTCTCCTAAGAGCTTTATTTTTTTTTTTATGATTCTGTAAATTTTGAGATCATGTTTGTTTATATTAACAGTTAATTGGGACTAATTTTTCTTTAAAGTATATATCTGATTGTTCTCTCACAATTTCCGAGAAAACGTCTGTTGCAGTTACCTTGTTAGGGTTGGAACAAAACACCCAGCCCAAAGTGGCTGATAAGGGAATGGTTTATGTTGGCCACCGTCTCCAGGGACAGTTCACTGTAATGGGCAAACATGGCAGAGCAGAGGCTGGGCATCGCACTTTGCCATAGCAGCTGGGAGAAAGCAGCAAGAGGGTGAGCTAGCTACCACTGGTACTCAAAATAAACCACTGGAGAATCCGTTCTGTTTTTAGAAGGGAGAGAAACCCGAGGAGATAAACGACTCCTTGCCCTTCAGCCAAGCCACAGCTGAAGCCACAGAGGAGCTGGGAAGAGCAAGAGCACTGCTTCCATGCTGAGCCTGATAATCAGCAGCAGGGTGAAGGAGGCAGACCCTGAGGACACTCAACACTTACCAAAACAGAGACCCGGAGGCATTCCCTCCCTCCCCAAATAACTGACTTCTGCTCCTACAATGTATCACCCACAACCCCATGGGGAATACCTGCAACCTCACTGAGGAGCATCACCAGTGGAATGGGAGCAGGGATGAGCGAAAAGAGGGTACTAACATAGGATGTATCCATATGAAATATGTTGTTCATAGTAATAATAATAAAACATTAAAAAATAATAGTAAACGTCAAGGTCTCGCCTCCATGACACAACTCCTCTAGCAAGGATACACCTACAACTGAGGATGAAATATGATTAAATATGAAGCTTAATCATGAACACATGAGGCTATGGGAGACATCTCATATTTAAAGTATGGCAACTATCCTTTATTTCTCTATTCTCATCTCTATATTTTATACCTTTTTCCAATATATATGTGGCTCTATTTTAAAATTCTATAATCATATGTCTTATATTGTATATTATATTATATCGCATATTATCTATCTTATACTGATGCCAATATAAGAATTATTATAATGAAGGTGATGATGAGGCTAAAAGTCATTTCTTCTTTTTCATAATTCCTTTGACTAGTCTACCATATGTATTTTCACATGAGTTTAAGAATTTGTCTGTCTTCACTTTTTTTAGGAAACCTGATAAAACTTTGCTTGTATAATGTAACAATTTGGGAAAAACAATATTGAGTCTTCTTAACCATGACTATTGTACAGCAGCTGTACTTTTATTTAGGTCTTATTTAATTTTGTCTACACTGCTTTGTAGTTTTAAGTGTTCATCTTTTACATCTGTCCTCAGATTCATGTTTAAATATTTCCATTTTTTGTTTTGATAGGATAATGCATTTTATTTCAATTTCTGGTTGTTCCTTGAATGTAGAAATTCCATTAATTTTGCTTATCAATATTGCATTTTATAACATGAGTAGGCATACTTTTGCCACTTACTGTAGATTTAATCATAGTTTTACGTTTATGATACGTGTGTGTGTGTGTGTGTGTGTGTGTAAAATTCTACTTCTTCCTTTCTAAGCAGATTGTTTACAGATTATTTTTCTTGCCATTTTTGTGCAATACTAAAAAATAGTGAGAATCTTCTTGCTAACTTCAATTAAGTCCTTCACCATTATGCATACTAACCAGAGATTTGATTCTGTTTCTATTTCCTTTTGGATTCTTGTTAAATAAGTCTGATTTTCTTCAAATGCCCTTTCTGTATTTTTGGAAGTGATATGATTTTTCTGAGTGAATTTTCTGTTTTTTTTTTTGTTTGGTTGGTTAGTCTGGTGAATTATAGTAATTGATTTGAATACTAAATTTATTTTACATTCTTCAGATTAATTCTATTGATCATGCTGGCTTTCTTAGAAAGTTATGCACCATATGATCAAGCCATGCCACTATTAGGTATTTATTGAAGTGAAATGAATATGTATACCACCCATAAATCATGTATGCCATAATCTACTTGTGCCTTAAGTATATTTTATGTATGTATATGTATGTGCCTGTTCATATGCATGTATATGTGTGTGTGCATGTGTGTAGGCTTATACATGGAGATCAGAGGACAACCTTGGAAATCATCCTCAGATGCCATTTGCCATTTTTTTTTTCTTTTAGACAAGGTCTCTCATTGGCCTGAAATATGCTGATTTAGGTTAGGTTGCTTGGCTAGTAAGCCCCATGGTTCTTACCATATCTCTGTGCCCAGCATTGAGAATTTAAATGCATGCTGCCATGCTTGGCATTTTTACAGAGCTTCTAGGGAATTGAACTCAGCTACTCATCCTTGCAAGGCAAGTACTTTACTCGATGAGCTATCCTTCTAGCCCAGAATATATTTTTTTCTGTATTTTTTTTAAGTTTAGTTTTTATATTTTAGTTGGAACACAGAAATTTAGGTAACATTCATCCAAGCATTTTCAAATACCATTTTTTTCAGTTGATTCTTATTTTCCTTTCTCTCTCCCTTTCCTCTGTTTTCCTCAAGCCCACAACATCCCACATCTACTTATATGGCATCCCTCTTCCTGCTCACCTCTTCATATTTGCTCTATGTTACCACTCTATTTTTGTGGGTTTTATCCAACATTACCCTACTATATACATCCTTATAGACATCACAATCTAGGATCTGTGTATCAGAGAGTACATGTGGTTTTTGTCTTTTTGAGCTTGGGTAAGTTCAGTAATATAACTCTGTCCAGGTCCATTCATTTCCATGCGCATTTTATAATTTAATTTGTTTTTCTGTGTTGCTGATAGAATCTCATTGTGTATGTGTACCACAGTTTCTTCTTTATTTCATTTCCATTATCCATTCATCTGTCAATACTAGTTCCCAGTTATTGTAAAATAGAGTAGCAATGGCCGTTGATGGGTAAGAATCTTTGCAGTAGAATGAATCCCTTGGGTTTAGTGCCCAGGGGTAGAGTGGCCGGGTCATATGGATGCGCTTTTCCAGTTCCTCTCAGACATCTTCATTCTGTCTGCAGTCCCACCAGCAGGGACGTTTCTCTTTCCCTGCAGCCTTGCCAGCATCTGTCGTTATTTTCTTGGTTATGTCATTGTGACTGAGGTGAGGAGGTAGAGTTGTTTTGACCTGCATTTCACTGAGGCTTGGGGGTATTGAACCCGTTTTCAAGTGCTTATTGGCCATTTGTGAATTATCTGTTTCATTTTATTGGTCCAGTTGATGATTGCTAATCTTATTATAATTATTTTATTTTCTGGTGTTCAGGTTGTGTGGTTCTTTGTAAATTCTGGATATTAGTTCACCAGTCTAAGTATGGCTAGCAAACATTTTCTCCCATTCTGAAGGCTATTTTCTACACTGCTGACTTATTTTGTGCAGAAACTTATTAATTTCATGTACTCACATATGTTAATTGTTGGGAATATACATATACATACATATATGTGTGTGTGTGTGTATGTATGTATGTATGTATGTATGTATACACACACACATATATTTGAGGTAGGATCTCATTTTAGTTCAAGCTGACCTGGTATTAACTATGTAGTCTCAGGGTGGCCTTGAACTCACAGCAGTCCTCCTTCCTCTGCCTCCTGAGTGTGAGCGCTGGGTTTAAAGGTGTGCACCAGCATGCCTGGCTCTGTTGTGACTATATTGTGTGCTATTGACTCCTGTTCAGAAAGCTTCTGCCTGTTCCTGTATCTTGGACTCTGCTCCCTATGCTCTATTCTAGTTGTTTCAGTGATTCAGGTTAAAGTTAAGGGCTGTAATCCACTTTGAATTGATATTTTTTTAAAAAATATTTTTTTGTTCATTATTTATTTATTTATTTGAGAGCGACAGACACAGAGAGAAAGACAGATAGAGGGAGAGAGAGAATGGGCGTGACAGGGCTTCCAGCCTCTGCAAACGAACTCCAGACGCGTGCGCCCCTTTGTGCATCTGGCTAACGTGGGTCCTGGGGAACCGAGCCTCGAACCAGGGTCCTTAGGCTTCACAGGAGAGCGCTTAACCGCTAAGCCATCGCTCCAGCCCTGAATTGATATTTTTATAGAGTGAAGGTATATTATCTAATTTCATTTTTCAACAGGTAGATATACAGTTTTGGCCATTTGTTGAATAGGCTATGTGTTTTCCACTGAATGCTTTTGGCTCATTTGTCAAAGATTAGTTGGACAAGCAGTATGGAGTTATTTTGGGGTCCTTTATTCTACTTCATTGATCTGCATGTCTGTTTTTGAGAATACCATGCTGCCTTTGTCACTATTTTTAAAACCTCAAAATTCAGCAATAAGAAAACAGATACTTCTAAAAAATGATCCAAAAAGCTATTTTTTTGAACAAATTCAAAAGATTAAAAACATTAAAAGAATTTTGGCTACTAGGATAATGCAAAGTAAAACCATTATAAAATCACCCAACACTAAAATAGCAAAATCAAAAGAGAAAAGTGTGCAATATAAAATATTGGTGAGGACAAAAAACCATGGAAATTCCATATATCACTTAAAAATAATATTCACTGTATAGGCACTGTGGCTTTCAGCAAATTGTTTCATAAGTTAAACGTAAGCGCTAGAGAGATTTAATCAGTGGTTAAGGTAGTTGCTTGCAAAGCCAAAGGGCCCAGGTTCAATTTCCCAGTATCCATGTAGAGCCAGATGCACAAGGTAGCACATGTTTCTGGAGTGTTTGCAGAGGCTGGAGGCCCTAGTGAACCCATTCTCTCTCTTTCTTCCTCTCTCTCTCTCTCTCTCTCTCTCTTAAATAAATAAATAAATATTTAAAAAGTTAAACATATATTTAAATCAATCAGAATTCACACTCTTGGCTATATACCCGGGGGGGGGGGGTGGATAACAGTTTCACAGCCACAAAAACCAAACATAAATGATTACTTATAATTCATAATAATTAGAAATAGCTCAGTTTTCAACTGATGAATAAGATAAATACTGTGGGACTTCAGCTGAACAGACTATTAATGAATCAGCACCGAAAGGGAACAAAGTGTGTGTTCATATAGCACTACTTGCTAAATTAGAAATTCATGATGTGTAATGAAAGAGGTGAGAATGCAAAGGTTCTATAAAAAATAATTTGATGGATGAGACATGCTAGGAAGGTGAGATTATTGTGAAATTAAATAGTAGTGGTTAACAGAGCTGAATGTTGGAGGTGATAGTGATCAGAGACAAGAAGCTAGAGGAAATTGGGTTGGAGGTGATTGAACTGTCCTATATCTTTGCTGTGGTGGATAAAACCTTATGAATCCATTAAAACTATACAACTGTCACACCATTTTCCAAATGTCTAGATCATCTTACATCCCCACCAGTAGTATTGAGGGCTCTAATTTCTTCACAGCCTTATCAGTATTTGTTATCTGACTTCCCAATCCCCATTCTAGTGGTGTGATATCTTTAGGTGGTATTGATTTGCATGTTTTTAATCAGTAGTAATGTTGAGACTCTTTCCATGTGTTTATTTTATATTTGCCAACATTTAAGAAGTGGGTGCTTTACAATAACCAATAATAAAATATCTCCCTTTCCTATCAATGCATAGTATCAAGTTTTAAAATATCTCTAGTAAGAAAGAACTAAATATTCATTCTGATAAATCAAAAAGGTTTTGCTTCAAAGTGACAGACTATATGGGAAAAAATTTATTTAAAAACAATAAATCATACCAAGCATGGGTTAATCTGTATGGGAGAGTATAGCGGGTAGAGAAAATAATATCCTTGCCATTCAGGATACTGACTGGAAAGAGTTACTTATATAGAGCTCAATTCTGATACTTCAGATATTTCAATTATATGTTGATCATTCCTCTTTAGAACAGTGGGTACTCACTTGGTCAATTTATCTGTAGTAGTAGGGATTTCAATTCTTGTTTGAATAGAACTATTGTGTAGTCAAATGTTCAGACAAGCATGCTTTATTTCTCTAAAGCTTATTTTTATAACATGCATTTCCTATTAATCCCTCCTGTTGACAATGGATTTTTTTTCACTCAAGGCCACATTGAAAGACTACCTACAACATTTAGTAATGAAAACAAAATCAGTAAGCCATTGAAATAATGTATTATTCTCAGCCTTCCCAATGCGATCCAAAAGACGGGTGGAAAATCAAACAAGACTAAAGTGGGTGATTACAAATGTGGGTCTTCCCATCTGTGGTGATTGCACAGCTATGATCCTAATGCCCAGAGGGCAGAAGAGTCAGATCATGAGTTTGAAGCTAGCCTGGGCTAAATAGTAAGCTGCAGACCATGCTAGTTAACTAAGTGAGACCTTGTGTCAATAAGCCAACAAAGTTCTTCTTTTCCTTCTGAGTATAAATACGAAGTCCAAGTTTTATAGGGAGATGTTCAACTGGTTATGTGGATTGTTCAACTGCCAAGGTCAACAAAATCTGTCCAGATATATGAGGATTTTAGACTGTGGCTAAAGAATTAAAGGTTGGCTATCATGTCTCATGACTTCATCTTTTCTTCATAAAATAAAAAAAAAAATGCCAGTCAAAGGTTGTTGACATGTTGTTTCTTACCTTCCCAGTGTGTCACCCCACCTGAGTTTATAATGAGACATCATCAGGTCTTTAGATGTCTGCTGAAAGCAAGGGCTACAATTAGAGACCTGCCACTGCGTCTAAGTCCCAACGAGCTCATCTGTGCTGGGGTTTGTCTTGCTGTCACAAACATCTCCTGGAATTCAATAGACATGATAATATCTGCGAAATGCTTCCTGCCTATAACAAGTGCTAGAGATAGTGGCTCATAAATGATGCACGCTTCTCACAGCCCTGGAGGTCAGGAGATTGAAATCGGGACAGCCTACTTGGGTTCTGGCGAGGCCTGTCTTTAGTGGCAGATTAGCACCTTTTTCTGTTTTCACCTGACAACGAGGCAGGTAAGTAATTCTCTAGGACTTCTTTATAGATTCTTACTCTGTTTACAAGGGCTCCTGGTTGTGATTTAGCCATGTCCTAAATGTCGTCTTTCAAAGTACTATCATATTAGGGATAGGTGTATAGGATATGAATTTTTACAAAAACAAAAACTCAGTCAGGGATACGATATAAGAATTTTCAGATATCAAGTATGTAAGATTTCCCTAATTTGCCTTAGAGCCTACCTGCACACCTATTTGCTTCATATTTGCTCTGAGGACTAATGTCCATCTGAAGAAGAAAGCACCTTGAAATGGTTGTCTTAAGACCAAAAGTATAGTTTTTTTGCTAAAGCGTAAAACCACCTTACAAACTTCCTTTAACAAACAAATGAGAACATTTCTCTTGAAAGCAGATTCTCCATGAAGCAATGTGGAAATTTAAGGTGGATTCATGTGTGAATTTATTATTTTAATTGCATTTGTTGACTGCTTGGATGTTGTTCCAGAAATGGTTCTAAGTGCTGTGGTTTCCATGAGAAAACAAATTAAGCATTTTTCTTCTTGTGACATTTATAGTTTTATAAGGAAAAGGGCAATAAAAAGTAAAGTATATCATATATGAAGAGATTTTATGGAAAAGTGAAAAAGTAAGAGGGCAGACACAAAAATATCCATGCCTTATTAATATTTAGCCAATATTTGACTCCAATCATCCATGGATATCATTCAAAGATAGAGAATAAATACAGAATAACAATTGATTAACCAGGATTAATTATCATTTATATGCTTGTACAATGCCAGTCAACAGGTTTCTAGGGTTTGACCCATCACGCTTAAAGAAAGGATGCATAGAAACTAATGAGACAACTGGCATGGTGCTTGCTTTTGGCTAGTTATTATTTTGTGAACTTAAAGTGGTGATGAAGCTTTGCATTCTTCCTGTGAATGCTTTCAATTTTTTTTCTCATTGAGTATAATAGAGAAATACACAAAGAACACAATTATTCAAATTAACAAATTATTTAAACAAGAACAAAAACATGCAAAGAAATATGTTCTCCTGCATACCACAGTGCCTTGAGTTAATCAGACTCAGATTTCATCATTTACCACATAACTGAAATCCTTGATATAACTGAATAATTTTGCTTTAATATTATCAGGGTGCTTCATCTTTTACATTCTGACGGTTGAGTATGTAATTACAGTAAATAAGAGCAATTTGATAATTTATATGATCATACTGTTGAGTATTTTAATCCATAAATCTGGTATGTCTCTCAGGTTAGTTTGACTTCTTTCACATGTCAGTAAAATTTTTTCAAATAGATATCTGTTATATTTTATTCTGGGATATATATGTATAAATAAATTTTCATTTATGGGTGAGGAGGGTGCATCAGGGCATCCTGACATTGCAAACAAACACAAGATACTTGTACCACTTTTTAGGTCTGACTTAATTGAGTTGTTTGAGAATTGAACCTGTGCTGGCAAGCTTTGCAAGTGAATGCTTCTGATAGTTGAGCCATCTCTCCATCGTCTACTCCGGAGGTATCACCATGCCTGGCTTCCGGATATACCTGAAAGCCATAGCAATTACAACAACATGGCACTGGCACAAAAACAGATTAATGGAATAGAATAGAAGACCTGCCTCTGAATCTAAGCAAATACAGCTACCAAAAATACACACTGGAGACAAGACAGTACCCTCAACAAATAGTACTGGATAAATTGGATAACTACACGTAGAAGAACAAAACTAGACACACTTCTTCCATCCTGCACAAAAAGGAACTCAACATGAGACCTGAAACTATAAACCAACTAGAAGAAAAACGGGGTACATTCCATGATATAGGCATAAGGAAAGACTTCCTGAATAAGACCCCAGTAACACAGGAAATTAGATCAACACTCAACCATTGGAATCTCTTGAAACTAAAAAGCTACCATACAGACAAGGAAACCGTCAACAGCCAATAGAGAACCCATAGAATGGAAGAAAATCTTCACCAGCTATATTTCTAAGAAAGGTCTAGTATCTAAAATTTACAAAGAACTTAAACAATTAAACAATTAAAAATCAAACAACCCAATCAAGAAATGGGGCAGAGATTTGAACAGAGAATATTCAAATGAAGAAATACAAATGGCCACCACACAGTGAAGATGTTCAGCATCTTTCCTTATTAGAAAAACGCAAATCAAAATAACTCTGAGATTCCACCTCACTCCAGTCAGGATGGCATTCATCAAGCAGTTGAATGATAACGCTGATGAGAAACGCTTACCCACTGCTGGTGCAGGTATATACAACCACTCTGGAAATCAGTATGAGGACTTCTGAAAAAGGTAAAAATAGAGTTACCATTTGATTCAGCAATACCACTTTGAGGTATGGACCCTAAGGATGCCACTCTTTAGTACAGAGACACTTGCTCAGCCATGTTCTTGGCTGCTGTATTCACAATAGCTGGGAACCTGATCAGCCCAGATGTCCATCTGCTGAGGAGTGGACAAGGACGATGTATACACGGTGGAATTCTACTCAGTGGTGAGGAAAAATGACATAATAAAATTTATAGGTGAATGGATGGAGTTGGGAAAACATTCTAAGCAGGGTCACACAGACACCAAAAGACACCAGATAGTCTCTCTCCTCTGCAGTTCCTCAGTGGGATCAAGTAGAGTTGAATGCAAACAGTAGTCAGCATCAGAAAAACGGGCATAAAACTAGAAATTAACCAGGAGAGAGAAAAGCTAGGGAGAGGGGAGAGGAGGAGTTACCTGACAAGGTAGGGGAGGGCAGCATATTGGGAGTGGTGGGGGGGGGCTCTTGGAGGGGCGGGGGGGGGGAGGAATGGTGAGGACAGAATTTCACAAATGCTAAGACAACTTGAATCAGTCCCATAGAAATGCTCATTCTGACTAGCATTCTACAAGATAAAACACCAATAAAGGGGGAGGGGGGCAGTCTGGACAGAAGGTGGGAAAAGCTTAACCTTCTTAAAACCAGTAATCCCCCAGGCCCACAGTTGGGTTGCCCCCCACAGTAAGCTAATGGTCGGGAGACCCATGAATTCGCAAACACAATGTAAGCCAGTGCCAAAACACTTGATAACCTGCCAGAGCTAAAAGGTAAGATCTTATTGCATGTGCACACACACACACACACACCATGCACACAGACATACACATACACACATGCACACGAACACATATACACAGGCTCACATGCACACACACACAAAGAAAACTCAAAAGGAATTCAACTAAATGAACTTTTTGGGAGGACCCAATTTAACGAAAGCAAATCCATGCACGGACATCTCTTCTTTCCCTAGGCTTTGAAAGGGCAATATCACTCAGCGACTTCCAGGACAGAATACATTGTGCAACAGACCCCAAGCCAGCTTCCAGTAAAATTACACCCCACCTCTTTCCTAATTACAGGAAATGGTGTATAAGCCCAGAAAGATCCAAAATAAAAACAGACATGTTCAAGACACGTTCACTCTTGAAAAAAGGCAAATTAGACCTAGTCTATGTTAATAACACCTGGAGTAGTGAGCTAAGAATCAGCTCCTACGGAGCCCAAGAGCATTGGCACGTGTTTAAACCAGAGGTCTTTCAATTTGACAGTACAATCTGTATTGTCATCAGTTGCCACAGTTACATGTTCCTCTTCATTCTACAACTTTGTTGTGCCCTATAGTAATTTTCCCCTGGAACTTGAAGCCAAATAAAGATATGAATGAGTTAGTCCTGGATTTTATTTTTCTTTGACTTCATATGTTGAAAGTAAACCCATGAATGCCATCACATTTATTTATTTTTTTATTTATATTTTGGTTCTTAATGCTAACTGTGCCTTATCTTATGCCTTACTTTCATAATATTATTGAAATTAGTAAAAAAAAAAAATCCCAAATCAGATTACCAAAATGTAGGGTGTTGGGACACTCAGGGTCTACTGACTTCTCTTCCTCTCATATAATGAATTTTCTTTAAAGAAGAAAATATTTGTTATTTACAGTTAAAAAACCAGAATATTACGATTTAAATGTAATCCACCAGGCAAAAACAGTATCTTCATTGGATGTTCAATTTGAACATGGGGTATGCATGTTTAAATGCTCAGCATCTTCCTGGCTAAGTAGAGACATTTGGCTTTCACTTTGCACCTGGGTGCCACAGCACTATACAGAAGCTATTTAAAATGAATGTAACTTGTAAATAAAGGTGATGTGCTTTCTTTAGTCCTGATGGCTGAGCTGTAGATAAGAGACCTAGATGATGACTCCTATCTTTTTGTGTATGTTTATCTCCTACCAAGATGCTTTCATGGACCAAGTAGGAGTCCTGACTGGGCAAGTGCCCCTTATCTTTAAAAACAGCAATGCTCCTCCTTAATTAGCTTTTTTCTCTCATTTCCATCACAGCTGTCATGAATACCACTTTCATCATTGCCATCAGTTTATACTGAGAGCTCTAAAACATACCACATGTGGAGAAAAGACAGTAAAAATTCAAACATAGTTACAGAGGATCAGAATCACAGAGTTTTATTCTGTCATCTTCACCCATTAAAAAAAAACTGTAAATCATTCAGCCTAAATAATTTTCCTTGGTACAGTTTGCTTGTGACTTCATTTAGATGTTCACTGGACATCTCCTATAGTTTCTCCTTGGCTTTCTGATGGAGGGTGTGTCTCCTAATAATTTCTGGCTTGAATTTCCGATTTGCATCAGGTTGTCCCTCACAATCCTGCCTTTTTCATCCCCTTCATACTGACCCATACATTGCATCACATGACACCTTGTTAAATACAGCTCCAAAGTTCAGACCTTAGCTTCCCCAAGAAGTGCCTCTTGAATCACATAACCAGTATTTATTAAAATAGAAGCTAGGACACACACAGAAAGAGAGGGAATCACAAAGGTATGTTCAACTCATACAAATGATTTGACTTCAAAATTCTGAAAAGTTTCTTAACATCTCCCACTAGAAATTTTGTGGAATCTCTCTTTTCTTACCTTGCTCCTTTTCCACCTCTGCTCATCCTTCCCTCCAGCTTTGTACCATCCCTTCTAAATGCTCTATCTCAAGCTAGCAAATATTCAAAACTTTATACTTGTCATTAAGGTTAATATATTGCTTTATTGTTCTCTATCTTCCATGTCAGTCACTTTAGAACTTTTATATAATCAGGGCTGGAGAGATGGCTTAGTGGTTAAGCGCTTGCCTGTGAAGCCTAAGGACCCTGGTTCGAGGCTCCATTCCCCAGGTCCCACGTTAGCCAGATGCACAAGGGGGCGCACACATTTGGAATTCGTCTGCAGTGGCTGGAGGCCCTGGCACGCCCATTCTCTCTCTCTCTCTCTGCCTCTTTCTCTGCCTGTCACTCTCAAATAAGTAAATAAAAATAAACCAAAAAAAATTAAAAAAAAAGAACTTTTATATAATCAAAAGACCAAAGTGTAATGACCCTACTGAGCAACAAAACCTCAAAACCTAGCCATCCATATATGTATTTCTAAGAGAGATTAAGAGCAAGGTGACCCTTTTTTGTAAGTGTCTTGCTATGGACACAGGCCCAATGATGGTAACCTCCCCTGTCAAAACTATAAGAATTCTAGTGTGAATTCAAACTATTTTACTTCCTGGTCTTACCTCTAGATTTTTTTTTTTTTTTTGCAGCCTTTTTTTCTACTGGCAAGCTCATTCTGAATCTGTGATTTTCTCACTGATCTACCAACATTTCTAGGTATTTTTATATACATTTAAACTTAATCAGTGAATCTTATCCCAACTTCCAAACTTGATGCCCACTTTACATCCTCCGGGTTATAAGAATCCCCAATCCAAGTTTCCATGCATGTTACCCCTCCCAACTCAGGAACTTTCTGTCTTACTTTCTTCTCTAAAACAAATCTTACTTAACTTTCCCTCCCACCGCTCCACTCATATCAACTAAGCCTAATCTGGAAAATACCTCACAGACATGAACATGTTTCTATGGTGATTCTAAATCCTGTCAACTTAACGACTAGAGATCAATCACAAGTCTACCTCCTGTAAGTTTGACAAACAAACATGATATTTTAAGCCACAACCTCCAGATGCATGCACCACCTTGTGCATCTAGATAATGTGGGTCCTGTGGAATGGAACCAGGGTCCTTTGGCTTTGCAGGCAAATGCCTTAACCTCTAAGCCATCCCACCAGCCCCAGACTCTCTCCTTTTAAGTTGATTGGCATTCACACAATGTAGAGGCTTCAGTGAGCTGGGTCTTGTCCTTGGGGCATGTTTTCTGTTGTCCATGTGTAGCATACAATGTTTCTGTTTGGCTGTGTTCATGCGTTTAATTACAGCTTCTTCCTTAGCACCAGCCTGAAACTCCCGCTGTCTTGGATTTCCTCAACCAAACAAACTAGTCCACTACATTTTAACTAAGCCTCATCCATTTTCTCAGAACACAGGAAGAACTCAGCCAAGATCTTTGGTAGTATGTAATAGGAACTTGCTTCTAGTCCAATTCCCAATAGAGTCCATGTTCCCTTCTGAAACTTTATGATCTGGTCCTCTACAGTCTGAGTTTTTCTCGACCTTCTGATTTTTCCAAACTCCCATCAGAACATTCCATTTGCATCTGCCTATAGCATTCCAGGTCTTTCCTTGGTTCAAAGTTTCAAACTTTTCCGCATTCCTCCCATAAATCAGTTCTAAGTGTCAATGAATCACATGGTCAGGTTTATCACAGCCAAGTCTCCATTTCTCAGTACAAATGATCTGTATTGGTTTCCCTTTGCATTTTTGATACAAAGTTCCCAACACTAATCAGTTTAAGGGAGGAAGGGTTTACACGAGCTTACAGTCCAAGTTAGAGCGCACACCTTCTCCAGTAAGGCTCTCCTTCCCAAATTACCACAAGGTACATACAAAGCACTCAGAACCCATGAGTTTATGGGGGATTTCTGATCAAACTGGTACATTCTGCCCCTGACCCCCAGAAACGAATGACCACCCATGATGTGAAATGCAATGCACTAACTCCAACTTCAAAGATACCCCCTCCCCCTAGTATTTATTGATCCCAACACTGTTCACACATTCTAATAGTCTAAGGTCTCTTAACTGTGAGTCTATAAAACCAATTCTACCTGCCTAGCTAGGCTACTCACATCCCAGGGGAACTCCAGCCATTCTGACCTGGCAGCTTTCCTTAGCAGTTCCGGCAATTCCAAAATCCTAGAGTCCCCACTGAAACCCATGCTTTATCCTCATGGCTCCTTTTGGGCATCCATGCCGGGACTCAAACAACCCTGTGCCACATCACCTAGATGCCATCTAAAAAATAAATAAATTAAACTGCATTGCTAATACAATAACCCTTTCTTTCCTGCATTTGTTATGTTCTTATAATACCAGGTATGCTACAAAATTTGTTAACCCAGGGGGGAATAAAGCCAGTTTTGAAAAACAAGAAAATCCTTCAATGTTCTGGCCCCTACTTTCAAAAGATTCAGCTTTCCTCCTGCCATTTCAATGCAGAACAGCTGGCCACATGATGGCTGTCTCTCAAACAATTATAGGTGAATCTCACCACAACCTCCAGCCTTAAACTCCATGTCCATGCCATAGCCATATGCTTATATGACTCCATTTCTTGTAACTGAACTCAACTCAAGTTCTTCCAACATGGGAAGAGAGCAGCTAGACTCACACATGAACTCTCTGTAACCCAGTCCTGAAAAAAACCTCTTTCTTCTCCTTATAAGCCAATCCTGCTTAGATTATAGCTCTTTTTTTGCACTTAGGTCTTTCCAGGTACAATCAAAATGGTCCAAGCAAGCTCTACTTGGAACACTGCAAGGGGTCTCTTTAATACAAGGTTCCAAATCCTTCCATGTTCCTCCCACAAATCAGTTCCAAAAGGCTGAAAGCCATAGTCCAGTTTCTATCAGGAATGGTGCCCCACTCCTCAGGTACCAATTTTGTGTTGTAGTTACTTCCTCATTGCTGGAGAAAAGTACCTGACCACAAGTAGCTGATGGGAGGAGAGTTTTTATTTTGGCTTACTATAGTGTCCAGGAGAAGCTTCACGATGGCATGGAAAACATGGCATGAGCAGAGGCTGGGCACTGCCTCTGCCACCATAGGTGAAAAACAGCAGAAACAGAGTGAGCTGAATTCTGGTGGCAGTTGAGGGTGTGGAAGGAACTTGGCTGAAGAAGTTGCGATTATGGGTTGGCTTAGGGTGCTGCCACCAGCTTGGAACAAAACCCATGAGTTAGTGGGAGACATTTTAATCAAAACACTGTCCTGGGGATATCCAAGATCTGCCAAAATGACAAGATGAGAAAGCTAACTGCCTAGCACAAGATAACTAATCTTTTAAAAAATCTTATTTATTTATTGGAGAGAGAGGAAAAGAGAAAGATAGAGAGAGAATGGGCATGCCAGAGATTCTAGCCACTGCAAGTGAGCTCCAGATGCATGTGCCACCATGTGCATCTGGCTTACTTGGGTATTGCAGAATCAAACCTGGGTCTTTAGGCTTTGCAGGCTAGCACATTAACTGCTAAACCATATCTCCAGCCCAGGATAAGGAATCTTTATCATGCCCAACCGGGAACAGGAAAAGTTACAGAGGAATAGGCAGATGAAATGAGGGCTTCTCTCTTCCTGCTAGCCAGAGAACCTTCTTGGACATGGTGGTGGACACTGAGAAGATCCAAAGCTTAGTGGCTGCCAAGAGCTCAATACTAAGGGAGATATAACACTCCCTCCAAGGTTCAGGAAACACTGTGAAAGACAGAGCAGAAAGAATTTAAAAGCCACAGTGTAGGAAGGTGTGCTTGAGCCATTGTCCTTCCTACAGGAACCCACTGGTGCGTGCTTCCAGGACAAATCTCTCCATATCTGTTGATATAAGGTTAAAGAGGGGTTCCTAATTTCAGAAACATTTTTATTTGGTCTAATGTGAAAGAAAGGCAGAGTTGGCAACTGTGGTACAAATTATTGGTCTGAAGGGCTGGTCCACCCCTAAAAAGAAAAGGAATTAACCTCAGGATGGGGTGACTGTGGGAGGCTTATTAAAAATGTTCATTGGAAAAAAAGACTGGAAAGAGCACCAGGGAGATGTCTAGCTCTCCATTTTCTAGGAAAGTGAACAGTCCCTAAATGTGGGCAGATAAGATGAAATAAGATGATACAGTACCAACCAGTGACGCAGATGCCTCCTCCTGGCCCCACCTCCAGCAATTAAGACTGGAGACACATCGTAATTTGCTGAAAATCTTGAATTGCTAAGAAACTCTCACAGAACCCCAAGAGTCCATTATGCTAACAGAAGTGACAAGAAAATAAATGTTTTTAACAAGACAGTATTCCTATCCAGGGAAGATGGTTGCAGAATCGATGATTATTCAGGGAATCCAACTTATTTAAACACAGTGTCTGTGATACTTAATAAATGTTACAGTGTGGCTTTTTGTGGCTAATAAAAACTTGGTTTACATTCCACCTCACGCCTACTCTGCTTCGCCTCCCTGGGCTCACTTAAAGTGCATTAAGAAGCAGCAAGCCAGATTGGGACATTGGCTGCTAAACTTAAATAATTCATTTATGCACCACTGCTTTCAGACTGCTTTACAAATGCCGTAATGAGACAAGCTGTGAAATGTTTTACACGGGGAAGAAAGCGTTGAGTCACAGAGAGAAGACCTCTTTCCTGTGACTGCTTCCTTAAGGGTCCAGAGCCAACAACAAAACAGTTTTCTGGATCCCATCGTCTCAGGAAAATGTGTGCTGTTTACCTACTCCCCACACCTACCTAGTGCTTCAGCGAGGTGTCACCCATGAGTTTCCAGTAACCAAAATTAATGTCAAGTCACTTTCAGGAGACAAAGTCACATTAACTTATAATATATCTTTCTTCTAATTCCCAAAATCATGTTTATGGAGAAGGACATTAGAAACTTATTTTTTTAGTTTATCTCATAAATAATTGGTCAAAAATATCTAATACTGGGCTGGAGAGATGGCTTAGTGGCTAAGGCACTTGCCTCTAAAGCCAAAGGATCCAGGATCGTTTTCCAGGTCCCAGGTAAGCCAGATGCACAAGGTGGCACATGCCTCTGGAGTTCCTCTGCAGTGGCACGCCCATTCTCTTTCTCCCTCTTTCTCTCTGTCTCTCCCTCTGTGTTTGTCTGTCTCAAACAAATAAAAAATAATATAAAACAGGTTTTTAAAATATCTATAGAATGGAAAGCTCTTGAAGTACTGACATAATAATGTATTAAAATGCAAGGACATTTAAGGAAGTGTCTTGAGCCGGGCATGGTGGTGCACACCTTTAATCCCAGCACTCAGGAGGCATAGGTAGGAAGATCACAATGGGTTCAAGGCTACCCTGAGATACATAGTGAAATCCAGAGGTCAGTCTGAGCCAGGGTGAAACCCTTCTTTAAAAACAAGCAAAACAAACAAACAACAACAACAAAAAAAAAAAAAAAAAGAAAAGAAAAGAAGAAAAAAGTGCCTTAACCATAGAACAGCTAATCCATCGGTGAAAAGCTATGAAAAGTCTGGAAACATGTGCAGAGCGTTTATATATAGTAAGGCACCTTCGTAAATCACCAAGAAAAGACGGCATTACTTGAAATAAAAAGATTCAGTAACATCTGGCTACTTATTTAATAAGGAAATTGTATTCACGGAATTTTTCACTTGATATTCCAGGTGACTAAAGCAACACAAGTGCAATCATAAAATGTTCAGACAAACTGGGGAAACCGGGCTGGGGAAATGGCATAGTGGTTAAGGCATTTGCCTGTGAAGCCTAAGGACCCTGGTTCGATTTCCACATAAGCCAAATGCACAAGGGGATGCATGCCTCTGGAGTTTGTTTTCAGTGGCTGGAGGCCCTGGCATGCCCATTCTTTCTCTCTATTTGCCCCTTCCACTCTCTTTCTGTCACAAATAAATAAATAAAAGTTTAAAAATTTAAAAATATTCATATTAAAAAGATATATATATATCTATATATATATATGTATAAATATCTATATATATCTATAGATATATATAGATATTTAAACATTTCTATGATTAAATTAAATTAAAAAATTTAAAAATATACATATTTAATAAGATCTATCTATCTATCTATCTATCTATATATATATATATATATATTTCTATGATTGGGGCTAGAGTGATGGATGGCTTAGAGGTTAAGGTGTTTGTCTGCAAAGCCAAAAGATCCTAGTTCTATTCCCCAGGACCCAGTTTAGCCAGATGTACAAGGGGGTGCAAGCATATGGAACTTGTTTGCAGTGGCTGGAGGCCCTGGCATGCCTGTTCTCTCTCTATATATATCTCCCTTTCTCTGTCAAATAAATAAATATAAACTAAATAAATATTAAAATAAAGATATTCCTATGATCATTGAGAAGAAAGGAACTTTCATAGCATAACATAAAGACCAAACACAGGGATTATTAAATTTTACCACTGAGGAACATCAAAATGGACATCTATACAGAAAAAACAAGTGATTAACATGATTACAGGGTAAACGTACAAACAAATCAGAAATATTTTTAAGTTATAAGTTGGGGTTAATATCTGGCAAAAATTGTCAAACTCAAAATCAAAATGAAATCACTTTAAGAAGACCTAAACCTAAATAAACTTTTAAAACATGAATAAAACTCAAAGGTTATACAGGAGGTATCTTAGGTATAGGCCTGATAATAAGAACCAGCCACAAAAGGCTGCCAAAATCATATCATACAAAAGCTACCACAAACTTACATTCAAAGGACAGCAGCCCAACTGTCTATTTATCTTCAAACTAACCTGGCCATTGTTAAGGATCTTTGTAGCTAAAAATACCTTTGCAACCCATGTCTTGTCACTTGACACCTTCCCTTTGTCTCACCTCCCTTGTATAAGTTTATGTTTACTAAGCCACTTATATTTCCATTGCAGTGCTCAACTGTGCCCAAGTAAATATCCCTATTCTTTGGAGAAACTTCTCTGATTTTTATGTAGATTGACAATTTCTATTGCATGGATTTCTTCCATATCAAAAAGAGTCACTGTTTTCAAAAATAGGCAGAGGATATGATTACACATGCAGACTATGAGGTATATTAAGTAAAATGTGCTTTGTTTTTTGCTTGTTGTGATAGCAAGTTTCACAATGCTATCAACTGTTAACCCTGGTGACATTATGCAAAACAGCTGCCCTTGAAAGTGTTTCCTGAGTCGGTGTGTTTTTTCTGAAGTACATAAACCCAAATGGCCATGTACTTTCTGATATTTAAACAGCAAGATATCATTCTTTGGGAAATTTATATACAAAAGCAATCAGATAAATTTGCAAGAATGCATGCATAATTTGAATTATATATTTAAAAATAGTAACTATGTATTTAAAAACAGCTTTTCATGAAGTTATAAATGTAAAATCTTGAGAAAAATAAAATAAAATTACCAAATATTTACCTATTATATAAAACTATGTAGCTATTAATAATTTCTAAAAAAGTGCTTACTAATAGAAGGAGATAGGAATACATCATGCTAAGACATATCTAACACACACAAAAGATAAAAGTAAAATGAAGACAGAGTTGAGAGGTAGGAAACTACAGCCCCGAATAAACTCAATATAGCTATATTAACATTTGGCCACTCAGTTTGTAATGAGAAAGCATCATTAGAGAAGGTTTTCTAAAGAGGCATTTGCAAATTTTAATTTTTTTTATTTTTGGCACTTTCATACTGGTATATATTTTGATCATATTCCATCCCTATTACTTACTGTTATCCTCCTCCTTCTGAAGTTCTCCTCCCCGGTTCATTCCCATCCCACTGACTTTTGTGCCCCAGCCAAGGGGAAGTAGGATTGCTTGCATGAGCGGGTGGGGGCTGTTTGCTGGGGGATGGGGACATACCGGTGGTCACACCACTGAAGGACATGGCTCCTCCACTCCCAGCAGCTATTGACTGTCCCTAGCTACTCGGGATATGAATCCTTTCCCATTCCATGGTGAAATACTAGCAGACTCAACATTGTGCAGGAAATCACAGCTGATGTAAGTCAATGAGAGGAACAGCCATGTCGTTTCCAAAAGGCAGCATTCCGTGGCCATCCATCCCATCCTCCGTCTGTCCTCACCCTCTTTTTACAGGCTTCCTGGAGTCTTGCATGGGCTTCTGCCATCGCTTTTAGGGCACAATGGTCACCTATTGTTAGAAATTTTGCAATGCATGCATCTCTGCATCAACATCTGCTTATTGCAGAAATGAACTTCTGAAATCGAGGCTGCGTGCAGTGCTAATAAGTGGGAGCACAGGTATTTAGAGTGCAGGTTGACATGCTGCGTGTGTACTGTAAAGGCAGTAGTAGGTTTCTCTCTAGAGCATACGGCCCCATGGAGAGATTTGTGGTCAAGTTTTCAGTACCAGGCATGAATTCTTTCCTGTGGAGCAGGTCCCAGAACCACTCAGAAAGTGGTTGCTTATTTCCCATGTCTTTCACTTGTGTGCATTTCACTGGTGTGCACATCTTTCCTCACAGATTGGTTGTGGAGTGTACAGGCTCTACATCTGGTAAAAACTGTTGATGACTGTTCTCCTCCAGTGGCTTGCACAGTCAGTGCCTTCTGGCCCAAAAGAAAAGCTTCCAGGGAAGGGGAGGAAGCTTTCAGCTTAGTTTTAGTTTGGTTTCTCTACACGCTGCAACTGAAACACGCAGTGTGTTCAGAAGTAGGGATTTGCCATCTCGTTTTTACAGACTAGCAAGAGCAATGACAGTAATTCTTGCGTTAGGTGTCTCTATAGACCTTCCTTTGGTAGTCGTTCACCATAAACTCACGTTTTATGAGTGCCTAGTCCCCAGCTATTGGATATTTGGGAAATGCAGTCTTGATGGAGGAGGTGTGTTATGTTGTGGTGGGAAGGCTCATAGTTGGTACTAGCTCCCCCTTGCCAGAGATCAGCTCACGTTCCTGTTGCTGTTTCCATGTGGCAAAGACGATGCGCAGGCTCTGCTCATGCCATGTTCTCTTCTGCCATCAATAGCTTCCCCTTGAGACTATAAGCCAAAATTAAAACAACAAAAACCCTTTTCTCCCATTAGAATACCAGTTCTTTTGACAAGGTGTGAGAAAGTTGAAGAAATTTTCCTATCTTTCAGAGTTGGCTTTATTCTCCATTAGATCAACAAATTCAGTAGTCCATCTGTTTCAGTGTGGAGTGAAAAAAAAAAAAAAACACAGGAAAGAGGGGCTTATTGAATTTTCAACATGGACTTTTGGAGATGACCACTGGGCTATGACAGGGTTATTGGATCCCCTGCATGGAGACCCAGTGAAGACTTGAGGATGAACTATGGTTTGAAGTGAAAGCCCCAGGACTGTGGAAATGCCAGGACTGTAGGAAGGCTGCCAAGGAGAGCTTCTGTCTAGGGATAGAGGTTTCCCTGGCCTGTGGGTAGCCCAGCCATAGAGGCAGAACTGAGACCCCAGAGAGTTCATCACTGGTTACAGATGTGAGGCTTGGAGCTATAGATTTGATGTTTGCTGTTTGTTTTAGACCTTACATTGGTCCAATATTTCCTTGTAATGCAGTGTTTTGCAGGAAGAATGTTTATTCTGTGTCAGTCAGCACGTGGTTTTGGTTTTACAGGCTCATAGTTAAGATACCTTGGACTATGTTTCTGTTTGAACAATGTTGGGATTGAGGAAAAAAAATAGTGCTTTTAAAGTTGGACTAAATGGATTGCATTTTACAACATGGATGTCCTTGAATTTATGGGTGTCAGAGGCACAGTGTAACAGATTGAGTCAAAGATACCCCATAAATTCATGTGCTTTAATGCTTGGGTGGAGGTTTGGGGGGTCGAGCCTTGCTAGAGGAGGTGTGTTGTTAGGGACGGTTTCGGGGTATTTGAGTCAGCTCCTCCTTGCCAGACGTCATGCCCCTGCTCCTATTCTCCATCTGCTGTGGCAAGGAGATGGTGTCCAACCTCTGCTCATGCAGCTCATTGGGAGGTGTCTCATCCCAGGTACTGGAATTAGTTTTAATATTTATTTTTTATTCATTTGAGAGAGAGAATGGGTGCTCCAGGGCCTCTAGCCACTGCAAACGAGCTCCAGATGCATGTGCCATTATGTGCATCTGGCTAACGTGGGATCTGGAGAATAGAACCTGGATCCTTAGGCTTCACAGGTAAGTGCCTTAATCACTAAGCCACCCCCCCAGCCCTGAAATGTTAAGTTAATAATCTTTGACATATGGGAGCAGCTGTATGTACCAGTGTGATGGAACTTCATCCAAGACCTTGGTTTCTATTTATGTATTTAACTGGCTTACAAAGTCATGAGCTTACATACAGCTTATTCACACATCCTTAGTTTTGGTTCATCTTCCCTCCACTCCCTTCTCTCTTTCATTCCCACATCTCCTATCACTCCCATTACATGTCCTTCTACTTTCAGGGCACACCTGTCTTACTTTTCCCCCACAAAAGCTCTCCCCACCCCATGGCCCCTTTCTGGATTCCTGGCCTCTACAGACAATCCAACTTATAGCCACTAACCTAAACACCTGAAGGTAGGATATGCATATAAGAGAGAAAATGTGGCACTTGTGGTTCTGAGTCTAGGTTACCTCACTTTAGTATAATTTGTTCCAATTCTATCAATTTTCTTGCAAATGTAATAACTTCATTTTCTTTACATGTGAATCAAACTAAATTGCATATACACAGCATCATCATCAGTTGATGGATATCTACTCATGACTTGATGGATTACCTAGGCTCCCTCCATTTCCTAGCTCTTGTGAATAGAGCAGCAATCTATCTCTGAAGTTGAGGGTAGAGTCCTTAGGGTTTATGTTGAAGAATGGCATAGTTGGGTCATATAGTCATACATTTTTTTGCTTTTTAAGGAATTTCCATGCTGAATCACACAATGGCCTCACCAGTTTCCCTCCAACAGGAAGTAAGGGTTATGCTCTCCTCCCTGCCTTGCCAGCATTTCTTGTCATTTAGTTTTTCTTTCTTTAAAAAATATTTTATTTCATTTGGGAGAGAGGGAGAAAGAATGGGTGTGCCAGGGCCTCCAGCCACTGCAAACTCCAGATGCATGTGTTCCTTTGTGCTTCCGGCTTATGTGGTTCCTGGAGAATCAAACCAGGATTCTTTGGCTTTGCAGGCAAATGGCTTAACTGCTAAGCTATCTTACCAGAATGAGAAGGAATCTCAAAATAGTTTTAGTGGATACAGATGTTGAAAACTTTTATTAGCTATTTTTATTTACTTATTTATTTTTTGAGAATACTCTATTCAGTTTCAGAGTCCATTTTGTATTGGGTTATTTGTGTTCTTGAGGCTTAGATTTGTTTTTTAGCTCTATTCATACACTAGATCGTAATCCTAATTCAGGCATTACAACTTGACAATGTCCAAGATGCTAGGTAACTAAAACAATTTTCAACTTCTATATTCTTTGTAACAATCCTTCAATGTCAAAGAAAAAATACTATAAGGAGACATTAAAATTACCCAATGACAGGTTTGTAGCATGTACTTGTCAGTACATATCTTATCGAAAAGAAAAACAAGTATATAAAATATTTTTTAAAATATAGCTAATAAACTTTCTCATATAGGTATGAACAGAAAAGTTCTCCCTTTCTTTCCATTACCCTGTTCTGAGAGCTTCACTAAACACTTAAGAAAATTAACTACTTCAAGGGCTTTAAAGAAAGTTTAAATAAATCGTAAAGGCAAGATATTATAGAAAGTATATATTTTTTCAGACAGTGCAATTCAGTTATTATTGATAGAAATAATATTTTCAATCAGTATGTACTTTCAAATCAAGGAAAATATCTTTACATAATTCATGAGTAAAATAAAATTACAGTGGAGAATAACTACTAATAACTGAATAAAGGAATGCAATTTGTGAAAACCAGTAGAATGTACCTTACTTTTTGGTTGTTGCTTTGTTTTGTTTGGTGTTATGCTGAGGATGGAACTCAGGGTCTCATGCATGCTGACATGTACTTACCTTTGACCTGCTGTGGCAAGTCCCAGCCCAGCAGACCATTAATCCTGTTTTCCTTATAGGAATTTAACAGTTAAATATAATCACATGAGGAAAACAGTGCGTCTAAGAATTTTTTTAGAACTAGCAACTTAAAAATTTTTTTTATTATTTATTTGTAAGAATTTTCTGTATGTTTGCATAATTTCATTAAGAAAACAGCAAAAGAGGAAATTATATTAATTGCATTTAAAAAGGTTACTTTAACCAACCTTATAATAGAACAGTATGGCTAGTTTCAGATATTAGTACAGATTCAAAAACCCTAAACAGACATTTCAGCAAATACAATGCAGCAACATATAAAAATAAACAAGGTAGGTCAATTTTGTTATGTAAAAGATAGATTAAAATTAAAATCTAAAAGTAAAAGTAAACTAAACATAAATTTACACATAAAGTATTTATCACATTTATATGCCCACAATCTAACTTTATGCATTGACAGATAAAAGTACAAAAGTGCATCATTCAATATGAAGAGGGAATAGAATTTGATGAAAGCCTACATTCCTTCATAATCCTGTATTTAAAAAGAAAAGTCTCTTTAACAAACTGAAATAGAAAGGAATTTCTGAAATCCTTGTGAAGGATAATTACAATCTATGAAACAAATGCACAGCAAACATCATTTTAGTGGTGAGACCCAACGAATAAAGAATAGTTAACATCTTTATTTGACAGAGAAAATCAAATTAAATAAAATATTAGAAGCACTTAATGAAAGAGGCAAGAGGGAAAGAGGGGACTGTTCAGTGCTAGTGGCGAGAATGTGGAGCCGCAGAAACCAGAAACCACACTGGGCACAGCGCAAACCGGGATGAGAGATTGGAACAGCAGTTTCCAAAAGCGGTTGTTGCAATCTGCATTGTACCCAGCATGGTTTTGAGTGTTTCTATGGTTTCACATTCTCACCAGCACTTAGTGTTCACATATAAAGCTACTATTTTAGAACTATGAACCCTTGGTTCAATCAATTATATTTATTATAGTCTTCATAATTTACTGCATATACCTACCAGGAGATACGTAAAAAAATAGACACTAGTGCTGTTGACAGCACAAGTGGAAAATGACTGAAATGTTCAACAACGGCAGAATGGATTCTATCACATGCACGTGTGATGAAAGACCACATGTTATCACTTACATATGCGCTTCACCCACCGACGAGGCTTCCCGTGAGAGGACACGGCTCTTCTCTGCTGCTGGTCTGCGTTTGTGAATTGGACACACAGAGTGTGACAGGTGCCTTTAGGGCAAAGTCCCCTAGTCAGGTCCTGATGGCAGGGAAAGAGCTACGTATCCCTCCCTGCTTGGGTAAAGGTTGTGTCGGTGTCTTTCCACATCTACGACTGTCTGGGAAGACCCCTCTGGAGATGGTGTCCTGGGGTCTGGACCACCTGAGGGCTTGTGTGCTGTGGGCTGGGAAGACGAGAGAGCCAACTGAACTCCATGGCGGTGACAACTGCCACGCGCACCTGAAGATGAAGGGCGAAAGGCAGGCTCTGTACCAGCACCAGCCTGGCCTTTGGCAGTCATCGCCATGAGGCAAGACAGCTGGGTCTCCATGTGGCCACCGACTAGGGTCATGCAGACAAATGTGTGTGCCATGCCAGTCATGGGTAACTTGACCCAAAGGAATTGTGTGGAAAAGTCGAGGTGTTATCATCAGATCAGGGGTCAGGGCTCTGCATCCCTAGTAAGAGGAAGGCATGCTGACGTCTTTAATCTCCTCTCTGCTTTGCGCTGAAACTAAAGTGGCTGAATTTCAACCCCTCCCTGAAAGAGCAGACACGAGAGAGCACGCATCATGTTCCTCAGCCAGCTCAGGGTTTTGGACTTTGGGCAGAGAGCTCACGGTTGGACTGGTGGATTCTCAGAGATTGAATTGAGGGTCTTCTGTGCAGACGCAGGCTATGCCCTTGGCTTGGGTTACACTGTGAACCAGCTGTCAGTCACACATGAACAGCTCTGTGTGTGGAGGGGACTATGTAACAGAGCTTCAGCTGAAATCACTACTGGTCTGAGGGAATTTGAGGTTGGACCTAAAAAGTGCCTGGCAAATACCATTTTAAAGATTTTTAAACCCTTCACTTGGTAGTACACATAATCGAAAAGTCTAATGAGTGGCAGTCTGGTTTTTATGTTGGTAGATGTTAGTGACACTTTGAAGGAAATAAGGAAACGGAGATAGAAAGAAGTAGATAATGAGTTGTCATTATAATGATAATTTATAGTAGTTTTCTTTGATATTTCTATGAGCCATCATCCAACTGCAGGTGTTCATTTGGAAGTTCAGGATAGTTTACAATTCAGGAGACTCAAAAAAAGATAAATAGCAGGATGAGCTAAAGCCATGGAAGATGAGATCCACTAGGGAAATGTGGAAAGAAAGGAAGAAAACGAAATTTTCTGAACACCAAAATTTCACAGTGAGTAGAGGAAAGACAGCCACCAAAACATGGGAATAACTAACAAGGTGGAAAGACAGAGAAAAGGGACCAAAATCTGAGAACAAAGATGTTCATGAAAAACAGCAATCAAGCTGGGTGTGGTGGTGCTCACCTTTAATCCCAGCACTTGGAAGGCAGACATAGGAAGATCGCCATGAGTTCAAGGCCACCCTGAGATTACATAGTGATTTCCAGATAAGTCTGGGTTAGAATGAAACCCTATCTCGAAAAGCCAAAAAAATAACAACAAAACAAAACAATAACAACAACAAAAACAGCATAAAATGTTCAAGGGGAGCCCTGGTACTGAGGATGGAAGACAATGACTTTGATTTTCCAGTACAGAGGTAATAGATAAATTAGAGAACATTAACATCTGGAGAGAAATGAGGGTGAAAGCCAGTCGGGGCAAAAACGAAATGTAACTGAATTAGAGGCTCACTGGCCATGACTACAGCGAGACTTACAAGTGAACCAGGTGATTTTGGGGACAGGTATTAAATTAAGATGACACGGATTAAGGCAGAGACAGAGGGAGGGCAATGATTGCTGTTTCAAAGTCTCGTGGGGAAAATGGTGCAGGACTAGATTGCAGGTTCCACTGCTGGAGGAATGACCACCTCAAAAAACTAATATCGTTTTTATATTTTGTATGCTTTTAAAAATAAAGCTGAAAACTTGATTAAAAATTTACACGAGGGCTGGGGAGATGGCTTAGTGGTTAAAGCGCTTGCCTGTAAAGCTTTCTAAGGAGGCACGTTCAACTCTCCAGATCCCACATAAACCAGATGCACAAAGCAGAGGCAAGCACAAAGTTGCACATGCCCACTAGGTGGCGCAAGCATGTGGAGGAGGTTGATTTCAGTGGCAGAGGCCCTGGCCTGCCAATTCTCTCTCTGTCTAAAATTTAATAAAAAATTAAAAACTTACATGAAATCCCTCCCTACCACTCTCCCTTGGCCCCTTCCCACTGAGCCCTCTCTTCTTTCCTGGTGCTCCCTCTTCTGTTTCAAGTCTTTCATTTTCTCTCTCCTCTACAACCCAGAGCAACCTGCTAAGAGGCCCAACATTTTATGGATCTGGTGCAAATAATGACAGATGCTGTGAACCCATGAATCCAACAACCTCTTTGTGTCAGAAAGACAGCATCCTAAAGCACTCCTTCCCATCCTTTTGCTCTTTGGTTCTTTATCCCACTGCTTGACAGGTCTTGAGCCTTCCAAGCAGCCACAGCCATCTGAAAAGAAAAACTTCTCTAGCCAAAAGTGAGGGCAGCATCATCACACGAGCATAAACATAAGCTTTTAGAGAGCCATGTGGGGGCATAACATGTCCACACCGGGAAGTAACAATGGTAGCTTTCCCACTAGGGCTTATGACCTTTCCAGTCATAGGCTCTTGACTAGCTTTGCAGTATCAGGTGTGGATTTCCTCCCATGGAGTAGGCCTCAAGTCCATAACAGACATGCTGCTATTGCACTGAGTGGCCACATCTTGCCTACCTAGTTAGTTGCATAGCTTTCAGAGTCCACTGCTGGTTTAAACCTCTGATGACTTCCCTCCCAGCAGGCCTCATTGCCCTTTCCAGCAATGTGACTTCTAGTCAATAGGGAGGAGGCTTCCACCTCAGCTCCAGTTTTGTTTATCAATGTTCTGCAACTGACACGTGAGGTATGTTTGGTAACATGGTCTTACCATCTAATTCTGGTGGACAACCAATTTAGAACACCTTAAGTATGGATTCAGAAAACAGGAATGGAAGAGAGGAGGGGTGGGAGAAGGGTCAATCAAAAGTAAAGATGGTATAGTAAGTAAAGATGAATAAGCTACAGGAAAACCTCTTTCTTTGTTAGCTAAAAGTGTGTGTGTGTGTGTGTGTGTGCTTAAAAGAGGGAGATTGTTTGGGCAGAAGTACCTTGTGGGGATGGAAAATGCTGTACTCAGAAGTCATAAGTTGGATTAGAAAAGTTTCAGTGTTATATTTGAATATTTCCTAATAAGTTATTGGCCAGGGAGGCCCTTGAGGTCTGCCAAACGGACTACTGAGCTATAAGCTCAAGCTATAAGGCTCTTAATATTTTTAAGTGGCATATATTTATCATGCGTGATATCAGGTTTCATAAGAGCCTTTTTGTGAAAGTATATGATGTTACTTTTAGCATATCCTTTCTTTCACAGCCCTTCCTCACTCAGTGGTTTTCCTTTGTTCTCTTAGACCATTTGACTTCTACTTCTATGTCATAAACATAGATATGGAAAATCATATGTATGCGTGATTTTCCACCTCTATATAAAATCTATGAGTCTCAAATGAGAGAAGACACATGAGATTTGCCCTTGTGAGCCTGACTCAATCCATTTAATACGATCATCTCCAGTTGCATCCATTTTTCTTCCGATGGCATAACTTTCTTCTTTATAGCCAAAAACTTCATTGTGGACATAAATCAAAATTTCTTTATCAGTTTTCTGCCTTGGAACACCTGTGCTGCTTCCATGACTTATCTATTGGGAATAGTGCAGTGATAAACAGGTGTGCAATTATCACTGTGATATGCTGACATGGAGTCCATTGGGTTAAATACCAAGCGTTGTACAGTGGGCGCATATGTAGACCGCTTTTTAATTTTGTTTGTTTGTTTGTTTTTGTTTTTGGAGGTTGGGTCTCACTCTAGCCCAGGCTGATCTGGAACTCACTATGTAGTCTCAGGGTGGCCTCAAAATCATGGCGATCCTCCTACCCCTGCCTGCCGAGTGCTGGGATTAAAGGCGTGAGGCCTGGCTAATTTTTTGAGGGACTTCGATAATGATGTCATAGTGGCTATATTAGTTTGCATTCCCACCAATACTGTATCCAGTTTCCCTTTTATCCACATCTCTTCCAGGATTTGTGGATATGTTTTATGTTGATGTCTTTTGTTGTTTATGCTTAATTTCTGCCATTCTGACCGGGTGAGACAAAATCTCAAGGCAGTTTTTATTTGCATTTCTCTGGAAGCTAGTGACACTGAACATTGTCTTCGTAGGTTTATTGGGCGTTTACCCTTCATCTGTTGAGAACTGTCTGTTCATTTTATCACTGCGTTTAATGACTGTGTTGCTTGATTTCTTTTTTAGTGTTTTTGACTTCTTTGTATATCCTAGAAAGGAACCTTCTGTCAGATATATGGCTAGCAGAGATTTTTTGTCCACACTGTCTCTTAAATTTATTGTTTCCTTTCTGTGTGGTTTGATTCAGGTGACCCCATAAACTTAGGTATTCTGAATGCTAGTCTCCCTAGCTGATGGCAATTGGAAATTAAAGCCTCCTGGAGGTGGAGTATTGTTGGGGGTGGGCTTATGGATGCTATAGCCCGTTTCCCCTTGCCAGTGTAGTATTTATGTTATAGAATTGGATGCACCATGTTTGGCATGTATGTTTAGAATTGTAATGTTCTTTTGTGAATTGTTCCCTATATAGGTAGGAACTGACTTTTCCTATCTCAGCTGACCAGTTTTGCTTGAAGTCTATCTTGTCATGTATTAGAACAGCCATACCTGCTTATTTCCTAATCCTATTTGCTTAGAATACCATTTCCCATTTTCTTAACCTAAAGTAGCATTTGTCATTGATGCTGAGGCATCTTTCTTGTAGATGGATCCTATATTTTAATCCAACATTCTACTCTGTGTCTTTGGTTAGGGAATTGATACTTAATATTTACATTATTGATAATTGTCTATTAATTCTTGTCATTTTGTTGATTTTGTAGTGTTTATGTTTTCCTGTTCCTCTTCTGTGTGGTTTGTTCATTTTTTAAAAAGTATTATTTCACTGTTTTTTGTTGTTTATTTATTTATTTACTTATTTATTTGCGAGTGACAGAGAGAGAGAGAAAGAGGCAGTTACAGAGAAAGAATGGGCACGCCCCGGCCTCCAGCCACTGGAAATGAACTCCAGATGCATGCGCCACCTTGTACATCTGACTTACATGGGCCCTGGGGAATCGAGCCTCGAACTCGGGTCCTTAGGCTTCACAGGCAAGCACTTAACCACTAAGCCATCTCTGCAGTCCTGGTTTGTTTATTTTTGTGACCTTGAGGTTGTGATTGTCTTTCTTTTCTGTCCAAAGGATTCCTTGAGGTGTTTTCTGTAGAGGTGGCTTAATGGTCATGAATTTCTTTAGCTTGAATGGTTTGACAGCAAGTTTCCTTCCTCTTTCCATCAGATAGTTTTGTTGGATATAACAATCTAGGTTAGAGCTTATTATCTTCCAAAGTCTAGAATACACAGTCCCATGCTCTCCTACCTTTTCATGTTTTTTGCTGAGGAGTCTGCTGTAATTCTGATGAGTTTGCTTCTACATGTGGCTTCCTGCTAGAAGTTTTCAGTATTTTCACCTTATTCCCTCTGTTCAATATTCTAACTATACTGTGATATGGGGAAGCTCTTCTGGGCTTATCGTTTTGGTGTTAAAAATGCCTCATGAATATAGAGTCATTTCTTTTTCTATATTTGGACATTTTCTGTTATTGTTGTATGGGATATCTTCCTATGACCTTAGTTTGAAAATTTTCTCCTTCTTCTGTTCCCATGAGTAATTAATTTGGTTTTTATTGGTGTTCCATAGATCTCATGTGTATGCCTAAACTTTCTTATCATTTTCTTTGTTAATGTATGAGTATTTTAATTAACCTGTCTTGCTTTGCATCCTGATGTTCTGTCTTTTACTTGGTTCATTTTTAGAATTTGAATGTTTCTATTTATTTTTGTGAATGTGTCACGGGCATGCTAGGGTCTTTTGCCATTACACGTGAATGCCAGATGCTTTTGCTAGTATTTGCTTCTAGCTTTAGGTGGGTACTGGGGATTTGAACATGCCTAGCCTCCAGCCACTGCAAACGCACACCAGATGCATGTACCACCTTTGTGCATATGGCTTACATGGGACCTGGAGAATCAAACGTGGGCCCTTAGGCTCCATAGGCAAGTACCTTAATCACTAAGACATCTCTTCAGCCTTACTATTCATTATTTCTTTTTCTTTTCTTTGTTTTTTTTTTCCCCCAGAGGCAGGGTTTCATTCTAGCCCAGGCTGACCTGGAATTTGCTATATAATCTCAGGGTTGCCTCGAACTCATGGTGATCTTCCTACCTTTATCTCCCAAGTGCTGGGATGAAAGGCATGTGCCACCACACCCAGATTAATATTCATTATTTCTTAAAAGCCCTGTCTTCAATTCAGGGTACATCAAGGGTAGGCCATCAGCACAAGAATTTAAGGTGTACTGAATTTGCCCAAGGAGAAAAATCTTATCTTTGTGAGATTATCCAAGGCAGGATAACCTAGCACCTAATTGTTATTTTATTAGTACCTGTATAAGTTTTTTAAAGTACTCTCAAGAATCTCATGGAATTTAATGCTTCTGGCTGAAGACATTCTTTCTTTGATTGTTGTGGGAAAAATGGTCTTTGTAAATATTTTCAAATTATAACAATTATTTTTTTCAGTTAATGTGAGTAAATGCTAATTATTTACAAATGCACATGTTTGTTGTGTGCTATAAATTTATCTAAGGCTAAATATTTTTTCCATCCCAGCCAACCTTAAATAATAACATGGAACATTTGTAAGTATTATTTACCTAGAAGCAGCGTATTCAAGAACTTCAGGCTAACCTATACGACTACTTGAAAATTAAGCATCCCTCCGTGTGAAGCATATTTTGGTCAAGACCTTTCAGTTTATGGTTTACTCCCAGACAATAGTCTAGAAAACCATATTAACTTCCCAGACACCCTGTCATGTAGGACAGTGGAGGCTTCTGTACTGTGGTGAGAATTTCAGATGGGGCCAGGGCTGATGCAGGCTACACTTGGCCTTGTCTCTTGAGTTCTGTCCCAGTGCGGCTCTAACGTACTTCGGATAAGCTGAAAGGAAAAAGCAGACAATGCTAAAAGATGAAAATTATGGAAGCATTGGAAAAGGTCCAGAGCACACTTGGTTCACTCACGCTTTAACAATAAAGACTAACACGTGAGAGGGAGACAGCTTCTCTCTTCGCTTCCAGGCAGCTCCTCCAGGAGCAGACTCAGTGAGACTGAATTCCTGTTGCTGGGGTCATAGCAACTGGTGTCAGGCAGCGGCGAAGGTTGGTACTAAAGAGAGGAGATGGAGTCCGTAAGAAACATGCAAGAGAGGCAGGTACGTTGAGACCCTTGTGGGTACCTGACTGAGCTGCCAGGATCCCATGGAATGTCTGGGGTCTCGACCATGCCCCCCGGGAGGCTCTATGGTGAAGATACATAGGTTTTGTCTTTATCTTTAAGGTGGTCAGGCAAAACTGCAGGCCAATACCAGTGGTCATAGGACTTTCATATGTCCAACTGCAATGCTGTGCTCTTGCGACAGCATAAACATCGAGCAACAGGCTGCATCAGTTTGTCTGCACTGCCTTGAAAGTACCACATATGGGACTGGAGATGGCTTAGTGGTTAAGGCACTTGCCTGTGAGGTGGACCCGAGTTCTTTTCCATAACCCACATAAGCCAGACACTAGGTGGCACAACGGTGGGACGTTTGATTGCAGTGGCTGAGGCCCTGACATGCCAAATCTCTCTCTGTGTCTGTCTGTCTGTCTCTCTCTCTAAAATAAAATGAAAGTATAACATGTAAATACAAAAGCAGGATTTCAAAAGACAAACTCACCAGTGGTGCCTAGACCGTAGCTGCTGAAGGACAACAGAAGATTTGAAGGCTATAACTGAGCAGCTTGCCGGCCATAGGCACTTACTGTTCATATGAATGCCTTGCTTCATATAGATGACCCTCCACATGTGAATGCATTCACAAACATAAACATAGAGGTCTATTCTTCCTCCTTTAACTGCATCCTCCCTTCTGCTCATCCCCCAGTGCAACAGACATGTAAGCTGTGATTTCAGATCATCTTTACAATTTATTTTTTTATTTTTATCTTAACATTATTCCCTTTGGACATAGACATGCCATCAGAAGAAGTCCTCACATACATGTATTGGGGAAAGGTCAATGACAGAACAGGTCGAGTCACAGTATGATGTCCCTGGTCCCTATCCCTCAACACAATCCTCCCTCGCTGGTGGAAGAATATACTTACATGCAGATTAAAATACTGGCTAAAGTTTTCAAGTCAGTATTCAAATTGGTTTTCAGTGTGGGAAAATATCCTGTGTCAATCCCAGTGGGGATTTCCAGAGCAGTAGAGGGTGTATCCAATAGAAAATTAATGTATACACTTATCTAAAAATGGTCATGATTGGAGCCCACGCTGAAAGCTGCACAAATTGCTTTACTTCAACTTTTTGCTCCTTTCCCAAAATGCACGTATTTATAACCTAGGCTTCCCAAACAGATTATTCTATATTTCCGCCATCTGGTTTATGGGCCTTTTTTTTTTTTTTTCCTTTTACATGCTACAGGCTGCAAAATGGAAAAAGGTTGTATGATTCTTGTCTGAGAGAAAGCAACTGTGCCAGAGTGTCAAAAGAAAAAAAAAAAGAAAGAAAAAGTAAAGAAAAGAAATAGCACATTAGCTACCTTGAAGCAGGAACACAGCTCCAGACCTCCAGAATGCCGAGAGACTGGGAGACGCTTCATGTGGGGGAAGTGAGAGACCGTCACATGCTTTGGCAGAAACGTTGAAATCTTGTCTTCCAAGGATGGGAGAATTCTTTTTTTTTAAGTGAAAGGGATAAATTTTTAATTGTCCCTTTGTTTTACTCCCTTGTCCTTGTTGCAGAGAAAACTGATGTGGCTTCATGGATGCACAGGCCTGGCTTCTGTCCCCATGTCATTTCCTATCAGCAGACAAAATCATGACAATGGTGAAGCAGGCATCCCTTGTTCAGTGAGGGCCAATAGAATTGGTGCTGCAGCCACATCTTCGTTAAGTGAATCCTATTACACCGTTCAGCTCCATTGTCTACGTTAGACGTTCCTTCTACCGCAAGAGCGTCTGGCCATACATACAGTGAAATCACGGGTGGAGGTGTTTAAAATACCCTTCAAACACTTATTCAAAACAACAAATCCTATCAGAAAAAAAAAAAAAACAGAACAAAACATTATGAGTCAAATTATCAGCACACACATATACAGTAGGTAGAAAATTCTGCCAGCATTCTCATCAACCTGGCCATGATTCGCACATTTCAATAAACGCTAAGGAAGCAAACTCTAATGATGAGGATGTCTGAGTTTGCTCTAATCAGCTTCCAATCTACCTCAGAGCTGCCGACTTGATATTCTAGTTGATTGTGGGGCGAGGCTGAGGTGTTGTGTTCTTTACGCCATTACATTATTCCCGTTGTGGATCTGTATCATTACACGGGGGAGGAGTGGGCAGGCTAAAGGGGACAGAGTATAAAGCAAAACCCATAGTGTATATTTCCTGTTTTGCTAGGAAATTCTTCTCTAGAGTTTTCAAAAGTAGCCAATGCTTAGCAAATGGTCTTGTGGCACTGATTGGACAATGGATTGTACACTTTTCACGTGCTGTGCGCTTAACCCAGTTGTCTGCTTTTAGGAGATAGTGTCTGTCAAATTTAGGGCTTCAGCATATTCATTAATATATGTTGAGTTTAGAAAACTGAGCACTAACAGGATAGGTACAGTCACTCATTCACCCACTCATCCCTTAGGCTTTTTTTTTTGCAATTTTTTTGAGAGAGAGAATTGGTGTGCCAGGGCCTCCAGGCACCACAATCAAACTCCAGATGCATGTGCCACCTTGTGCACATGTGTGAACTTGCGTGCTTGCACCAACTTGTGCGTCTGGCTCATGAGGGATCTGAGTAGTCAAACATGGGTCATTAGGCTTCACAGGTATGCACCTTAGCCGCTAAGCCGTATCGCCAGCACATCATTCCTTAATTTTTTTTCTTTTTTTGAGGTAGGGTCTCACTCTGGTCTAGGCTGACCTGGACTTAACTCTGTGGTCTCAGGGTGGCCTTGAGCTCATGGCGATCCTCTTACCTCTGCCTCCCGAGTGCTGGGATTAAAGGCATGCGCCACCACGCCCAGCTCTCCTTAATGTTTTAGTATGGACATCAGATACCTGCTCATTGCTGTGAAGATATCCATGGTGTTCCTAAAGTACTGAACTCAGTGCACATTATCGATCATTCAATGTTTATTCCTTAGGCTATGTGAATTGTTCTCATTACTTTATAAATATGCAACGTGAGTGTGGTAGTTTAAATGTTCAGTATCCCCTATAGGTTCTGTGCTCATTACTACACAGTTCATGGCAATTTGGGACGTGGAGCCTTGGTGATGGAGGTGTGTCACTGGGAGAACAGGGCCTACAATTTAGACCACTTCCTGCCAGCTATGTGACAAGAGGTGACCCAGTTTCCTGTCATGTTCTTCTGCCATGATAAAACTTCCCCTCCAAGCTGTAACCCTGAAATAAACCATTTCTTCCCATAAGTTGCTTCTTGTTGGATGTTTTGCCCCCAACCACCATGGGGAGGATACTGCTTGAGAAAATTGGGACTGAGAAGTGGTACTGTTGCTGAAATAAGCCTGGTTATGTGTTTTGTTTTCTTTTTGACCTATTGGAACTGATTTTCAAGAGGAATATGGAAGGATATAAACTTTGGATGAGAGGATACTTTCAATAGAGCTTAATGCTCAGTTCCTGTGGGTGTTTAAAAGACCTAAATGCAGAGGTACCTGTGCACTTCTGAAGGCTTGACTTGTGAAGTTTCAGAGGGGAGAGAAAAGACTTTCTTCAAAATCATGCTTAAAGGAGTTTGTGTGATGTTCTTTGGCAGAGGCTGGCTGCTCTGCCTATGCCTTCAGAACATGAGCAGATTGCGTTGTAGGTGATAGACTGGTATGTTTGATGGGAGAAATGAGGAAATGTGATCATATTTAGTCCTGCTGCAGAGGAAACTTTAGTAAATTAAGCGGTGGAGATTATCAACAGTAAGAGTGAGCCAGATCTTCTGCTTTGGGGCAGTGGAATGAGTACTGCTCTTTTGAAAAGAGGGGACCTGAAGATGAACCATGGGTCGTCCCCCCCAAGATTTCAGAGATGAGTGGACTTTGAGATTGTTGCAGAGGAGAGCTGCTTACTCTGGCTCAGGCAGGCCTTACTTCCTGCTATAGAAAGCAAACAGTTGAAGTTGGAGGGGAAGAGATTGGAGCCCAACTATCTCACCTCAGGTCCCAGGTGCTGTGCACAGAGGGTGGTGTTGGATGTTTGCCCTGCCTGTTTTCTAGCTGAAATTGGTCCATTCTTTCCTGGCTTTGGCCTCATGACTTCTTTGTGGAATGAATGTCTCCTCTGTGCCACTATGTGTTGGAGACATGTAACTTGTGTTTTGATTTTACAGGCTCACAGTTAAGAGATTGTTCGAAAAGTTTGGGGATTGGAAAAGACTATGAAGATGTTTAAAGCCAGACTGACTGAATTTTTGCATCATGAGGTGATCATGAGTCTAAGGGGACCAGACACAGAATATGGTCCTTTAACTGTGAGATGACCCCCATCTCAACATGTGTTTGTAATTAAGCTTTACACTCACTTTCCAGTTGGTAGCAATTTGGGAGACTGAGCCTTGCTGGAGGAGGTGTGTCACTGGTGCAGACCTGGAGGTTTATTAACCTAGCTCTACCCCTAGTACTTAGACTACTGTCCACCCATGCATATGTGACAATATGTGACCCAGCTTCCTGTTGTGCCATGATTTCCTTGCTATGATGAGATGCCCCTCCAAAACTGTAAGCCTGAAATAAACCCTTATCTCCTATAAACTGCTTATAGTCCAGTGTCTTCTTCCAGCAGTGAGAATATAATGTCTGTTTGAGGTTGAGAAGTACTAATGATTTGTTCATGAAGATAACCACATTAAATCACAGCTTGAATTGAAACTCGGAATTTTCTGATGCAAAAACCCATCCGTTTCTGCTACAACACCAAACTGACTATGAATATCAAGAATGAGGTGACTGAATTATGATAAAATCCTATTCTTTAGTTTTGTAACCTTAAGGGCATGTTCTTTCAAGCATGAGTATCGGTCTCAATTTGTGAATTACATATGGTCAAAAATCTGATGGGCAACTGTTCTATAAAGAACAAGGAGCCCAGAATTATTTGAGATAATCTTCTAAAGTTAGTGAGCACTAGATCTCATATTTCCTGGCAGCTAGGGGCCTTGCTTGCCATAGCTCTAAGGAGCGGAAGCTCCGGCACGGGACCCATCTACACAGATGAGGAGACTTACGCGAAGATGGGAAAGCGGTGGCCAGCTTCTCAATCGCAGATGCGGGGGACGGGTGTGTGGGTAGGGGCAGAAAAGTACTTAGGGCTTTCTCCTCTCCTCCTCACAATAGATCAACTGCAGCTTTGTTTATCACAGACAGAACAGGCCAACAGAATAAAAACAGAGGAAGTAAAGAGAAGTGTCCATGATCCAGAAGAGAAACATGTAGGTCAGCTTTATATACATTATTTTCCATTTGTTCCCAAAAGGTAGAATAAAGTGAATGTCTCAAAAGGAATGCCTGAGATATTATTTTATCCTCCTTCAAAGGATTTAACAGTTTGCCTGGGTATATTTTCTCTCTAACACGAGTGATATAGACACAGGGTTGCCTAAAATACAGAGGCACTTTTGTGAGTTAACAATGTACACCAAGATGGACTCCTGAGTAATTGGAAGTAGCATTCAAATACACTTCCCATGGAGTCCTGACATCAACAACTTTAGCTAAAAATTTAACTTGCTGAGACCTCCATGAACTACCTTAAAAGGGTAGTCCAAGTTCCTGGTGGGGCCTTGTGCTTTCTGGGGTACTGACAGGTCTTTTTATTTATTATTTTTTGACCATCTATCATACCTTTATATTCATTCTCAGATAAGAAGCTAACATGAACCTCCCATATGTTGGAGAAAGGTAAAGTGAGCTGAGTAGAAAGTTTGTGCAGCCTTTAGTTTACATGTCATAAACACTGCCTGCTAGTGGAAACGGAAGGTTATGCGAGCCACTTTTGACAAGAGCCTGTGAAAATCACCTTCACATATACTCCAAAGCTCCTCTGTGTAGAAAAACTAACTCACAGCAGTTTGGATAATGTGTGTTGAGATGATATCCTTTGCTAGCTAGGTTATTGAACCATCATATGGTTCTTAAGGCGAAGAAAAGAATCAACAGCAGCAAGGGACACCTGTCATGATATAAGGAAGAAATAATCTACGGTGTTTGAGTCATTCTGCATTTTATGTTCTCTTTGTGTCAATAACTACAATCTCTACTTTTATATAATTCCTAACACTTTGTCTAGTTTTGAAAAAAAAGTTGGATGTAGAAAAAATACATATGCAAAGCATAATTAAACTTTATTACTAAAGTAAACAAATCAACTACTAAACACCCCAAAGCTCCTTCTTTATTTTTATTTTTATTTTTATTTTTATTTTTATTTATTTATTTAAGAACGACAGACACAGAGAGAAAGACAGATAGAGGGAGAGAGAGAGAATGGGCGTGCCAGGGCCTCCAGCCACTGCAAACGAACTCCAGACGCGTGCGCCCCCTTGTGCATCTGGCTAACGTGGGACCTGGGGAACCGAGCCTCGAACCGGGGTCCTTAGGCTTCACAGGCAAGCGCTTAACCGCTAAGCCATCTCTCCAGCCCCCAAAGCTCCTTCTTTAATAAAGGTCTTTAACACCTTTTTCTTTCTCACTTATTCATGAAATTACTAAAAAAAAAAAAAAAAAAATCTTTGCAGAAGAGGAGAGGATGGGCGAACACACCTTTTCAAGTTCTCCTGGTTCTACACTTCCAAAAACCCATGGAAGTGTGGGCCATAGCATGAATTGTTTTGATTTGTAAAAGGGAACTGGAAGATTTATGCTTCTCCTATTGGAGAAACCCTTCTGATTTATAACTACCATGTTTATCCGTGTTAAATCATTCTGAGCATATTAAATATTTTGGGTTTTAAAAAATTTTTTTTTGATCAGGGTGCTAGTCATCCAAATTAATGACTGTTCATAGGTGGCATAAATTCCAAGAAGCATTTGTAGTGGGTGTGCATTATTTTAATGTTGGAGACAGATTGATGGAGGCTGTGTTCTGTGAGAGAGTCAGACAGACCAGCAACTGCTCACTTTGCTCACTCTGTGACCATAAACTTGAGCTGTTATCATTTCTGGCAACAGTTGCACATTAAGCCACGAAGAGGAGCTGTTTTAAACGAATGATACATGTTGTTTCCTAATGCTGTGTAAAACTTTAGTTGGGAAGATACAAACAGATGTCTCTTCACCCTAGACAGGTCACCAAAATCCAATCTGGTGAACCACTGAGTTTCCTGAGGTTACTTACACAGCAAAGGTGAGAAGAGACTAATTACAGCAACGCCCTACAGGATACCTCTGCATGGGTGAAGACTCATGAGAGCCGCATCCCTGGAGCCCACTGAAGGGCTTTCAGGAGGCTCAGCTTCTAGCAAACACCAGCGGTTGTTAACTGCTTTTGTAACTTTGGAGAGGGCCTTGTGGATCTTGCAAGTGTCAGTTTCCCTGGTTTTGTTAGTCTTGTTTACTTCTTGACTCCCATTTGCCTCCTTCTCCCCTCCAGAAAGGAAATGCTTCAGTTCAAAGGAAATTGGTACACAACACCTAACCACTACTTTTTTCTTTCAATTGTGAATAGACTTTGTGTGGACACATCATGTGTTGGTACCGTCATCTCGCTCCTCCCTGTGGCCAGGCCTTGAACCTGGTCATGGTTCAGCCAATGTATGCCCATCCACTTGATTGTGCTGCATTAATATCTATCTGCATGGCAATTGCAGTAAATTCATGTATTACGTGGATACTTCTGCTAATACCTACCTAAAAATAATTATTTCTCCTTGGGAAAAACATGACTCTAATGTGGCTATTGTATTTATGTCACATGAGGGAGCAACCCAATGCAGTCAATCACTTTATTAATTAAAATGTTTCTGACTTTACCTTACTTTCAGGATGACTTTATGTATCAGAACTATTGTGAACAAAGACATACAGTGTGATTTCTGAGACATCTAGATCCAGGCATTGTTTTATATTCAATTTTCTCAATTGGAACTGGGACTGAATCATATCCACACCACACACCAGTTTCTGGATGTTTCAGACTCAAAGAGCTACTTGATGCAGGAGGCACAATTTTCTCATCTTAAAAATATTTATGATAGTCTCCACATCCCAGTTCTTGGAGTAAGATTAAGAAGCAGAACATCTGACCAGGGTCATAACATTCATGCTGGGAGAACTAGAATCTGATCAACAATTATCTGCCAACTGAGCCCACAGTGGGTGAATGCATTCAGTAGGAAGGGACAATGTTTAAAGCAGCAGTTGTCAAGAAGAACAGGAACAGAGAGAGCAGAACCCAACCCATGTATAGATGAGAGTCAAGCAGTTCTAATGAAGGAGGACCTAGTGGGCAGAGAAGTTAGGCCACTGGGGAATGCTCTCAAGGGATATCTGGTACTCAAGGCCTGTTCTTCCTCTCTTTCCCTTCATGACCACCAGAAAGCAAGGCTCCTAGTGTATCACATGCCCCCACCATCCTGCATCTCATCAGCACAGGACCAAAAGCAACAGGGCTGATCAACCATGGACTAAGACCACTGAAACCAAGAACCCAAACTGATATTTTCTCCTTCTAAACTGATAGATCTCACGCATTCTTATAGTAATGGGACCCTGACTTTCACAGAGGATGCGTCTCTATGGCTGGAGGACACCGAGGAACCTGCCATTGATTGCTGGCTCTTCTGAGAAGACTCATTATCTCAAGATCACTAGATTTTCAAGTTTAAAAACGTAGGAAGGCAGTAACTCTTAAATCACACCAAACATAATAAATACGGAACTTGCTTCAGTAAAAATGTGCATGATATTCACTTTGCCCTGTGTGAGCCAACAAGAGCATCGAGAACTATCAGGAATGCGTGGTGGTTTCCGTGAGATGTGCCCCATCAACTCATGTGTTGTGAATACTCTGTCCGTAGCCAGTGGCAAATTGGGCAGTGGAACCTTGATGGAGGCAGTGTGCTGTTGGGGAGTTATGGCCAGCCGTGTGACAATTCAGCTCACATTTCTGCTGCTGTTCTCCACCTGCTGTGGCAGAGGTGATGGCCGAACTCTGTTCATGCCATGATCTCCCCTGCCATCATGAAGATCCCCTTAGAACCATAAGCCAAAATAAATCCATTCCTTCCACCAGCTTTTTCTGATCAGACATTTTGTCCCAGAAACACAAAACTAACTGCAATAGAAGGTACCTGCTCTGCTCACACTGGCTTTTCAAAATAAAATGAGCCTGAAGAAGGACGCAAGAACCTGCTGAACAGTTTCAGAACGCTTCAAGACATCCTTCCTCAACCTCCTCCCCACCATATGCCACAGGAACATGACCAGGCATCTTGGGATGCCAGAGCATGCCAGCCACCCCCTGACCCACACAGCATCTAGGCCAGCTGATCCAAGTCCTGACTGACATAACCAGCTAAAACAAGCCCAGAAAATACCAAAGAGGAGACCAATACCATAAATAAACCTAGGGGCAATGAAAGTCAAGCCCGTGAAACTGGGCTGACTTATATCGGCCAATGCAGATCCCCAGGCTAGGCGTTTACATTTGAAGTGGAAGTGCTAATTGCATCTTCCAGATCTGGGCAGGTTGCAAAAGAACAAAATGCCAAGAGGGGGAAAAAAATTTCAAAGCCAGACCATTAAGGCAAATCACTGTTTTAATAGATGTCATGTATGTTTCATATGTGTTACCATTTTAAGCTATTGTGAGTGTTACAATTAATTTTTTTAATCATTTTTGATATTTCTTAATTTTTAGTACTGGCTATCCTCCTACCTCAGCCTCCCCCGGCATGAGGCACCATACCCAGTTTGGGACCTTTAAAAATAAAACTGCTTTCATATATGTAGTCCATGCTGGTTTTCTTTATGATTGTATATTTCTCAGTTGAATTTTAGGTTTGTCTGTATTTTTCTCCACCCAGACTCCTATTGGTATCTCCTTATTGCTTTTCCCATACATAACTTGTGTACTTTCCCTCCCTTTCCAACCTTTCTCACAGAGAATTCAAAAGCATGATTATGAGTATGTGCAAAAAAAAAAAAAAAAAAATCAAAGGTATCAAAGAAGAAAACAAACTTCTTAAGGTGAACACAGGAAATTAATAAAATAAGGAGTTTAATACAAAAATACAAGTAATGACATTGAAATGCTAAAGATATACCAATCAGAAATACTAGAAATTAAGAGACACAGTACGTCAAGTAAAAGACCTTGCAGAAAGTCTCACCAGTAGAATGCATCAAGGAGTGGGCAGAATATCTCAGTTGGAAAACAAGTGGAAAACTTAGAAGATTCCAACAAAGGGAAAGGTAAATTAAGGTATGAGTGAGAATTTCAAGACATTTGGAGCAGTATGAGGAAATCAAATGTAAGAATTCAGAGTATAGAGGAAGGGAAAAAAAGAATCTAAATCTAAGGACATCATTAACATTTTAAATGAAGTGATAGAAGAAAAATTCTGAAAATTAGATAAAGTGATGACAAATCAGATACAGGAGGATATTAGAACACCAAAGAGACAAGACCAGGAAAGAACCACAATGAAACTATGAATCAGAAGAAAGAAAGACTGTAGAATACACACAAATAAGCTACTGAATGACAGATGGGCAACTGAAGAAATCAGAAAATAGAAAATTTCTAGAGTCAAATAATATGATAAAGAACATCATATTATAATTAAACTACTAAACACACAGAACAAAGAAAATATATTAAAGGCTCTCAGAGAGAATCACCTAGTTATCTATAAAGGCAGGCCCACCAGAATAACAGATTACTCAACACTAATTTAAAAGCCAGAATAACTTGCAATAATATATATTCAAATTTCAGGAAGACAACTGCCAACCCTGACTACTATATTCGGCAAAAGCTATCTATCATAATTAAGGAGAAAGAAGAGCTTTCTATGACCACTAATCCAGCTCTACAGAAAATATTTGACGAAAACCTTTGGGCTGAAAAGAAAACATGTATGAGACCACAGGAAAGATTAAACCATGCTTGAATGATACTTAATACGAGACTAATAGAAAATTAACCGTGCTTAAAATCAAGAACAATGACAGTAATTAATATACAACAATAATAAAACTGAGTGTCAGTTGTGTCTGTCCCCCAACCTGTAGACACAGACTTGCAGACAGACTGCACTAAAAGGCAGGAGCATTCAGTTTGTTCAACAACAACAACAAAATGCATGTATCTTCAAAAGACATGGACACCACCTTACAAGGATGGAAAATACTTCAAGCAAACAGGCCTAGAGAACAAACAGGTATTTCTGTTCTAATACCTGACAGGATAGACTTCAAACCAATATCAGTTAGAGGAGATGAAGAAAGACACTTTGTACTGATTAAGGGAACAACCCAGCAAGGGGACATTACAATTCTAAACAGACATGCACAGAGCACATGTGCACACTATTTCATTAAACAAGCAACACTAGATGTAAATTCACAAACTAACCCCAGCACTATTGTAATGGGTGACTTCAGGACCCCACTTTCACCATTTTACAGGTCACTGTGCCAAAAAGTTAACAGGGAAGCATCTGGAGTCAATGATGTCATATAGCAAATGGACCTAAATGATATTGACAAGATATTCCACCTAAAAGATGAAGAATATACATTATTTTTAGCAGGATATGCAACTTTCTCTAAAATAGACAATAGGTTAGGACACAAAGCAAATCTTAACAGATATGGGAAAATGAAATGATCTTTGCACTCTATCTGATAACAATGGGGTAAAACTATGAATCAAAAGAAATAAAGACTGTAGAATACACACAAATACATGGTAACTAAAAAACTACTGAATGATGGATGGGCAATTGAAAAAATCAGAAAATAGAAAAGTTCTAGGATCAAATGACAATAATACAACATACCAAAAGCTATGAGATACAATAAAGGCGATCATAAGAGGAAAAATTTATGGATTTAAGTGGCTAAACTTGGAAATTATAGAGGTCACAACTTAATAAATTAATACTACACACTAATGTTTTAGAATAAGAAGAACAAGCCAAGCTAAAATCAGTAGATGGAAAGAAATAATGAAGATGAGGGATGAATTATTGAAACAAAAACCAATAAAACATGCAAAGAATCAATAAAACAAACACTTGGTTCACTGAAAGGATAAACAAGATTAATAAATAGCAAACTAACAAAAAGAAAGAATGAAGACATAAATTAATAAAATTAGAGATGAAAAGGGCACCATTATAACAGATAGTGATGAAATTCAGAAACTCATAAGGATATACCTCAAAACCCTTGAAAAATTATAGTACACTCAATTGGAAAATCTAAAAGAACTGGATAAATTTCTCAATATATATGGCGTACAAAATTAAACCAAGATGAGATAAAGCTCTTAATTCAAACTGACCTCTAACAAGCAATGAGATCAAAACAGTTACAAAAATAACTTGAACTAAGCTAGTGCAGCCCACATAGATTCACAGGTGAATTTTACAAGACCCTCACAGAAGACCTAGCACCAATGTTTCTTAAACTATTTGTAAAATAGAAAAGGAAAGGACAGTACCACATGCCTTTTGTGAAGCCAGAATTACCCTAATACAAAAATGAGATAAAGACCTGGGCTGGAGAGATGGCTTAGCGGTTAAGCGCTTGCCTGTGAAGCCTAAGGACCCCGGTTCGAAGCTCAATTCCCCAGGTCCCACGTTAGCCAGATGCACAAGGGGGCGCACGCGTCTGGAGTTCGTTTGCAGAGACTGGAAGCCCTGGCGCACCCATTCTCTCTCTCCCTCTATCTGTCTTTCTCTCTGTGTCTGTCACTCTCAAATAAATAAATAAATAAAATGAGCAAAAAAAAAATTAAAATGAGATAAAGACCAAACAAACAAACAAAACCCCACAAATTATAGTCCAATCTCCCTTAGGAACATAGATGCGAATATTCCCAGTAATTGGCATGTTTGGGGCCTGTGCAGCCCCAGCTGGGGAGGGGGTCAGCATGTCTGGTGCCTATGTGGTCCCGGTGGGTGAGAGGTTCTGTGGGTCAGGGTCCGTGCCATCAGGGTGCCAAACTGTGTGGTACATGTCTTGGGCCGATACGTTCTGTGTTGCTGAGGGGCTCTGTGTAGCTGGGCCCTGTGCATCCAATTGATGCCAACTCTATGGACCCAAGCTTCAGCCTGGTCTCTGCAGCCTGGTTCCCCATACACCCCTCCCCACCCTTACCTTTCCCGCACTGCTGGCATCTGGCTACCAGTGCCCCCTTAATACATCTTTCCTGTCCCAGAGGAGGAGTGCAGGAATATCTGGCAGCCATGTGCCAGGGGTACAGTGAGTCCTGTACAGTGCTCAGCTGCCTGCAGTAGAGGAGCAGGGACAAGGGTTGAGGCTCCACAGGCAAGACGCAGCTGTGGTCATGGGTTCTAAAGAGGTTCCAAACGCCCACCCACGGCTCTCCTATCAGCCCCCAGCCCAGAGCTGCCGCCACGCACTCTGCTTCCAGAACGCGTGCGTCTGTGGACACAACTCTGTAGCCCTCCAATCTATGTCAAACCCAAAACAGAACGCTCACTGAAGAGTCTACAAGGACAAATACTTGCTTCCTCCTTAATTTAAGAAAAAAAAAATTTTTTTTTACACCCTGTGGTGGTTTGATTCAGGAGTCCCCCATAAACTTAGGTGTTCTGAATACTAAGTTCCCAGTTGATGGAGATTTGGGAATTAACACCTCTTGGAGGCAGTGTATTGTTGGGAGTGGGCATGTGGGTGTTAGAGCCAGTGTCCCCTTGCCAGTGTTTGGTACACTCTCCTTCTGCTATTGTCCACCGTATATTGTCCAGGAGAAGGACTCAAGGAGTTCCATTGAGATCAGGAACAAGACTCTCACCACTGCTCTTCAACACAGTACCACAAGTTCTAGATTAAGCAATGACAGGAGAAAGAAATAAAAAGGACACAAACTGGAAAGACAAAAGTCAAATTAGTCCTCTTTGAAGATTACGTGATTCTATGGGTAAGAGACCTGAAAGACTCTTCTATAAAACTTCTAAGGTGAGGAATTCCTTCAGCAACGAGGCAGGATACAGAACCAACACATAAAAATCAGTAGCCTTTCTATATGCAAAGGACAAATGTGCAGAGAAAGAAATTAGTAACACTGTCCCATTTTCCATAGCCTCAAAAAATCATATATCTAGGATTAACATCAACCAAGGATGTTAAAGACCTATATAATGAAAATATAACAATACTCAAGAAATATTTGGCTCTGGTTTGTAACCCCAGCACCACAAATCCATTGCCAGGCACATTAAGCTGCTGATCAGAGACCTACGAGGATCCCAAAGTAAGACAGGCTTCTATCAAAAAGCTTTTGATCACCCACCTGAGATACTGCTGAAGATACCACATGCTGCCAACACAGAACACCGAATGACCTGGCTGGAATCTGGAAGGGGGCTAGTCCCCAAATGGTTAACCCATTTAATACCAGAAAATTCTATGTGAGCTACTAGGAAAAAGTGGCCAACAATATTGTGAGCAAGCAGGGGTCACAGCCACTCAAAACCAACAAGTCTGATAAGACTTACCCACCTGTGTAATGGCGCCCCACAGTCTTGGTGGGTAACCAATGGCTTTCTGATTGGCCGAGTGATCTGCTCAGTGGGAAGGAACCCATGGCTGGAACTGCGAACCAGGTCAGAATCCCATGGAGACCAAAATTATGGTCTCCAATGTCAAGCGTCTGCTAATCTTTGGCCAAAAGAAGGGCTACATCGATCAAAACTTCTCTAAAGTAACAATGCTTATCCCATTTAAAGATACTGACTTCATTCTCCTTTGGAGAATCTGTTCTTCTTTGTCAGACCATAGCAAGACCCGAGAATGTAAACCATCCCTCGCACCTCAGCCAAGGCCCAGGTGGAACCACAGAGGACTTGCTGAGATGAACAAGAGAACTGCTTCTACGGTGAGATTCACAATCTACACCAGGGTAGATTGATAGAGACAGACACTGAGGGTACCAAACACATACAAACTGAGATCCAGAAGCTGCTAAAAACAACACTGAGGTAGACTTAAAACACACCTACCGGCGCTCAGGGAATTTTTGTGGAAGAGGGGGCCGAAAGGTCAGAAGGGCATACAAAGAGATATTCCCCCCCCCTCCACTGCTTAGTGGTTGACTGTTGCTCTCACAACAGTATAACCCACAACCTGATGGGGAATACCAGCAACCCCACTGGGGTGTGCCATCAGCAGATTGGGTGCAGGGAGGAGGGAAATGATGGCAAAAACATATACAAATCATATTCTTAAATTTTTTTTTCAACAAAACACTGGAAAACACAATATGGGAATACATCAAAAGGTCATTCACCCTGATCAAGTGGGTTTTATCCAGAGATGTAGGAGTTCTTCAACATATGCAAATAATGCATGCGATATGCCATATAAATGGATTGAAGGACATGATCATCTCAATATATATGAAAAGTGACCCTGACAAAAGTCAACAGCCCCCATGATGAAGGTCCTAAAGAAACCGTGAGTAGAGGGAACATAGCTGAAGTTAATAAGGCTATAAACAACAAACCTGTAGCCAGTGATATGCTACATGGAGAAAACCTCACATCCTTTCCACTAAAATCAAGAATGAGATAACGGGGTTCATTTTTCCTATTCTTATTCAATATAGACTTAGCTATGGTGATAAGACAAGAAATACACAAAAAAAGAATAAACATAGGAAGGAAAAAAGTCAAATTAATATTATTTGCAGACAGTATGATTCTATACATAAGATACCCCAAGATAATTTCCTCAAAAACATAAAATACCTTGGAATAAACCTGACCAAGGCGATGGCAAACCTCTACAATAAACACTTGAAAATACGCAAGAGATGTTGATGAAGACATTAAGAAGTGGAAAGAAGTCCCACATTTACGGATGAGGAGAGTCATAGTTGTGGAGGTGGCTATCTTATCACAAGCAGCCGACAAATTTAATTCAATACCCATCAAAATTCCAATGGCATCCCTCACTTAAATGGGAAAAACAATCCTACATTTCATCTGGAGGCAAGATTAAAAAAAAACAAAAAAACAAAAAACACCTGATAGCCAAAACAATTCTGAACAACAAAAATAACAGCTAGTCATATTAACAAACCTGATTTATATTGCAGAGCCATGGTAACAAAAATAGTAAAGTACTGGCACAAAATCAAGCATGTAGTTTAATACAACAGTATGGAGGACCCAGATAGAAACATAGGAAGCTGCAGCTGATTGTTGACAAAACTCCTAAACTTGGGTTGGAGAGAGGGCAGAGCAGTTAAGGCACTTGCCTACAAGGCCTAAGGACCCAGGTTCTACTCTGCTTATCCCATGAACGTCATTTGCACGAGGTGATGCAAGTGTACAAGGTCGCTTGTGCACCCCAGGTGCACACACATCTGGAGTTCGACTGCAGTGGCTGGAAGTCCCAGAACACCAATTCTCTCTCTCTTTCTCATAAAAAAAGTGCCAGCCTGCTGGGCTTGCCTCAAAACAAACCTTCTAAAACTATGAACTGGAGAAAAAGAGTCTTTAATAAGTAGTGCTAGGAACCTGGATACCTACATGTACAAGGAAAGGACTAGCTCCTTACCTCTCCATGAACAAGCGTGCAGAGCCTGAATTTGAGATTGGAAACCTTAAACCTGCTGGAGGAAGCAGTAAGGGAAACTTTCAACACGTAGACCTGGGCAAGGACTTTCTGAACAGTGCTCTAGTGACTGGGGAAACAAGACTGCGAATCAACCAAGGGGACCTCGTGGACTTGAAAGGGTTCTCTTGTACAGCAAAGGATAATTGGACAAAAAGGCATACTACAGAATGGTAGAAAATGCTTTGCCAGCTATGCGTCTGACAGAGGATTAATATCTAAGGATGTAAGGAGAACTCAAAATACTAAATAATAAGTAACCAAACAACTCAATCAAAAAAAAAAGGGCTAAATAACTGAATAGAGTTCTCAATGGGAAAAATACAAACGGACAATAAATACTTTAAAAAAATATTCAACCTCCTTAGCCATCCAACAAATGCAAATTAAAACTACTTTCAGATTTCCAACTCACTTCTGTTAGAATGGCTTTCGTCAAGAAATCTAATGACAGTGGAATTGATGAAACACCATTGGACTTTTATAAATGGACTGAATGCATTGCATTTTCAATTAGGAATGCTCACACATTTGTGGGGGTCAGGGGCAGAATATTGTGATTTGAGTCAAATGTCCCCCCATAACTCATGTGTTCTGGTAGCAGTTTGGGAGGTGGAGCCTCGCTGACCGAGGTGTGCTGCTGGGGGTGGACCTTGGAGTTTATTAGTCCCTGGCTTGCCAGCGTCAGCTGCGCTCACTCTTCTGCTGCTGTCTTCCAACTGCTGTGGCAGAGGTGACGTCCAGCATCTGCTCGCGCCATGCTTTCCCCTGCCATCATGAAGCTTCCCCTCGAGACTGTAAACCAAGATAAAAACTGTCCTCCCATCAGCTGATTTTGGTCTTTATCTTAGCAATGAGAAGGTAGAGTGACATTATACCTCTCAAGCTTCCAATGAGTTGAATAAAATATATGTGTTCATGCACAATATTGGGCTCCTCACCGTTCCAACATGAATCATGAAAGAGAGCCAAAAGAAGACATCAAAGTAGAAAAGGATTTATTACAAAGAGGATGGTTAAAAAAGAAAAAGAGAAAACAACCTAAAGAAGCAAAATGTTCATAAAGAAACTGCAAATTAATCATCTCTATAAAATTTCAACATGCCCTGAGCCGGGAAGTATTATCTAGCACTGCCCCTGAGAGGGGAAGACAAGGCAAAAACCCATCTACTGAGAACCTACAGCTTCACTTTCTGTCAAGAATCCAAGTGAAACCGACCCCTTCTTCACAGAGAAAATTGTAATGTTCTGCACCCTTTGAGACCTCAGTAACTGATGTGCCTCCGTAGCATGGGTGTTTTTTCATACGCTCGGCTATTCATGTTTCTAACATGTGCGGCCACGGTTGGTGAAATAGTTTGACTTGAGCGTCGAGGAAGGGTTGCCTCCATTTTCTTGGTGTTTCAGCCATCGTATACCTCTTCCCAGCATGGCTATTATATAAAATGGCACAGAAGAATGCACCATCCAATGATCATTTTGGATTCTAGGAATTATCATGGCTACTATCTGTTCTATAAGGGAATAATTTAAAACTTTGGGCTAAATGTGAGTATGTAAATTTTAAACAACATATAGGCCACTCTCACATCCTATCTTAGGGCTCTAGATAGCTTTTGGGCCTATAGCTAATAGCATTTATCTTCTTGAGATACTATCTATCTAGTTATTTACTAGCTTTCTACATTCCTCTGCTGTACCTTTAACCCCATGATAGCAAGAATGCTCCTTGCCAAACTTAAGCACTCGGGAAAAATTCCTGATATATAATGGCTACAAAATATATGTTTGGGGGAACAAGTGGATGGAGTTTTCAGTTGCACAATATAAGACAAGGCCTTTGATAAACTCAGTCTGAAATTACAAATCAAAGCTTGAAGAGTCATAATCTGCTCTATTTCCTTTTAGCTATTTAACAATCAAGTTCCGTGTGCATGGTGTGTGGAGTCACACATGCTAAGCATATGTTCTACCACTGAGCCACACCCCCAGCCCTAATGAAATATTGTGTAAGCATGAAGTTGCTGCTTTTCAAACTTCAAGCCACTCTGAAATACAGGAAAAGTATAATTAAAAATATTGCATATGCACTCAACCAGGGAGCAAGAAGAAATGTGGAGACTTTCCTGGAGTACAGACTTTATATACATTAAAACTATGAAGATGTCTTGCATTAATTCAGTTTAGCTGCCGAGGAACCACCCTGTATTGAAACTGGGATTACAATATATTCATTTAGAGCAGCTTTATTGTATAGCAATTAACTCAGAATTGGAACATTTCATCCTGGAAAGAAATGTAAGGCTCCAGAAGTATTGATGTGTGAGAAAGCTGAAACTGACAAGATCTACAAGGCACCATCTGAAGCTTGCTGAAACAGCAAACAGCTTTTGGGTGCTGGGGAGAGGAGTCACTGGCCAGCTCAGCTGCCTGCAAGTCATGGAGGGTGCGCCCACGATTCAGCTCCCGGAGCTTGCTGTCCAGTACAGGATGGGATTTGGCAGTGAAACAACTCTCTCTAATCCTTCTGTCCCCTGTAAGTTTCTCCTCACCCATCTCTCCCATGCTCCCTGACACCGATAAAACCACCGGTTCGCCCAAATTGCATTTTAGTACAATTCGTCTTTGGTCTGTAGTTTGCGTCTTACCTGGGGTGAATGGACATGTGTTCCCACTGGGGGGAGTTTTACACAACAGCTTCAGTAAAATAAATAAATAAATAGATAAATAATGGGTTAGAACGATGGCTCAGCCATTAAAAGTGCTTGCTTACAAAGCCTTACAACCTGGATTTGATTCCCAAGTTTCCACATAAAGCCAGATGCAAAGAGTGGTGCATTTATTTGGATTTCATTTGCAGCAGTAAGAGGCCCTGGCACACACATTCTTTCTGTCTCCCTCCCTCTATCTCTCTCTGTGTCTGTGCTTGCAAGTAAGTAAATTGAAAAAATATTTCAAAAAATTGCTTCATGTTTTCAACTTATCCCTGGAAGAAACAGGAGGCAAAAAATGTGTCGGCTTTTCAGGTAGAGCTCACCCTCCTGAAGCTCATGTGTCATTGTTGTGCTTCCCCGATGGACCCTTGACCTGGTAGGGAGTGTGTTCTTGTCTGGGCTGTGGCTTCTTGCTTAGTTTCCCACTCCTCCTACTTCCCCTCTCCTTGCCCTCTTAGGTGCCATGATGAGCTCTGTGAAAGTTGAGTGTGGAACAAGCGTGAAATCCTTATGCTTCCTTAGTTCTGTTCCCTCCCCTGGAGTGGCCAGCTTCCTTCATTGAACACCGCACACTGCCTTGATGGAGATGCTGGTGCGGACGGACGTCTCATGACTGAGGTGCGCGCTGTGATCACAGGGAGCTTGCTCAGCAGGCATCTGAGGCGCTTTCCCAGCTCTCTGGTTTGAGCGCCTGGTATTTCCTCCGCAGGGGCACGCAGTTAGCCAGGAGTGTTCATTCACTGAAGGTCAGGCTTTTTTATAGTTTGAAACTTCTAGCTGGTGTGATAAGCAGTAAATTGCAGATCTATCATGTTTTCCTCTTCGTAGAAAGTGTGTCTGTATAAAATCAGGAGAATGCTGCCTCCTTATGATTTATGGCCCACTTTTGACCGCCTCTTATCAGGTTCCCACAAGCCCTTTTTTGATGCAGCTCATGTCTGAATGACAATAGACACACCAGCACCATTATACACCAAAATCTCCCTTTGCATTCTAGTGACTAAGATTAGAGAGTATTGATTTACTGCTGACCAGCCCCCCCCCCCCCCCACAGGAACCAGCTAGTGTGGCCTGAACAGGAGAGACTTTTATTAAAAGGAGCCAACGGTTCTATGTGAAGTTGATAAAACAAAAATCACCAGCTTTCACCTTTTTTAAATAACCAGGCCATAGAAGGGACTATGTGTGCTTAAATATTTAGACAGTGAGTCTCTGCTTGTCTCTTCTTTAAGCATGCCAAATAAGATAAAACAGACTTGGAGGAAGGGAGCGTTCACAGTTTCACAGATGGTGAAACACAATGTGCTTCTTTTTATGAACCACACTGAAATGATTACAAATCTCTGCTTCGGTGTGTATTTCTGAAACACCTACTGTATCTGTAGCAATGAGGTTTTATGACAGCTTTAGCAGTTCCTGCAAAATTTATATGTTCTACCAGTAGATCATTTTGGGGAGTGATATAAATTTTACAGCACATCCGAGTTTTATATCACCTACAAATGCTTGACGTAGGATTCACATTAAATAGGCCCCACATTCACTCACAGTTTTCTATTCTTCGGGGTATTTACGTTTGCCAGGCAAAAGGGCTCTTCAACACGTTTCTCTTTACGAAATGATCAGTTCTCCTCCCTCGTTACCTTTCACTTAGTGCCATCCAGTCTGACTGTTTGTTGATGGGAGACTTGCCCATGCTCCTGTCAATTTACATAGGGGCAATCTCTGCTGCCCCTCTCTCTTCTCTTACATATGGACATGACCTGAGTGAGTTGACTGAAAATTGAAACTCACAATCTTTTAAAAAAGGGTTCCTATTTTCTGAACCCCTGGTTGCTTCCTGTGGTCTAACAAGTTGCCTTGGAAAAGAACACTGAAAACAGAACTTCTTTGAGAAATCTGGCATGTGGTTGTCATCTGTGGGAAAATTGTAGGACCGTTATCACAAATATTTAAACACCCTGAAATCAATAAATCAATATGCTAATTCAGAATAAAAATGGGCTGGAGAGATGGCTTAGCAGTTAAGCGTTTGCCTGTGAAGCCTAAGGACCCCGGTTCGAGGCTCGGTTCCCCAGGTCCCACGTTAGCCAGATGCACAAGGGGCGCACGCGTCTGGAGTTCATTTGCAGAGGCTGGAAGCCCTGTCGCGCCCATTCTCTCTCTCTCCCTCTATCTGTCTTTCTCTCTGTGTCTGTCGCTTTCAAATAAATAAATAAATAAATTTAAAAATTAAAAAAAAAAGTATGGTTAATTTTTTTTTTTTTTTTTTTTTTTGCAAAGCATTTGAAAAAGTGAAATGTGTGGCTGGAGAGATTGCTCAGTGGTTAAATTTACTTGTTTGCAAAGTCTGATTGCTGGCCAAGTTCCACTTCCCCTTTTGTTTTCTGTCTGGTGGAGAACTTGGTAGAGGAGGCTGACCAACAAATATGACATTCAGAACTACCATAGGGCACAATTATCCAAACAAAACAGGTATCAGGGGTATTCTGGAATGCAAAAAGTGTCATTAACATTGTTTAAAGATCAATGAGAGAAATTTTAAATTTCAACATGTCAGGGCATGAAAGACAAAGGCTTTTGAGAGTCATTCAAATCATGGGAGCACTTAAATAAAGAGTGTCCAGATCAGTGACTTTGTACTGCACTGAATCTAGCATAGATAGAGCTTTGCTCTAGCAGGGCCTCTCAGAAATCAGCTCATCCCTGGCCCCTGTAGCTTTCTGCATATCATCTCTGAGAGTCATGGACATTTTGACAACGTTATTACCCTAGTAGTACAGTAAATGAGATAGTAGCCAAAAAGTAAAACCCCTCATACCTGGTCTCCTTCTCCATCTAGGGATCATATTGTCACCTATTTTTTTTTTTTTTCAACAGAAGTCCAAGCAGTAGTAACAGCAAGAGTAATGTTTCAACTTCCAAGTTCTTTCTCAGTGCCTTCAGGTCCCAGAGGTGAGATGTGTAGAGGTTCCGATGACTGAACTCACCCAGATCTGTCAGAAAGTTGTAGAGGAGGGGGGGAGAAACGGTCGTGTCAGCTTTCCTGATGAAGAAGGGCGGATGTCCTCCTTGTGAGGCATGGTGCATAAAGGATGAATTAAATCAGTCCTCAGTTGAGGGACCATGTGGGTTGTGTGGTGTTTGTGGAGACTCCTCTAGCATCAATCACCTGTTGGTGTGAAGTATTTGTACTGCAAACACTTCTCTGTAGAATCTGAATAGAGTTGTGTACTGAGTGCCATTCAGTCAACTGGTCGCATGTACGGTGATGGTCACGTAAAACCGGAGTGGGTCTGAACAGTGTCTATAGCTTAGCAACACTGCAGCTGTATTCGTGCTGTAATGCAGCACGTTAGTCATGAGTTTGTGGTGTAAACAAACCTATGAGTTGCCAACTATATAAAAATTACAAGCTTACACAGTTATATATAACACAATAATCATAATACTTAGTGGTAATGAATGTCTATGCTGCTAACCTATGTATTTACTATACTATACTAGTACCATTCCTTTAAAGTATAGTCTGTTTATTAAAAAACTTATTGTAGGCCATGTTCTGCCAATAAGCACACTTCTGAATCTCATATTTACCATGTCTTTGATTGCTTCATTGTCTCTTGCAGGACTGACTTAATCTTGTGTGGGTGTGTCCATCATGGACCTACACATAAGAGCTATGACAGACATGTACTACACAGGCTTAGGTGTGCAGTAAGCTGTACCATGTAGACTTGAGTAAGATTTGATATTCACTCAGTGACACTGCTGATGCAATGTGTTTTACAGAGCAGACCCAGTCATGTTCTGAAATGAAATGTAATGATAAAAACCGAGGGAATGAGCAAAAGAAAGAAAAAGAAAAAAAGAAAGAAAAGGTTCTGAGGGGTGTCAGAGAGGAAGGTGTCTAGTAGTCAAGGACAACCCCCAAATAGATCTCGGTGTTTCCTTGACTTCAGGAAGGCTAATCACTACATGGAGCTTCCCAGAACACAGGCCACAAAACCCACCCACGCTCCAAAGTGCATGGGGGGCCAGCTGAAGGAGAGCAAGCTCCTCTTGTTCCTCCACCATGATCCTGCTTCTTGTGTCTTTATGGAATAGGAGACATGACAAGAATGTGCAGTAAATATTCACTTTGTGAAACACAAGAGCCACTCTAGATATGGCACAATAGCAACAGAAATCCTCATAACATATTAGTACTTAGCTGCTCCTCCAATAGTAGCTTTGCACTCTTCAAGCTGACGTTGATCCTCTTTTGAGTGTTTAGACTTATTCAGGTGAGTGGCAGTTTACTCCTTGTAAACATATTTGATCTCCTGTTCTTATAGACCCCTTTCCAGTCTCACATCCAGAAATACGGATTTCTGAAGTTAAAGAGAGAGAGGAGTAGGATGGATGGTATTCCTGTACAAAACTTCTGCCCTTGTTCTTTTTAAAAAAAAAAACAACAGGGAATCCTGCCTGTTCTGAGTTGTGTTTCTTGATTCTCCTCTTTACTCTTCATTGATCTTTACCCACAAGGGACAGGTGGGGCATGGGGAAGAGAAGGGAAAGGAAGATGAAGGGAAAGGACAAGAGATCATTTCACCATTGAGTTTGATCTATCAAAGATATCTTTTCTCATTTAGAAAGATTATTGAATTTTTCACAATATATTCAATGTCCTTAAAGAAATAAACAATATAACCCCAAGGTTTATCTTTGCTCTTCATGTTTCTCAAGGTGGGATTTGGAACGTAGGCTGCTCTTTTATTAAGGAAGTACATTAGTGGTTCTTTTGCTCATTGAGAATAAGAACTGAACTGTTGTAGAGCCCTGTCTTCTGGGTATGGCATGGCCACTGCCTCTTGAACTCTCAGTGTTTGGGGTCTGTTAGCATTCTGTCATGGGCAGAGGCAGAGTTTGTTGAAGCACTAGCCACAGCCCTCCCAGAGGACACATGAGTTATAGCGGTTGCTTGGAGGGGGGGTGTGATAGATATCTTCTTCAGTGGAATGGCTGCCCACAAATTGCCCATGTTCCTGTAGATAATCCCTCACCCATGTGCTTATAAGTAAGCACAATTAAACTCATGGGTTCCCTGAGCTGGATTTCAGTGGAATCATTTCTATAGTCTATCCATGGTGCCCTACCATAAGTCAACAGATATTGTTCTCATTCCCCTGGAAAAAGTTAACATGATGAGACCCTAAAGAAGTGAGAAGAGATGGGAAAGGGGGTGATCTAAGGAGCACTGGAGCATTGCCCCCTGTCGGGCAGCTGTTTCCTGGGGAAAATAGGCAGTCACAGGGAAAGAGTGAAGTAACTTCAGGAAGACCAGTGTCTGTTCTTGTGCCATGGAATATGCTCACTCTGTTTATTCACAACTGCTTATTGAAAATTCATTTCCTACCTACTTCATTACCTGACGAGCAATGCTGGACAACTGCCACATAGCAAGTGCTTACTCTTGGAATGGGACAGAGAAAGGAATGCAAGGTTCTACATGTTTCATCTGCTCTGAGGCCCACAAGATGGCAACCTTTATTACTTTGAAGGAGAAAAAGCAGTCTCCCATCTCCAGTGCTCACAAGTCAGAATTGGGTTTCAGAGTCAAATTCTATGAAACCCGGTACAACTCATGAGGTACCATTGGGAGCTGGAACAAAGCAGTGGGTCCTGTGTGCACTGACTCTTGGAGGAGATGCAAGATAAACCCTCCTTTCCTGAAGTATAAAAGCAGATGGGAGAGTGGGATGATGGAGCAATAGGCTAGATCTTGCTAATAGACATGGCTGTGGACAAACCAGATGGCAGATAATTGAGTTATAATTCATCCAATAAGTGTTTATTGAGCACCTGTTATGGGGTAGGCGCTGTGCCAGGTGCTAGGGGTATAAAATCCAATTACGCAGACAGTATCCTCAAGAAATGTACATCTACAGGAGAAGACGGGCACATGGGTCAGCAATCACCCAACAGTGAGACGAACAGGACGCTTGTTATAATACTGATTACAGTTGTTTGGTGTTTACACTGTGCCGGGCCTTGAGCTAAGTACCTCTTGTGTTATACAACATGTGCCCTCCCAACAAGTCGATATGAAACTCTTTGTAGTTACCCGTAGTGTTGATGAAATTGAGACAGCAAACCTAAAGGTGTTTTCTCCCTCTTTGCCTATGTTCCCCATACTTATGAACCTCCCAATTAGGATGTTGTATAACCTCAGTGCTTGTTCTTCTTACAGGGAGCTATGTAAATTTGGGGGAGAAGCAGATGAATCAGTCAGTCATGAAGGCTTTAAACAAGGAGGAGAGATAATATTTGGCTTGGTGTTAAAATGTGAGTCATGGCATCATAAATAGTGTCAAGGGAGGAAGTGAGAGAAGGACAGATATGCAGGTCACATGCGAAGGCAAGACCAGCACAGCTTCACAGAGATTTTTTCAGCATGTCACGTAATGTTGAAAGCACTTTAGTTGGGACAGAAGAGAGGAATGAGCTTGGTGGGAGTGGCAGGGGAGAGTAGGAACCAGTGTGAGGCCTAGGAAGGTCTGTAGGTTTTAATGATAGCGGGCTTTGTGTGACAAGCTGAATGTGAGATGAATTATAAAGGATGGGATTCATAGAGCACATTTGACTAGGAAGATGAGATGCCAACCTAAATCTGTGAGTGAAGGGAGTGGATGGAGAGAGAACTAAATCCAGTTAAGAAGGTGATGCTCATATTAGTTGAAACAACTTGTTACTACTCAGGAAATGACACCAAAAACTAAGAAAAAGTCATGCAAAAAGAAGTCATGAGATTTATGACTGTAACTGTGGTGGTTAATCTCTGGTTGTTAGCTTGACAGCTTTTAGAACCATCATGGAAATAAATCTCTTGGCACATCTGTTGAAGCTTTTCTAAACAAGATTGACAAAGGTGGGATGATCCACCCAAACTATGGTTCAGGATCCTGAAGTGAATGAAAAGGGAAAAGCTAACTGAGCACTTAGCATTCCTCTGTCTACTGTTTTCTCCCTGATGATGAAACAGTATGGCACAGACCACCTGCCCACACCATTTCTTTCCCACCTGGCTGGATTACCCCTCAGAACTGTAAGCACAGGTAAATGCTTTCCTTCCTTAAGCTGCTTTTGTTGGGTAAGGTTCCAGCATTGAGAAAGTAACTGATAGACTAATGTGTTTGAGCCTTCTCTGAACCCTTAGCACGACTAATTCAAGTCACATCCATTCTGTGGCTAGAGATCCTTCTCCTGCTCTGATAAAGAAGTTATAAATGTACATTGTCTTTGCCCTGGGAGCTTTTGCTATTGGCCATTTGGGAATCTTCCAGTGCAGAGTGGCTAATGGTACTAAACGCAATTCCACCTGAACATACATCCCAGCCACCTCTCTACTGGAGCCAGGTCAGAAACATTGTCAATGGTCTTTAAGAATTTCACAAGTAAGCCGGGTGTGGTGGCACACGCCTTTAATCCCAGCACTCGAGAGGCAGAGGTAGGAGGATCGCTGAGAGTTCGAGGCCACCCTGAGAATACAGAGTGAATGCCAGGTCAGCCTGAGCTAGAGTGAGACCCTACCTTGAAAACAAAAACAAAACAAAACAATAATAATAATTTCACAAGTAACCTTTAGTATCTATTATAGAACATGGAATTAATTAGAAGTCACATACAAAACCCGCTGCTTAACGTAACCTAGAACTTCTGTGACCACACCACCTTCATACAGAGTTCACTCCCCCACTCTTTGGGAAAGGACATTTCTTGAGTCTTGCGTCTGATGCCAGAGCTGGCTATGCCATCTTTTGCTCTGCCTTCATGCGGCTCATCATCAAGTGCTTTCATCTCCAAGCTTCCCTGAGACTGAGCTTTAACTATGGTCCACATTCTAGCTCTGAAACACTTTCCAATTTTCCATAGTAATGTCCATCCACCTTGGCACATCCTGCCCAGGAGGAAAGCTTGGTGGTATGATAGCAAGCCTCTCCACAGGCTCTAAACAACATCTCTCATTTCTGAATCACTTCCAGCCAGAACTGGCCTATTCATAGGACTAGGGTGGCTTTTCTGTACGACTTGCTACTACTTAAAAGTACTTTTTCAGAGCTCTCCTTTTTGTTGTTGTTTTTTTTTTTTTTTTCTGAAATGCTAAGTCAGCAAGTCTGTCAAGAAAACCACTTGATGGATCTTACAGGTGCAAGAGACGAGCACAATCATATCACAAGTATCTTGCACATAGCATTAAACGAAGCGGGTGGGTGCACATTGACACCACTATTGTCTACTAAGAACAAGAGCATGGACCAGACATTTACCAGAAAAAAACAAACAAAAACAAAAACAACTCAACCATAGCTTTCAGTCTGTACTCTCTAATCTAATCCAATAACCCTGTTTTACAATTAGCACAAAAAAGTTAGGGAATCTTCCCAAAGCATCCTAGTAGATAACTAGCACATTGATTTTTAACATCATTAAAAAATCAAGTCATGAATTCTATGGTAGTATGTAGGCTAAGATGTCTACAACAGTCTCTTGTTTATTAAAAATGTTTTATTTCTTTATTTGAGAGAGAGAGAGAGAGAGGAAGAGGCAGAGAGAAAGAGAGAATGGGAGTGTCAGGGCCTCCAGCCACTGCAAACTCCAGATGCATATACCCCCTTGTGCATCTGGTTTACATGGGATCTGGGGAATTGGACCAGGGTCCTTACAAGCAAATTCACAAGCAAATGCCTTAACTGCTAAGCCTTTTCTCCAGCCCAATCCCTTGTCATTTTTATGTCAGGTAGCTATTGATGGCCCATGTTCTAATGCAGGTCTTCCTTCATTTTGAAACTCTAACTCAAAAGATGTAACACACAAAAGGCTCCACAATCCACTGCTATAAAAACTTAAATAAGAATATAGATAAAGCTACAATAAAATTACACACACATACACAGAGAGAGAGAGATAGAAAGAAAACCGGAAATACTCCCCTGGCCCAAGTGTACTTCAAAGCAAGTGCATGCTCATTATATTTTCTTTCTTTTGATTTTTATTACGGTTATTTAAGGAAGAAATGAGAAAGATATTTCAGCAGAAACAAAGATGCACAGTCCACGAAGAGAAAGCTGTGTGCTAGTGAGAAAGCACAGCTAAACGCTGGCCATGTGAAAACGAAAACTGAGCGAGCCCAAGACAGCAAGCGTCATTTCTGTCCAGAGATGCTGGCTGGGGGGAACCGTTAGACATCTGCTCCATGAAGTCCGCGAGGCTGCAGGCGACCTTTCCTTCCTGCATGGTTACTGCCAGCCATCACAGGCTCTAGATGTAGGTCCACAGAGCAGCAGAGAGGAAGTGGGAATAGAGGCAGCTTCCTCTCTAAATGGCCTGGCCTAGAAAGTGACCACGTCGCTTCTCTCTACATCCCACTTTCCACCATGTTTGACAAAGTCTGAAAGATGTAGTAGCTAGGTGCACCTCGTGGGACAGGAGAATCTCCATGGATTATATGATGGGAAAAAGGAAGGGGTGTATACAGTGTGCAGGAAAATTCCCATTTGCTTCCAAAACATGAAATTCTGTAGAAATTTTACTTACTATGTGGCAGAGTGGCAAGAAAGGAGGTTTGTTTTTTTTTTTCAATTTGTTTCATTTTAGGTGAGGAAATGAATGTGACAATCCATACAGAGGGAGCAGAATATGCAAGGAAAAAAAAAACAGCTAGGGTGGTAACTCAGTTGGTAAAATACTTACTTCATAAACATAAAGATGTGAGTTCAATCCTCAGCACCCACATAAGTTCTGAACATGCCTGAATCCTGGCACTGAGAATATAGCTTGCTGTATGGCTAGTTTAGCTTAATTTGCAACCTCCAGGCCAATGAGAGACCATGTGTCAAAGAAGGACCAGGTCTACCTAAGGAATGATGCCCAAGGCGGTCCTATGGCCTGTGCATGCATGCACACACCTGTGCGTGAGCCATTGCACAATTGCATATCCCACACGCAAATACACATGCACACACACAATAATAAAATCCTTGTCGTGCACAGCTTAAAATGTATCCAGAAACCCATTCACATCATTCTCAGTATTGGATAAACTTCAGGCACAATTCCTATGAAGTAGAAGATAGTTCCTTCTTAGCAAACATAAGAAACAAGAAATGCCTTATAAGTTGTGCTCAAGATATGTATTCCATATTAATAGGGAGACATTTTATTATAACATATACCTCTGTGCTTCATATTAATCAATTGGCTCAAGTTGGACAGAGATAATTACATAATGGACATGTGGAAGACAATAGTCAAAAGCAAGAGGGGTTGGTAAGGTGGAGGGAATGTAAATGTGCAATATGTATCAGACGTGCTCCATCATGTAACTTCCGTTTCCTCCAACAAGCAGATCTTATGCCACCGCACAGTGAAGTGTAAGCTAATGATTTAATTGTAGGAAATCCAACTCTTATTAAGAAGACACATTTACGGACCTCAAAGACAAAAATCACCATTTGGAACACTTTAGACTCTTCTCTCTCTCTTTTTTTTTAAATATTTTGTTCATTTTTATTTATTTATTTGAGAGTGACAGAGAGAGAAAGAGGCAGTTAGAGAGAGAGAGAGAGAGAGAGAATGGGCATGCCAGGGTCTCCAGCCACTGCCAACAAACTCCAGACGCGTGTGCTCCCTTGTGCATCTGGCTAATGTGGGTCCTGGGGAACTGAGCCTCGAACCAGGGTCCTTAGGCTTCACAGACAAGTGCTTAACCACTAAACCATCTCTCCAGCCCTGGACTCTTCTCTTGAGGAAGAGCATCACCTTTGGTGATTCCCTGTTAATTATACAGTACCTCCTTACAAAAGGGGCTTCGGCCAAGAAAAGTGGCATGATGCAGATCATGACCAATGACGTCTTCACAAGCATTCTGCCCCGGTTGGAACTTTTATTGACTATAAGCATTTCCCGGACATGGGAATCCCTTTATTACTTCCACTTTGTTAATAAACAGCTAGTGGAATACTGGCTAGCAGGAGATTGCCAAGTATTAGGGACATATTTTTAGCTTCCTCTTCAATACACCGGCTGTGCCATGGTGACTCTGCCATGGCAAACTCTACTGGCAGCTGGTTAAATGTGTTGCTGTTGGTAAGTGCCCACCAGCTGTTCCCACTGTAGTTCCATGTAGGACCTGTCTATTATAGTTGTTAGATCTGTAAATCTGTAGGGGTAATCTGAATTGCTAAAGAGAGCTCTGCATGGTGTATGGGTCTATTTAGTGGACCTCATTCTTTTACACACAGCTTTCCATTCCCTTTCTTCCATGCCCACACATTTGGGCAGTTCTTGAGCAAGGAGTGGACTAATCAAAGAAGTCAGTCTGCTTCAGAAAAACAAATAGTAGACACATGAGAGGAGTTTCCTCCACTCAGACTTGCTACTTTAAGAATCTGTTGCTTTTTCTCGTTCGCCTGCTCCCTACTCTGTGTGGTGGTTCAGACCATATAATTTTTTCAAGAGAAAGAGCCATGTGGATTGCAGAGTATGAAATTCCCAGAGAAGTCATCTTATTAATTAGACAGTCACACGATAGGAACATAAAAATTTGAAGTGTGGAGGATCTGCAATATGAATTCATTTCTGTCCATCATCTTCTCTCATCTGCCTTCTGCCCAGATGGGATTATTTTTTGTTGTATTTACTAGTCCCATATCCACTTAAGCAAGAAATAGATTAAAGCTGGCACTGTATTAGTGGTTCATCCAGTGTTATCACAAAAGGTCCCAAAGTAATTGACACTACCTCCCTTGAACCTGTGTGATGAATCCTTACTCAGTGGCCTTTCTGCTATAAATACAGGACTTGTCCCAGCTGACATGCTTGTATTATTGGGCAGACTTTAATCTTAGCATTATACAGGCCCACATTCTTCCTCTGCCAAACACTATTTGCAGTTATGTCCCTGATGTAACAAGCTAATCAAAATAGAATTTCATAGAGCACTACACTGAGGATTGGTTTCCAGGGGACTATGCAACAGGTATCTGTATGTTTATTGCTTTCTTATATGAAACTTACAGAGTGAAATTGGCAAAGTAAATGCTGAATACTGGGACTTGACTCATAAGTAATGAATTGTAAATAATGAGGTTTAGCAGCAACCAGAAACATTTTCACATACTCAAATGCCATCAGTCTCCCCACAGCGCCATTATAATTGATGATAAATTAACATCACACACTTTCACCTTTCTACATTGACCTTCTCAGACACACACACACACTATCAACTGAAGTCCATCTCTGACAAAGAATCTGCTATTGTATTTAGAAGCAAAGGAGAAATGGCCAATAGAAACATAGCTTTTCAGAGCACTCTGCTACAGAAGTCACTCAAGAACAAACAAATCAGTTAGAAGTGGCAAAGCACCACAGTTCTTGATCTGAAATAATGTTTAGAAACCATTTACTTATGAAAATGTACTTAAAGCACAACTTATAAACATATAATGTTGTCCAAATATTCCAAAAAGGAACAAACAGGTCTAAACCTCCAGCCTACCACCATCAGCTAGTGACAGTACCGAAAGATATCGCGTCAAGCATCTCAACTCTTCTGAACCTCATCTTCATTTGCCAAGCAGGTCTTTCTAGCACCTACTTCCAATCTTTATCTTTCATATGGAATTTTAGAGAATCAAACTAAATGTTGCAACCACAGGGAGTTTTAAACAGCCAGGAACTTATATTTTACAAACTTTCATATCCACATTAGTATCTAGTCCAACTTCTTTATTTTATGAATGTGGAAACTGAAGCTCAAAGAGACTAGATAATTGACCTCAATGCACCCGTAGGTACATACTTACATTAAGTCAAAAACCAGGTTCATCATTACCCACTGGGTATACTTCCCATTCAATAACAGCAGAGTTGCAATATCCAAATTTAAAGGTGTATTCCAAATAAAAGTGTGACATGGTCCTCCAAGAAAGCATCCACACTTGCTCGCACACTCTTCTGCCTCAATCATGCTAGCATTTCTATACAATATTCTACTTGCAAACTGGAGTAAACAATTAGTTAAGTGAATTTTGTAGCAGCTGGTAGAAGTTTATAAATGGGATCAATTAATGAACAAGTAAAAATAAATGGCTACTCACATTGGTGTCCCTAAAATGTGTAAATGCCATGTGTTTATTTTCATAGCTCACAGATGGAGATGTCGGGGTCCACAGAGCTCAGGGTTAGTTGAATAATGGATATTCAATCTAAAAGGAAATTTCATTTTTCTTTTTTATCCAGAACAAAGCTGAGTAGCCGCTGTTTACGTTCCTTTCTTCTTGTCTCCTTATCTACTGTTTGGTAATCCAGCTTGGCCTTGGCACAGGACAAGTTGCACCACTATGAGAACCTGGATTACAGTCAAGTCTCTGTCCTTCCCATTCTGAAGGGTCTCACATCCAGGGAACAAGGACAGAGCATGAGGCCTTGGATAAAAGTGTCTCGGGAGGTGGAATCTTCCCCTGTGAAAAAAGGGGGAGATGCTCCCACTTTTGGTAGCATTTCGGTGTAAACAAATGAGATTGTTGAGTTAGTCAAGGCTTGTCATTTCCAACGACCCTAACTTCTAGGGGGCTTTTTCTTTGTCCAAGAGCAGTTCTGGGAAGGCTGTACAATTGCGTCTGCCACTTAGGGAACTGTGGTAGTGCCCATCAGACCAAGCTCAGCAGAATATTTTATCAACTACCTCGTGCTGGGCAGCACTTCACGTTACTAGAAGACGGGGCGGAGGGCTCTGAACTGCTGTTTTCTGTGCACGACGTGGCTGTTGCACTTATACAATGGTGACTGTCATTATCTAAGCAGGACCAGCACATTGGACTCATCAACGTACCGTCATGATGGAGGAAGAAACCCCCCCAAAAGGCATCAAAGTAGAAGAGAGCATAGGTGGGAAGAAGGTGCGGTTTGGTGGCAGGCGGATAGGGGAGGTGGGGGAAAGAGGATGAAAGAAGGTGATGGGGAGGAGGGGATTATGATCAAAATACATTATGTATGTAGATAAAAATTGTCTATTAAACGTTTACACATGCCATTTTTTATTTATAGACACTGATAAATGTCATAAGTGGCTAATTAGATACCTGCTCATGAGTAAACAAATCTGTTACCTTTGTACTAAAATTCTACAGTAAATTATAAGAGTATATGGAGGCGGGCATGATGGCACATGCCTTTAATACCAGCACTCAGGGGGCAGAGGTAGGCAGATCACTGTGAGTTCAAGGCCAGCCTGAGATCACAAAGTGAATCCTAGGTCAGCCTGAGATAGTGAGACCCAACCTTGAAAAAAAATTTTTTTAAAGAGTATTTAATAGACCATTAAAAACTTATACCAACTTTCTTAGGAAGTCAGGGACAAATCTCAGGCTTGCTCATTTACCTGAGGGGTCGTATTTGATAGTGTGCCTCACAAAAGAGGGAAAGTGAAACTACAGTCTCCTTGTCTGCGAGGTGAATGCACCCAGCCTTTGTAGCAGAGAAGTTAAAAGACAGTTCACAATCTTTTCTTAAAAACTGTCAGAAAAGATGGATTCATTGTAGATAAATGTCATAACCTTAACTGGAATCAAATTTCTCTAAATGTGTATGATTAAGCATTCTTGGCTTCTTCAGTTGTTTTTAATCAGTCCCCAAACATGTGATCGGCAGTCCAATTTTTCTACCACAAAGAAAAATGGTTATTGCCTACATTGATCTGTTGTGGAGCACAGCACCTCACCTCGTTCTGTTCTGAAAAATATAATTAAAACATTCTTTTCTCAGACTGATGGCATATCAAAACATATATATATATATATTTTTTCCTGTTCTATAGATCTTAAATTTAAGACAAAAAGAAAGTAAATGGGACCAGATTGTGTTAATTGGCTCTGAGATATGTTCTTTTGTCTTTTGAGAAATTCCATGATTTCCACACATCATATATTTTTAATCTCATTTACTATAGTATTTTATCAGATTTCACTTAATTTTCATTCACATCCATCACAGTTATTGCACAATCACGCTATTAAACTTGCATATATTTGAAGATTTAGAAGTACAATGACCAACATGAAAAGAAAGTTTCAGTCCCTTCATATTGTTTCCAGGAATTGTTCTTTGTCACCCTTAGTGTTTGTTGCAACATGCCTTTCAGTTTTGCTTAGTTTAACAGATCATAGCTTTTAGTACCAGTTCTCTACTACGTCACTATGAGGTTTGAAGTCGCTGCCTAATCTGTCAGCATTATCTTGTGAATTTTAAGGCTAGCCAACCTCAGTGGCCACTTTTAATGAACTGAAACATAGTTTTTTTTAATTCCCATTTTTATTTGAAGCAGAAGTCATTATACAAGGTAAGAAAGATGGACTAGATGATTTGTGTAATCAAATCAAGGCAGCGATGGTGAGCAATGCAGAACAGAAACAAAAACCAGGTAAAACATCACAGTGGGGCTGGAGAGATGACGTAGCGGTTAAGCGCTTGCCTGTGAAGCCCAAGGACCCCGGTTCGAGGCTCGGTTCCCCAGGTCCCACGTTAGCCAGATGCACAAGGGGGCGCACGCGTCTGGAGTTCGTTTGCAGAGGCTAGAAGCCCTGGCGCGCCCATTCTTTCTCCCTCTACCTGTCTTTCTCTCTGTGTCTGTCGCTCTCAAATAAATAAATAAAAATTAAAAAAAAAAATCACAGTGATACGTAATAGGTGCAGCTCTGAACAAAATCCTAGTATCCTGAGAAATCACCTTAAAAACCTTCAGAAAAAAAATAGGCATAATATAACACCTGATATTGTCTCCTCCCATCGCCAAAAGCCATTGTAAGCAATCTTGGGTACACTTCAAATGTCACAAATCTTGTTTAGAAGCATTTGCGTCAATGTGCAAAGGTGATTGTCCCCTGGAAGGAAGCAGTGCTGTGCAATGAAAAGCCCGAGACTCCACCCACTTCTCATTAGCCACTCGTGACCAGATATGTGCACATATGAACAGCTTGTAAGTTTCCATTCTTTCTTAAAAAAACAAACAAACAAAAAAAAAACCTTTGCAATCCAGTATTGTATTTTCCTTCGAAAAGCATGCATTGCTGTAATACTCGAGTCATGAGGCCTGTCAGAGCCACCACTCCACTGACTGTGACTCTTTGCTTGTTGCTTTATTCAGAGGAGGGGTAGGGAGTGCTTTTTATTTATTTTTTATTCTAGATAGTGGCTATTTTTGTAATTCAGCTTTTTTTTTTATTTTCTCCTTAATCACACCCAGAATGCAATTCTTACAACTACGCTTGTGTGTCACCTACCCTCTATTTATTACATCTTACGGTTTAAATATCAACTCTGACAAACAAAAGAAAAGCAAATGTCCCTAAATTTCCTGAAGGGCTGAAACATCAAGCTTGGATTATTATTGTTTATGTCTCAGCCTTAGCAGCTCCAGTCCTCCATGGTCCGCTGTGTGCCGCCTGGCAATGATGGATGGCCATTACGGCAGCTTATTGGAAGTGGCTTGATTTATAACCTGTTTTCCTGCCTCAGTCTAATGGCTTCATTTCTTTTCTCCAGTGCGTGATGCCACCGCCAAGGTCATTGCGCCAGTGGCCTTTTGTTGTTAGTCGGCTGATGGCCAGTGTCCCCAAGAGTCAGCCCGAGGAGAGGGGGCTGGTAGGAAACAGGAAGGGTGAGAGTATGAGGATGGAAAAGCCCCAATCTTTATATTTTAATTTTTTTTCATCTCAGCTCCTGATAACCGCAGTAGAACAGTAGATTAAATGCTGTCTTCTATTGGCTTTCCGTGCTTGCCACACAAGGACCTGCTTTATGACCCTCGGTGGGGAAGTCTATTACTCACCTCTACTTTAAATGACCAACATCAAATATATACAGCTCCCATTAAAGCGGAGATCAATAAAAATGCCATTAAGATAGTAAAAGTTGCTGATATTAGTGAAGCCCCCAAACAAAATATTTGATTTTCTTTCAGGTTGTTGGTGAGATGGAAGGCAGACATATAAGTGAGAGGAGAACTGGCCATGCCTATGGTCAATAATTTATCTCAGAGACTCATTCAGCCTCTCACCCAATATTTTCCTCCTGTCTATTGATTCCCCATCATTATTTGTCATAAGCTGTCCTAACTCAAGGAGAAAATATGCCCTGCTGGTCCAAAGGGAGTCATACCTGGAGAAATAGAAAGGAATTTCATTAAAAGCGAGAAAGAACTGCCATGGCGCCGGAAACTTCAGCGGCAAGTCACAGACTTTTGTTACAGTCTTAAAGCAAGTGAGAAGACGCTGTAATGCAGTGCAAATGGATCCACTGTGCACTAGACAGAGGGCTGGATTTGTGACTCCCAGGAAAGCACAGGCCTTTCCTCCGTGGGATTCGAACGCGGCAGACTATATGTGTGCGTACACAGATGTCCATGCACCAATGGACACTCAAGCGACCATGTATACTTCCTCTCATATTTCCACTTCCTGTGGCAGATGCCAGTTGATGTTACCAGTTACACACTCCACAAGGGCTAGGAGACAATCAATGGCTTCACAGAGACCAGGGTGAAGAGTACATAAGTCTATGACATATGTCATATTGAACCCCTAATGGAATAAATAGGACTTTAGAAATATATATATATTTTTTTACAGCATGGGTGCTTATTTAAAGGTGGATTGTGCCTTACTGTAATGGGAAACATGTGTCATTTGATCTTCAATGATAATCTTTATAATCAGTTTCAATGATTACTTGATAGGCTGCTTATATGGACCACCAGAATTTAATGTTAATCTTTTCTAAGTCAAATGTACTTGGAATTGGCCAATTTGTCCAAAATATGGTTGTCATATCTAAATTTTCTCAACTATCAAATCAATTTAGTATGCATCAGTATTTTTCAAACTGGAAGGCATGTAGAGGAAGGCATACTCCCTATTTTTATTTAACAATAAGAATACTGCTATTTCTAGTGATAAATATTGTAACACTTATATGGTGTCCAGAATGATACTAAGTAAATTACATTCTTGTGATATATTCGTGAAGTAGGTGATATTCCCATTTTTATAGAGACATAAAGAGTCTAGGTAACTTGTTCAAGATCATATTGCCTATAATAGTGGCATTATAAAGTCACTCAGAACTTTGTAAGACTGTCCAGCTAATCCTAAGTGAAACCTTACTCAACTATATGATCCTGACCAAGTCACCTAGGAATATGACACCTTAAACTGAAATACAATAACATCACTCCTCAGAGATGTTTTGTGAATGTTTTTATTATGAAATTCAATATGGAAGAAGTGGCTTTGGATTATCCTCAAAAGACAGTCATGCATTGGCAATTGCAGAAATATTTTCCTTCAAATAATTGAACAACTACCAATACTCATAATCCCAAGTATTAGATTCCACCTTCGCATATGTGTACATGGTACCACTAGGTAAGTGAAGACTGAAATTTGCTTGAATATTTGCTAACTTCCACATCTGATTTTGGCATACTGGTTAATAAATTAGAAATTTTATATGAAATCTATTCCTTAAACATCTAATTTGTAGCTCATGATGCTTTATCTTTTTTTTTAATAGCTAACGATCTAATGCTTTCATATACCTTTCAAATCTCCCTTGAATTTATTAAATAAAATTTGTTCCTAAACTAAAACCTAAAAGTGGGCCATCTTGGGAGAAAGAGGACAGGCTTAAGTGGAACCGTTTCAGCATTCTCAGTTTATAGCTACTCACCTGTGAGGTGCAAGGCATCTTCCTAAATGTAACCTGAAGGATCTTTTAATTTAATCACATAATCCCTGTGACCCAGGTAAGTAACAGTTATCAAAAAGCACCCATGAAGAAATGACCACACCAGTGATTCATTTAATGTATGTTGCCTTTAGTTCTTTACTGGTGTGTGTGTGTGTGTGTGTGTGTGTGTGTGTGTGTGTGTGTCCACTATGACATTGTGCAGGTAGGACGTTCATGTAGGAGAGAAATGTCATTTGGAATTTGTCCTGGTGGGTTCTGCTGCAGCCTTGCTGTGCCCCGTTCTTCTCCTTCTGGTTGGGGATGTTCACTTTGTGTTGATGCATGCTACAAGTTACGTGACTCAATTTTTGGTGTTCTAGAAGCTCACAATTGAGAGTTTGTCCGAGTTGCAAGACTCTGCCCTTAGACTGGTTTTTTTTTTTTTGGTGGGGGGGGACTGCTTCCTGGAGGTGGCTTCCAGGATTTTTTTTTATTTGTATTAGATATGGACATATTTAGAATGTAAACAACACATGTTGGTACCATCCTTTCCCTCTTCCCTACCACTTTTCCAAAGAGACACTCCTTGGGGATGCAGGTCAACCCCATGGGGATTGTGGGTCATGCATTATTGGTGGGGGGAGGCAATGTCTCTTTGCAAATTGTCCACACTTGTGGCTCTAACAATCTTTCTTCCCCCTTTTCCACAAAATTCCCTAAGCCATGCTGGGAGCAATATTTAAGTCTACTTCAGTGATGGGCACTTAAGAGCATCTGGATCTCTGCTTTGGTATGTGTTGAGGGTCCTCAGTGTCTATCTCCTTCACCCTTCTGCTGATATCAGGTTCGCTGAGAAAGCAGCACTCTTGCTCATTTCCTGAATTTCTCTGTGGTTCCAGATGGGGCCGGGTGGAGTCTGCTGGGTCATTTATCTCCTCAGGTCCAGCTCCCATCTGAAAAAGAGAAGTGGATTCTCTAATGGAGAGTAAAGTCAGCACCAGTTAAGTGGGATGACCATTATTAATTTAGGATAAATTTTAAAGGTATAGACCCTCTTATAGCCCAATATTAGTGGGACTTTGACAATGGAAAGCAGAATCATTGTCTGGATGTGGTTCTGACTTGTTTCCCAGTTCCAGATACTGTTTCCTTTCCACTAAGTGGATCAGTTAGCCAATCCAAGAGCAGTTGGTTCCCACCATGGCTGTGTGCCACTATTGTACTTGTGTGAGCATCACGTCAGGTTGTTGGTTCCTGAGTCACTTAGACTTTGGGTTGCTCAGACGGATGTTGGTCAATTTCCCCCAGTAGCTCATTTAGTGCCTTCCAACACTAGATGGGATAACTGTATGGGGACTGGCTCTCTTCCAGATGCCAACCAGGTCTCTCCATGGTCCATGCTAACAGTGTATGTTGTCTTCAGCAGCAGGGTCTTACCATTAACCTATGGTTGGTCATCAAGGCACTTACACTTTTAAAGAGTTTTGAAACTGTTAAAGACTATGAGGATGTTTGAAAATTGCATTATGAAATGACCATGAAGCTATCGAGACAAGGGGTCAAACCTGGTCTTAAACATGATATGTCTGGTTGTCAAGTTGACAAGGCTGGGGGAAGATTTGTGATGGTTTATATTGATTTTCAACTTGACAGGACCTGAAATGCCCCAAGAAATTAACTACATTAGATTATCCTCTGGGCATGCCTGCAAGAGATTATCTTGATTAGGTTAAACAATCAAGGTCTTGGATACTTTTGCTTTTGGTGTTATAGCTAAGAAATCATTGTCATATCTAATGTCATGAAGCTTTTATCTCATGTTTTCTCCTAGGACTTTTAAACTATTGAGTTTTATCCCTTAAGACTTTGATATGTTTTGAGCTAATATTTTGCTTATAGTATAACATAAAAGTCTAACTTCATTCTTCTTCCTGTGTATATCCAACTTCTCCCTGGCACTATTTTTGAAGAGATTATCTTCTCATTTATTTTTTTTCTCACTTTAAATATAGCTGTGGATGACTTTTATTCCCTACCTCACACTGCTTTACCTTCACTGTATTAGTTACCTTCTAGGGGCTAAAACAAAATACCTAACAAAAATCAGTTTAGGGGGCTGAAAAGATGGATTAGCAGTTAAGGCACATGCCTGTGAATCCTAAGGACCCAGGTTCAATTCTCCAGGTCCCATGTAAACCAGATGCACATTGTAGTACATGCATCTGGAGTTTGTTTGCAGTGGCTAGAGGCCCTGGCATGCTCTCTCTCTCTCTCTCTCTCTGTCTCAAATGAACAAATAAATAAAAATCTTTTTTCTTTAAGTCAGCTTAATGGAGAAAGGGCTCATTTCAGTTTACAGTCTGAGGTTATAGTCCGTCATGGCAGTGAAGACAAGCTGACAGTAGCCTGAGGCAGCTGGACACACTGAGTCCATAGTGAGGAAGGAAAGCCTAATGAGATGATCCCTCACCCAGAGGCTAATTAATCTATATAACTTCTCACAGATGATTCTAGTCCATGGTAAAATGGTAGTTACTATAAACATCACACTTAAGCCTGGATTCTGGATTGCACTAGCCTGGATTACCAATGTGCTCTAGAATTATATTAGCCACGCTTCCAAATGTCTTCACCAGTACTTTGAATATGCTTTATGTGAGGAAGAGACAAGTAAATGACTTGTTGTTAATGCATTACTCAGAGACTTGTAATAAAACTCAAAGGTTTTATTTCTTTTTATTTTCTTTAAATTACTGAACATATGATTTTCACTTCATTCTTCAGGACTGCTGAAATTCCATATCAACATTTTATTTGGTGGAAGACTTTGCTTCTCTAGGATTCTGGAAGCCAGTCTGGTGCTAAGGAAATGATGACAGACTGTCTTGTGTTCAGTCAAACATGGTGACCATGGTAACCTTGCTGTACAGGGATATGAGGGTCCTGAGCTTCTGCCATGATTCGGTCAGACTTCAGTTGAAGGGTGCCAACTGGTTTAAAACATGGATAAGAATAATTATTATGAATAATTAAAATGAATAGTAATTATTGTCGATAGAAAACTATGTGACAAAAATTGTTCTAAGTACTTTCCATAAATTAACTCACCTAATCCTTACACATACTTCATAAGATTTTTTAAACATTTTATTTATTTATTTATTTGAAAAGGCACAAGAGAGAAAGAGGCAGAGAGAGAGAGAGAAAGAGAGAGAGAGAGAGAGAGAGAGAATGGGCACATCAGGGGCTCTAGCCACTGCAAACAAACTCCAGATGCGTGCGCCACCTAATGCATCTGTATTACATGGGTCCTGGAGAATCATACAGAGGTCCTTTGGCTTTGCAAGCAAATGCCTTAATGGCTAAGCCATCTCTCCAGCCCTCCACTAGATTTTGTATTGCCATTTCACAGATGTCTATTAAGACATAGAGAATCAAGTAGAACCAAGTGAAGAGACTCCAGAGTGCAGCTTGGGACCCAAACCTAGCAGCCTGGCATCCAAATCCATGCTCTTCATCATGCACTTGGCATTCATACGTTTCCCCAGGGAAAGTCTAGAGACTAGAGGCCTTGTGCCCTTTAGGGGAAGTAATGTGGAACAGGGCACAGACGCCACTTCTCACAGTGTGTTTTCTCAAGCTGAGCCCAGGACAAGGTTAGGGAAGATGTTTTCTATCTTTGTATTATTTTCCTCATAATAGCAACAAGGAGTCTAGGCTTGACGAAAGCTAAAGATAGCAAAGGAGTTTTCTGGAAGCAACATTTTCCTGTAACAATACAAATCCTACCCCATCTACAGTGAGCAGAACAGAAAGACCTAGACAGCCGCTTGGAAAGAGAATGAGAAAGAATACACAGGCCAAATTCCAGCTAACAGCTGCATGCATTTTCCACCTAGCTTATTATAAACTCTTCCCACCAAAGACCTTTGCTCTTATCCTGTCAGACCTGAGACTAGTCCCATATGTTTGCTTATTCATAATAAACAATGCATAATTCTTTTCAGAGACTTCTTGAAGCATTACAGAGTAGGCAGTGCTTGGATTTCCCATGGTTTTAGACTTCCTAATGGTTGGGGTCAGCGTGGCAAGCTCAGTCCAGCAGTGGGAGGTGGGATGCTGTCCTGGCAGTGCCTACCACATGCTTTTTGCTGGCTTTTGTGACGTATTAGAATTTGTCCACCAAAGGTCAGGATCAGGGAGGCCATATGGAGTATCATGCGGTAAAGAGATGAATGTCTGAAGTGCTGAGAAATAGGGCTATCAAGGACACAAACAAGCTCTCCATGTCTACATCCCTCTCCATTAATCATCCACACATTCATCAAACTAGTCAAAAGTGTCTCCAGAAAATTTAAACCAAATTCTTAACCTGAATGAGTTGACATAACATTTATTAAATAGTCATAAGTATGTTTCAGGCAAAAGTCACTGGTCAGAGTTCAGCTAACTGGAGAGATGTCAACAAAATTGATGAAATTGAGGTTTCATTTCCCTTGCAATCAAGGTTGTCACTGTGTATGTGGGGTGGGTAAAATTTTAAAAGGAAAAGCAGGGCACAAATCTGTGTTCTAGAAAGGTTTTATAACTTAATTTTTTTTTTTACTTATTTATTAGAGAGAGAGAGATAGAGGGAGGGAGGGAAAGAGAATGGGCAAGCTAGGGACTCTAGCCACTGCATAGAACTCCAGATGCATGTGCATCTGGCTTATATGGGTCCTGAGGAATCGAACCTGTGTCCTTTGGCCTTGCAGGCAAGCTTCTTAACCACTAAGCCATCCCTCCAGCCCATGTTCTATCACTTTCTATGTGCCTATTTTTGAAAGTGGATGATGTGACTTGCCAGGCTACAGCAATGACAAGTTTGAGGAGGTAATGTGCACATCAATTGAGGAACCTATCGTAAGAACAATGATGGTAATGGGTTGCTAGAAGAGACGGGTTTGAAGTAACAAGCTCAAGCCTTTTGATAAGCTAGGACTGTGAGGATTAGATAGCTGTGAAGCATGCATGCTCTTCCACTGACGACCAAGGGATGTGCTCTGAGAGACACAGAATCCTGGAGCCAGCGGTCCACCCAGCAAGGTTCCCGAAGTCTAGAGGAAGAGTCGTTGAATGCCGTCCTTTGGGACTGGAACCTTGCCTGTTCCTGCCGCGGTGAGGGAGAGGTGACCTTCACTAGCTGAAGGACCTTTCTACAGGCTACTTCTGATCAGCGAGTTTCACTTTCAAGAGTTAGACTCTTTCTCGTCGGCAAATGAAGGAGAAGTCCTGTAGGAGAATAATGTCTTACGTCCCCAGGGACTCAGCGACCTGTAGCTCGGTGACCTCTCCAGCATCATTAACATGAAAACCCCAGGAAGTGAGTCGTCAAAGCATTATACCTTAATAAATACAGGGTGATACCAGAGCCATCTGAACTTTACTCTGGCCCTTAGAAATGTTCACTGAGCTCGACAAAGTTAGGCTTTGTCCCACACCAGGTCGAAACAGCGTCAAAGTTGGTGTCATAGTACCTGGCATCTGAGCTGATGCTGCCCGTCCATGCCTATTGACAAGCAGAAATCTGAAATCTACCCTGGCACGAGCAGCCAAAGATTCCAAGGACAATGACTTGGCAGGACAGTGGTTACCGAAGAACACGAATGTTCTGTCACAAAAGGAGAACAGTGAGCACTCAGGCTCTACAGAAAGGATTTAAGATCTGAATACCTCCCCTTGGACTTTATAAAAAAAAAAAAATCTGTGAGGTTCAGTTTTGTTAGCTGAAAAATGGTCCAGCAGCTTACTCTTCTTCCTAGGGCAGCAGTCCTAACCCGGAGTCACTGCTGTCTGAGAAACACCCAGCAAGAGCTAGACACTCTTCTGGTGGTCACGAGCTGGGGAGGGTAAGACAGATGTTACTGGCACCTAGTGCGGAGAAGCGAGGCATGCTGTCAAGTATGTGGCGGTGCAAAGGCCAGTTGCCAACCACACCAAGGCAGAAGCAGCCTACCATGGGAATTTTTAATAATTCAACACAATAATCCATGTAGAATATCTTTTTTTTTAATTTTTTTTGTTCATTTTTTATTTATTTGAGAGCGACAGACACAGAGAGAAAGACAGATAGAGGGAGAGAGAGAGAATGGGCGCGCCAGGGCTTCCAGCCTCTACAAACGAACTCCAGACGCGTGCGCCCCCTTGTGCATCTGGCTAACGTGGGACCTGAGGAAGCGAGCCTCGAACCGGGGTCCATAGGCTTCACAGGCAAGCGCTTAACCTCTAAGCCATCTCTCCAGCCCCATGTAGAATATCTTTAAAGCACCAATACCATACTCAGTCTTATTTAGTAGTATAGATTTGCTTTTGTAACACACTATATAGCATACATACATAATTTACATCTGTATAATTCATACACATGTATATATACATATTTATATAATTTATCATAACGTGAATAATTTTTAACTGTAAATTCACAACCAAGTGCATACACAATTATGACAAGATGTTCTAAGGAGGAATTAAATGGTATTCAATTTGTGAGTCATGACCTGGGCAAGGCTGGTGAGATGCCACAGGACCCAGGCCACCCCTAGCACAGAGCAGATTGTAGAGATGAGTGGCGAGGTCTCCACAGTCCGCAGTGTCTGCCGTGGGTGCTCTGTAAGAAGAGCAGCATCCTCTCCCCAGGCCTCCATTTAACTGGCCTATTTCATGGCTGGGCAGGCACAGACACTTCTTAGCCTCTTTTATATCCTTCAACGAGCTCTCAGTGTCCAGCGCTGTGACATAAAGCAAACTTGGAGAGTTGTTATCAGCACCATGTTTAAAAAAAAGAAAGAAGCTTGCCTCCCAGAAAGGTTGGCTCCAGGTCCTGGTGAGACCAGTCGCCAAGAAAAGGGTCTTGTTCTGGAGCGATGGCTTAGCAGTTAAGGCTCTTGCCTGGGAAACCAAGGGATCCTGGTTCAACTCCCCAGGACCCACATAAGCCAGATGCACGAGGGTGCACATGCATCTGGAGTTCCTTTAAACTGGCTGGAGGCCCTGACATGCCCATTCTCTCTCTCTCAAATAAATAATAAAATATATTTAAAAAAAATAAAAGGGTCTTCTCAGGCTCAGGGGGCATCATGAAGGAGCATTAGATCTATCACCTCATAGACACACCCCAGCCCTTGGTGAGGTATGATGTTGAGCCATAGTAATTCAGGGCCATTATTATTGAGGAACCATTTCTGATCATGTTTTGGCAGCCCTTGGATTTGAATTATCCCATGCCAAGTTTGCCTCTCCACTGACACTTCAATGTCAAGGTGACGGCCGTCTCCCTGTCTTGGCGTGAGTCCCGCCAGGAGTCAGCTCACTCTCTCCTCTACCTCCTACCAAGCTCTTCTTCCGCCCAAGGATGCTTCCCACATGTTGAAGTCAGCTCTTCTTAATATTTTTTTTTTTTGCATGAGTCAGAATTATACAAAAGCTTACTATGAGACAGATTACCTTGCCAGAATTTCATTTTTATCAGGTCATGGTTTGGGCCCAAGAATTTGAGCATTTCTAAGAAGTTCCTGGGGGATGCTCATGCTGCTGATTCGGGGACCACATTGAGAACTGCTGCTTTAAGGCAACTCTGGACTCACTGACAAATAATTTTCATTACTAGGGATTAAATATCGAATTCATGATCGATAGGTTAACTATGACATCTACAATAACACACCAAGGTATATGCACATTCCATATTTTTTTTAATGAGAAAATTTCTACTCCTTACCAAAGACCTATTGCATCAAATACCTGGTAAGGAGTGGCTCTGAGCATTCTGAACTTTTGGCAATTTTTCTTAAATTATTCTGATTTACTAGGAAATATGAGATCTACTGATATATGTTTTAAATATTGCCATAAGCTATGTCATTTTATATTGTTATATTTTTGTTATAGCACTGTCAAATTTTGAACTTTCTGGAGTGTTGCACTTTAAGATTCTGGAGAGATGGCTGAAGTTATGATTATTTCCTGCACATCTGTAAACCCAGCCCCACAGGGGAGCAGAGACCTGAGAATTCCACAGCTTAAGGAAAAAAATAGTTAAGCTCTGGGATCACTAAGAGACTGGCTCAACCAAGAATGAGCAGAAGAGTGTTGAAGTGAAAAACCTGATGTTCTGTTCTTGCCACCACAGATGAGGGTATCCTACTGAGGAGAAGTGCATTTGACACTGTGTGGGTGCACATATACCACATCACACACACACACACACACACACACACACACACACACACACACTCACTCACTCACACAGAAAGTAGCTTGAAACTCTAAGGTGATAAGTATGTTATCAATACTACTACTGACAATAAATCTTCCCACTTGAAGATAGTTACCTTGATGTAAGCATCTCTGTACTTTTTGTTCCTCAAAATCTTATTTAAAAAGTTAAACACAAAGTCAACAAAGATTTGTTTACTACAAATTATCATGGTTTGGGTCAGACGTCCCCATTTATCTGTGATAAATAGCCTATATGAGACGAGAGTTTTCTATACAACTTCATAGGGTAGAAGTTGCTTCTCAGAACCCCATGGAAAGGGCTGGACATGGAGTAAAAGCCAAGGGCTTAGTGGTCACATGTTTATGGAAGGAAAATGACTCTCAATTACTTTAGAGAACCAAGTGTTTGAGGAAAAAAATGTCTAATTACATGAAATATCTCAAGTGGCATATAGTTTTTCAGAGATCCAAAATAAAAAAACCTAAATACAATTTAATCCACCTGTTTCCTATGTAGATTGGGGTTTTATGTTACTCAGGAATTTTGTTGATCATCAACAGACCAAGAATGTGTAAATATAAAAGGGAATAGCAATACAACACAATAAAAGTGTTTCATGTCACAATAGTTATGGGGAAAATTCTAGATGTCAATAGTCAGCAAAGACACAGGATTTTTTCTTTGGTCAGCTTGGCCATTTCTGGGGCATTAAAGAGTCCTCCTCCCCTGACCTTAAATTGGCTGCAGTTATCCTAATGATTATTTTCGGATATGGCTATTTATAAAGCAGGTAGGCATTTTATTTATGCCTATATTTTTTGTTAATGGGACAAATCTTTTTTATAATTTCCCCAACATATCTCATTTCATGGCTAAAATGGGGTCTAGTATCCATATGTAAATAAATCACACAATAAGAACTCATTTTGTAGGTCAGGCAGGTGACCATTTCCTAACACATCTTCTCAATCAATACAATGTAGAAATTTCCTGAAAGATATACCTGGAGACTTCTTACCACTTCAATATTAAGTACTACTGAGTTGACAATCAAGATGTACCATCCCGGGGGCTGGAGAGATGGCTTAGCAGTTAAGCGCTTGCCTGTGAAGCCTAAGGACCCCGGTTCGAGGCTCGGTTCCCCAGGTCCCACGTTAGCCAGATGCACAAGGGGGCGCACGCGTCTGGAGTTCGTTTGCAGAGGCTGGAAGCCCTGGCACGCCCATTCTCTCTCTCTCCCTCTATCTGTCTTTCTCTCTGTGTCTGTCACTCTCAAATAAATAAATTTTAAAAAAAAGTATTAAAGGCTGGCGCGGTCATTTGGATTGCTCTCTCTGCCTTTAAAAAAAAAAAAAAAAAAAGATGTACCATCCCAAGCCAGGAAGCATCGCCTCAAACTGGGTCCTTCCAGCAAGGAAGACATAAAGCAACCAGGGTAGGAGATGGCTCAGAGATTGCAAAGCCTGTGGACCTGCACTCAGTTTCCTAGTCTCCCCCAGACATACCCTGTGTAAAGCCAGGTGCAAAGTGACACCTGTGTCTCTAATCCCACTGTGCCTGTGACAATGAAAAGCAGAGCCAGGTGACTCACAAGCCAACTAGACCAGCACTTGTTTGAAGCAGCATGAGACCCTGTTTCAGAAAAGGTGGGAGAGGGACACAGACAGACACCCCGTTGTCCTTAGACCTCCACATGTGCACTGTCCTTTCACGCCCCCCCCCCACACATACAAATAAAATTTTTCCAAAAGAAATAAAGCAACAGAAATGGACAGATGAAGCTGGGAATATTTCTCTGTGGTTAAAGGCGCTTGCTTATAAAGTCTGCCAGGTTTGGTTTGATTTGCCATTTATCTGAAATTCAAATTTCAGTGCTACCTTTTTCTCTGTTTTTGTTGCTTCTAGCAATCCTCGAGAGGGCAGGTGATGGTCAGAGAGTGAAGTGGGGAAGTACACAGCTGGAATGCACAGGTTCTGGCAAAACAATATGCCAGGATTATTTTTTAGCTAAGGGCTATGTGTGTGTGTGAGTGTGCGCCCGCGTGAACACATGTAAACACACACACACGTTCTGTGCATGGGTGAAGGGTGAATTTTCCCTAGAAAAAGGCCAGCAGGTGGAGGCAGGGGCACAGAGTGAGAAAGAGGAGATATTCTAATTTGCTGCTAGTGAATGAGAGCCTGTGGTTACAGCTGTGACTCCCTGTGTAATTTTTTTTTTTTTTTTTTTTGGCTAGGTCTCAACATCTATGTCGTTCAGTAGTCCATACATACAAAGCCAAGATAGCACTGTTTCCTTTATTTCTGCCAACAGGAACCAAGGTCACTTGAACACACCTTGTAAGCCCCAGGATTGAAGCAAGGGCAGGGGACTGCATGCATCTTTGTTCTGTTCTGTTAATGGGAATGGAGAATCCGTAACACTCTCTAAAGATCAGAATTGTCTTCCAATTTCTTTGCAAATACGAACAAAACAGTGATTCCCACCTAATACTGGACGTGCTTTGATCTGTGCCTTAATTCACACACCTTGTTTCACAGGTTAAATGTATTGTCCTCTAACCAAATCAGCAGATATTAGCAAATTCAGACATCAGCTATTTCTTTCCTGTGTATTACAGATAGCCTAATGTGACCCACTGATTCCTAAGGATTTATTTATTTTCTTAGAAAATGAAAAGCAGCAAAAATCAGTTTTGGAGGAAAGAGACTCTGAGCTGTGAGCTTTGCCGGTGGTCAAAGCTTGTTTCCTTTGGGGTCACTTTTGTGTTGCGCTGGCAACAGTAAGAGTTGTCACTGGAAGGAAATGTATTTCATTGAGCCTGTGTATTCTGCTAATAGAATAAATTTAACTCAGGAGATGAGAACTTTGGAAGGCAACAGAGTTGTTGAATTCATTGTTATTCCCAGAGACCTCAGAAATATCCTCCTATGAGTGAGTGATCAGAGAGTGATCAAGTGAATGGACACAGGGACAGACTCCACGGGTTGAGAAGATCCTGCTAAGACATGTGCAAATTTGGTGACACTACATTGAAGATCACAAACTCTCACACAGTCTGTAATCCAAGGCTTGCTTGACAATCGGCAGAATGAAAATCGTGGAATAGCCATGCTCTTGGTTTAGAAAGGACCTTAGTCCTTATTGTGTTGATGAGAAAATGGAAACACATGAATGTAAAATGATTGACGCTAGTCTCCATAAGAGACGATATTCAGAACCAGATAGAATGAGAGAAGGGCCAGCCTTTACTCAACCATTTTTAGTAAAAATTTCCTACTGGGATAGATTAATGCATGCCTAAATGTGGCCTCTTACCTACAGCTGTCGAAATTCCCATCATGGGGACAAATAAGGAGGAAACAAAGTTACATATTGTATGAACCAGACAATAGATAGCAACAGGAAAAGAAAATAGACATCAATTCTTTAGCTATTGTTATTCCCTAAGTGTTATTACCTCAGTATTATCTTGGGTCATTATCAGGAGTCATGATTTCTTGTTATTCATTCATTCATCAAGTGTAAGTTAAGTTTCTGTTTTCTAGATACTATGTGTTCAGTGGTGGATAAGAGTCAGGCCATACTGGGCGTGGTGGCTCACGCCTTTAATCCAAGCACTAGGGAGGCAGAGGTAGGAGGATCTCCGTGAGTTCAAGGCTACCCTGAGACTACATAGTGAATTCCAGGTCAGCCTGAGCAAGAGTAAGATCCTACCTCAAAAAACAAACAAACTAACAACAAAAAAAGAGTCAGGCCATGATATTAACCTTCATGGGCAAACAAGATGGTCAAAGGGATAACCAATGAGAAAAACAAAAGCCCGAGTACTTTATTTTCTATTGTGGAAAGTGCTGTGCAGGAGAATGTTTTAAGAATAGCATTCGAAATCAAGGTCTTGACCTGAAAAGGAGTAATGACTGAACAGATGAAGAATGAAGAAAGAATTTGAGTGAAAGATCTAACAAGGAAAGGGAGCAACCCTTTTCTAGGAGCCAAAAGAAGATCGCTCGTGTGAGGATGAGACAGCAGAGGGCTGAGAGGAAGATGAGACGAGCAGGCAGAGGGAGGCAGGAGGTGAAGAGCAGCTGGGCTTTGCTGTTCTGCCACAAGCAATGGATGAGACGGAGCTGGCCTCTGAGAAGAGACTGGAGCCACCAGGCACAAAACAGGCACAAAGAGCACAAAATAGGCCCCAAAACAACTGAGATGAACTTCAGCTTTGCCTAAAGCATAGCGGGGTCTGGTATGAGTGTTAGTCTCCATGTTGAAATCGGGTCTGCCACTAACTCTACTCCAGGCCCCCAGTTCTACCTGGACCTTCACACCATGGTGTGAGCCTTCTGGCCCAATGGGAACAGGGAAAACATAGACCCCTCAACGGCCAAGTGGGTTTGTCAGAAATATTGTCCCGGGGCTGGAGAGATAGCAGTTAAGGTGCTTGCCTTCAAAGGCTAAAGACCCAGGTTTGATTCCACAGGAATGGGGCATATGTATCTAGAGCTCACTTCCAGCAGCTGGAGGTCCTAGAGCAGCCATTCTCTCTCTCCCTCTCTGTCTCTTGCTCTCTATCTCTGTCTTCTTGCAAATAAATAACAATATTTAGTCATATATATATATATATATATATATATATATATATATATATATACTCTCTCTCTCTCTCTCTCTCTCTCTCTCTCTCTCTCTCTCTCTCTCTCTCTCTCTCTCCAAACCCTAAAAGAGACTGTGTCACAAACTGAAAGGATTCTGGCCAAGTCATGGTCACCTGCCAATTCTCTCCTTGGATGAAAGCCCCCCTCCCTCTCTCTGTCGTCATGGTTTGAGTCTAAGTGTGCACCACTCGGCTAGCAGATGGCAAGGGGTAGCTGGCTAGGGTCTCTGCTGCAAAAGCTTTGGTGTTTTGTTTTCTGGACTCTGAAAGCATGATTGTTTGATGATTTTTTTAAATTGCAGTATAAATATTGAGGCCCCGTAAACCTCTTGATTTATAGCTGGCAGGTGTGCACTTGCTGTGAAAGGCCACAAGTCTTCTGTCATCCCGCCTCTCCTCCTCTCTCTCGGTCCACCCTGGGTGGCTGTTCGGAGCTACTGGCACTCGTGAGGTTTACACACAAGGGAAGCTAGCAGCAAAATCACTGAGAGGAAAGACTGCTTTGTGATTTCTCCCAGCGTGGGCTTTGTCACTTCCGGCCTGTCACTCTTCCTCTCTTTTTCTCTCCTAAATCACGGTGTGAGTTCAGCTTGGCCAAGAACCCCCACTGTGTCTCTCCTCTGTAGTCATGCCCCATGTTCTTTTGCTGAATATCTGTGCGACCCACTGGGATGTTACTCATGCATAACATACACTGGTTAAAAAACAAAACAAAACTGTCTGCAGTCAAAGGTTCTCAGTGACTTGGAAGTGAGGACATCAAGTCAGTTAGAAGTAGCTATGACCCTGCCCCACCCCCAGATGTGGAAGAGCTGACAAAGCATTTCTGGTGTCAGTATGCTTTCTTGGATTCCAACTCTGTTACATCAGGCAGAAAGCCCACTCTTCATTCTTGAGTTTATATTCTCCAAGTTGAAAGAAGACCAGAATGCATAAGAGACTTTTGGTAAAGTGAACATTTATTATTAGTTTCAGATATAGATAGATAGATAGATAGATAGATAGATAGATAGATAGATAGATTTTTCAAGGTAGGTTCTCACTCTAGCTCAGGCTGACCTGGAATTCATTGTATGGTCTCAGGGTGGCCTCAAACTCATGGTGATCCTCCTACCTCTGCCTCCCAAGTGCTGAGATTAAATGGGTGCACCACCATGCCCGGCTCAGTTAGATATTTTTGACAGCAAACTATAGCGTGAGCATGGTATTATCAGCTTTTCAAAGACTGAAAAAAAAAATAAGTGATTAAAGGATTTGTGTTTCATTCAATAGAGTTTTAGCCTTAGTCTTAACAATTCTTAGTGTAAGAATGTTAATAGCCTCTCCTTCATCACAACTAAATTCCTCATAAATGACTATTTGATACAAAGAAATAGGTGCCGATTGGTAACTTATCCTACAATGGAGAATTGCCCCTCAAATCCCAAAGAATGAAGCAAAGCTGATTGAGTTCGCTCTAAGTACAGCCCTGGGATTTTGACAAACGCAATCAAGTTTTAAACATCAAAGTGTTCAGCCAGGAAGACAATTGGATAGCCTTGCACAGGCCGATCCTCACTGACTACATTTCCCCAGGAGCTTACCTGAGAGTAACATGTTCTGGCATTTCATTCTGCCATCAGTTTTTACATATGTGGGTTTTCAAGTTTCTCATTTCCTTCTGTCTTGCTCCTTCATATTTCTTGAAGTCTATGTTGGCAATCACTTACACGTAAAAATTAAGTGAGAAGACTTCATCTCTAGTGCTTTTTCTCTGATTGTCAAGTGTGCAGTGAAAGTGATAATAACTTGCAACCTTATCGATCAAAATTATCATAAATGCACAATGGAATTCCATTCAGTAACAAAGAAAAATGAAATAATGAAATTTTCAGGAAAATGGATGAATCTGAAGAGAACAGACTAAAACGGTTGAACCATCATCATGACTTCAGAGGGAACACCTGAATTGAAGGGCCCTGGAGAGGATGAGATGAAACCTAACCTTAAATTTCTCCTGTGTTTTTTTTTTTTTCTTTCTTTCTTTCTTTTTTCTCTTTTATTTCTTTTCCCTTGGTGCTGGCCTGTAACTCCCAGTACCAGGATGCGGTTAACACTCATAATGAGCTGTTGATCAGAGAGACCTCCAAGGTTTTCCAAAACAAACCAGACTTCTGTCAGAGCACTTGATTACCCTCCAGAGGTTGGAGAGACCCTACTGCTGAAGACACTATATGCTGTCAGTCCGGAACATGGAGAGACCTGGCTGGAATCTGGAAGAGAGCCAGTCCCGTGCCAGCCAGCCGTCTAGTGCTGGAAGGTGCTACATGAGCTCCTGGGGGAAAATCGCCAACATCTGTCCAAGCAACTCAAAGTCTACGTGACTCAGAAGCAAACAACCTTTTGTGACATGATGCTCACACAAGTGCAATAGTGGCACACAGCCATGGTGGGTAACCAACTGCTTCTGGACTGGCTAACAGACCCACTCAGTGGAAAGGAGCCCATACCTGGAACTGGGAAACAAGTCAGAATCATATCCAGATCATGAGTTTGGTTTCCATTATGAAGCTCCCACTAACCTTGGGCTACAAGAGGGCCTACATCAATTAAATTCTCTCTAAGCTAATCATGATTATCCCATTTAAGCTATGCTGACTTCACTGTCTGTTGGAGAATCTGCTTCTCTTTTTCAGACAGGAACCGGACCTGAGGAGACAAATGACCCAGCACCGTCCTGGCCCCAGCTGCAACCACAGAGGAATTGGGGAAATGAGCAAGAGTGCTGCTTTCTCAGTTAACCTGATATCAGCAGAAGGGTGAAGGAGATAGATACTGAGAACACTCAACACCTACCAAACCAGAGATCCAGAGGCTCCTAAGAACCCATCACTGAAGTAGACTTAAAACAAACCCAGCATGACTCGGGGAGTTTCACAAAGTGGGGCACAGAGATTGGTAGAGCCACAAGTGGGGACATAATGCACAGAGACATGACTTCTTCCCCATAACTAATGGCTGCCCCCACAATGTATGACCCACAATCCCCATTGGGGATAACTGACATCCCCAATCAGGAGGGTCCCTTTGGAGGGGGGCCAGGGCAGAGGGAAAGGATGGTACCAACATGTGTGGTTCACATACTGAATATATCCATAACTAATATGTCCTATGTGAATTCTATTAAGAAAGTCTTTTCCTGTGCCAATATTTTCTTATGTTTGCCTCCAATAACCTTAAAGTTTCAGGTCTTACATTAAGGTCTTCGATACATTTTGAATGGGGTTTTGTCTGCAGTGAGATAGAGATCAAGTTTCCTTCTTAAATATGTAGCTATCTAGTTTTCCCAGCACCATTTGTTAAAGAGCTATCTTTTCTCCAATGTATGACTTGGAGACCTTTGTCAAAATTTAGGAGGCTATAGCTGCATGAGTTTATCTCTGGGCCCTCTGCTCCATTCTATGAGTTCAGTAGATGTTTCTGTGCTGGTAGTGTGGCATAGGCAGGTTTTGTAATGGAATTTGAGATCAGCTTTACAATAGCTTCCGCACTGTTCGTTCTGCTTGGCATGCTTTCATATGAACTTTAGGATTATTTTTAGTAATTGTGTTAAGAATGTCATTGAGATTTTGGTGGGAAGAGTGTTGAATCTGTAGATCACTTTTAATAATGCAGCCATTGTGACAATATTCATTATGCCAATCAGTGGGCATTAGAAGTCTTTCTATCTTCCAGTGGTTTCTTCAGTTTCTTCTGTCTTAAAGTTTTCTGTTTTCTATATGCATGTGCATAGGTGTTTTCATATGTATGTGGGCACACGTGTGTACAGGTGTATGCACATATGTATCTATGCATGTGGGGACAGAGGTCAACCCTGGATATCTTCCTCTATCGATCTCTACCTTGTTATTGGAGACAGGGTCTGTCATGGAGCTTAGAGCTCAGTGATCCGGCTGGACGAGGTAGCCAGTGAGCCCAGCGCCTCCACCTTCCCAGGGCTGTGGTTCAGGCATGCACCACTGTGTCCAGAATTTTACATGGGCACTGAGGGTAAAAACTTGGTCTGCATGCTCATGCTACAACCACTTTACCTAGTGAATCATCTCCACAGTCTTGTTTTCATAGAAGTCTGTTACTCCTTCCTTAGGATTATTCCTGAAAGTGTTGGTTGGTTGGTTGGTTGGTTTTGTTTTTCAGTTTTTAGCTATTTCTTTTTGTCGAAGGTATAGGGAATGTGTTTTTTTTTCTTTCTGATTTCTCTTCAGAAAGGTTCATTATTAACACAGAAAAAAAGCTACTGACTTTTGTATGTTGATTTTTGGATTCTGTTACTTTACTGAATGTGTTTTGCAGGTCTTAAAGTTTCCTACTGAATTTATGTCACGAGCAAATTGGTGTAATTCATTTTTCCTATTTATATGCCAGGGATTTTCTATCTTGCCTATTGTTCTAGCTAAGACTTCAAGCACTGCGTGGGAAAAAAAAAAAGTGATCACCCATGTCTCATTATAGATTTTAAAGGAAATGCTATTTTTCCCGTTAATATAATGCTCATTATAGATTTACCATGTATAGCCTGTATTATTCAATTCCTAGTCCCTTTTATCATGATAGCATGTTAAATTGTCTCAAAGGCCTTTTCTGTGTCAATTGAGATGATTGTGCAATTTCTGCTCTTAAGTCTATTTATATACTTTATTATACTTATTGATTTGCATATGTCTAACCAATCTTGTATCCCTGTGTTCTTGAGTTCAGTATGTTTGAATTTGATTGAAAGTTTTTGGCACCTATGTTCATCAGGGAAATTAATTTGTAGATTTTTATTGTGTCTCCATTTAGTTTGAATATGTTTAATTATGGGTTTATAGAAAGAGTTTGGTAGTGTTCCTTCCATTTACATTTCATGAAACAGTTACAAATTCTTCGAAAGATTAGAATTTAGTAGCAAATCCCTTTTGTGTTGGACTCTTTTGTTGTTATTGAGAAAAATTTCATTACTGTATCAATTCCATTGATTGTTGAGTATCTGTTTAAAATGATAAAACCTCTTGACATAATTTTGGTTTGTCATATGTTTGGCATGTCATATATTTATCTCGACCTACTAGACTTACCAGCTTGGGGAATTATAAATTTTCAAAGTATTACCTAATGATTCTCTGGATCAGAATTGGTGGTTACTTCCTGTTTTCCTCTTTCATTTAGTGATTGGAACTTTCTTTTGTTTAGTTTAGCTAGGAATTTGTCAATCTTGTCAATTTTTTCAAAGGATGCTTTGTTTTGGTTTTGATTCTGCATATTGTATGATATCAGTTACTTTATCATTGCTGGGACAAAACTATTTAACCAGTAGCATATTAAAGAGGGAAAGGGTTTATCTTAGAGTTTCAAAAGGACATCCATCATGGGAGAGATATCATGGCAGGAAGCCAGTCACATGGGTGCATCCACAAGAAGTAGAGAGAAATGAATACTGACTGCTCGGCTAGCTGACCACCTTCTTTATATAAACATTTTTGTTCATTTATTTGAGACAGAGTGAGTGAGTTCTAATGGCTCACAGATATTACTATCTCCAACAAGCTATTGAGGCTGTGGAAACTTAGAAGTGAGGAGGTATTTGTTGTTGTTATTAGTTTGTTTGTTTGTTTGTTTTTTGAGGTAAGGTCTCACTCTAGCTCAGGCTGAACTGGATTAAACTGTGTAGTCTCAGGGTGGCCTCAAACTCATGGTAATCCTCCTACCTCTGCCTCCTGAGTGCGGGGATTAAAGGGGTGTACCACCATGCCCAGAGGGAGTGTTTATTCTAGAGCAAAATTTATGTTCTTTTAGTCATGATGTAATAAGTCTTTATCTAACCTGAGAAGCAGAAGAAAATAGTTAAATCCTTTATAAAAACACTTGAGAAAAATCATAATTTTCCTTTTTCTTTCCCTTGGAATGTGCCTGTCCTTTGTCCTACATTAAGGAAAGATGATGTATTGGTTTTATTTTGTGGAATATTAGAAACAGAGCAGATAGGACCCTAAGAGATTTTTGAATGTTGATTTTTTTTTTAAATTCTAAATACACAAGTGACTAGAATACTCGATATTTGTCTTTTCAGGTGGCATAAAACTTAAAGTCTCTCAATAACTTTTTTCTGCTTAGAGCAACAGAAACTTATTCAAACTATTAACCATACTCTTGATGAGTGGCTAATCTCTACTGTTTCTGCAAAAGATGGAGCAGATTGACTAATTAAATAAGCATCTAGCAAGATATGATATTAAGAGATATAAAAATAACCTGTAATTACAGTAAACAACCACATGCACACCAAGTTGATGTTCTTTAAGTTTTACCACTCAAATTTTTTTGTGACTTACTTGAACCTTCTGTGACGGGCTTAAACACAATTGTTTTGTCCTTATTCTTTTCTATTTCCATCGTTGAAGCCATCTTCATTTTAGAATAAAACTACCACTCAAGATATTTTCTCATTTGCAAGCATTTCCTGCCTCATTTTGACCTACATCTACCAAAAATGTCTCATATCTACAACATTTTGTCTTTATTGGTTCTTCGTGACTGACATCCTCCATACCCATTCACAATGCGTCCTGAGTATCACCTCCTCACACCATCATTCTCATTTGAAAACCCTCTTCCTTCCATCTAATCCTTCTACTATTTTATGTCATTCATTTTTCCCTCCTCCACCATCCGCGACAACATGTCTCTGGGCTGAAAATCACATAGGTCTCATGCATATAATGACAGCCACATTAAGGCCATGAATGCAATCGCCATTTTGTGTCTGGAAGATAGCATTCCAAAGTACTCATCCCTCCTTTGGCTCTCACCTTCCTTCTGCCTTCTCTCCTGCAATGGCCCCTGAGCCTTGGAGAGTGTGGTAGAGATTTATCATCTAGTGCTAAATAGGCCACTGCCACTACTGAGCACCTTGATGAGTTTTGAGTCTCCCCAGTAGTCATTGCCATTGAAAAGTGAAGGTTATCTTACCAACAACGAATTTTAGCATGGATATATGGGCTTAAACATAAATATTTAGAGAGGAATTTGGTGAGAATAGTGTATCTATTAGGCAACACAACAGTAGATACTTAACCTCTAGGGCTTATGACCTTCCTAAACACAGGTATTTGACTAAGTTTGAAACACTGGGCATGAATTCTGCCCTGAGGAGCTGGCTTCAGTTCCGATCATAAAACAGTATGTGGGGCTGGAGAGATGGTTTAGCGGTTAAGTGCTTGCCTGTGATGCCTAAGGACCCTGGTTCGAGGCTCCATTCCCCAGGACCCACGTTAGCCAGATGCACAAGGGGGCACACGCATCTGGAGTTCGTTTGCAGTGGCTGGAGGCCCTGGCGTGCCCATTCTCTCTCTCTCTCTGCCTCTTCCTCTCTGTCTGTCGCTGTCAAATGAAACAAAAAAATTTTTTAAAAAATTATAAAAATAAATAAATAAAACAGTATGTGACCCTGGTAACAGAAGTGCCTCTATTGCACTAGGAGGCCCATGTCTTGCTTGGTTGGCTGGCTAATCTTTTCTGTCGTATTTTTCTTTACACAGTTTAGAAAACATTTTTCCTTAGGAAAATTATACACCAATGAAAACACAGGAAACTGAATCTAAAACACAGGCAAAGCCCTATAACAATTCTGGACACTTTTTATTTTTTCTATCAGCAAGCTTAAATTAACCAATTTCTTAAAGATTTAAGTTTTATTGTAACAAGAACTTAGAAACCATTTCCATTAAAAATGCAGTTTCGCCTCATTTGTGCTCACTGAATATTAGGCTAAAAGCCTGGCATCCCTGCCTTAATTTTGTGTCTGTTTCCTTTCCTTGGAGTTACCTGCTTACTGATGTAAGCAATTACTCAGTGAAGACGTGAGCACAAAGGTGTCACCTGGATTCCAACAGCAGACTCTAGTAGTGCAATCCCACAGATGAAGGTAACTATCTGTGGAGGCAAAGCAATGCCCTAGGGCAGTTGAACTCATCTCCTGAGAACCAATCTATCTCCCCTTAGCTAGTAAATAATTCTTTGTCCTATTTCATAGAAAGAGAATTTGGGACAATGATTAATGTTAGGGTTTGAATGTAAAATGCTCTCCATAGTCTCATGTGTTTGAGCACTTAAGACCCAGGTAATGGTGTTGTTTAGGAAGGTTCTAGAACCTTTAAGTGGGAGTGTCTTTCTGGAGGAAGTGGGTCACTTGGTTGCTTGGGCCTGGAGATGTTATAGCCTGTCCCTACACGCTGCTCATTCCTGCCTGTTGATCTGATGACCTTCTTGGCTCTCATTCCTGCCCTCTACTCTGCCATGATGGGCTCCATCTAGAACTGCAAGCCACAATAAACTGTCATCCTTTAAGTTGGTCGGGTCACTTACTTATGCACAACAATGAGCAAGTGATTAATGCAATCAACCAGGTAACACCATGAGCAGAGCTGTCCAAATACATATTTCTCTTATTTTTTTTTGTTTTAATATCTTCCTATAAACTTGAAGCTCATATCAAAGGTGGATTTGGGGCCATCTGACCCCTCTATTCCCTCAATAAGACTACATTGATTAAACCTTCTCTTTGTATAACTTGGCCATTACTATGTCTCTTGAATGATATACTTGGGAAAGATGACTAAGTTTAGTTATTTTGTGGAGTAAGAGGCAGGGGATTTTTCACTTTAAAAATGTGAACTGAAGGAAATTTTGACTAAATTTCAATCTGCATGAGCACTCACAAGCCAATTGGTACCTTGTAAATAATACAAAAACAAAACGATGGACGAACACAGGGGAGAATCTACGTGGCCGTCATGGAAGCTCCAGTGATACGTCAGAGGGTCCAACGTGAGCCCTTAAAGAGGATGGCGGCCGAAGCACAGAGACAGAGGCATAGTGCCCCCGCTCACTCACGGCTCTGCGGAGTTCCCCTAATCTCCTGTGGTCCTGAACTCAGATTAAACCAGGTCCTTGGCTTTGATGGAGAAAAGAATTTCAGAATGAGCCAGTAGAAAGCAGACCTGCGGCTGCATTTTAATGTAGACTCGCAGCACGGGAGTGAGGAGGAAGAGATGCTCAGGGAAAGAACAGAACACACGCAGGGGCGAGTGAGGACAGGCCTCTCCAGGGAGTACCGCAGTTCGGAATGTCAGTCTTGCTCATGTACAGCACCCTGGTGGTTCTTAAGTGCCGTTTTGAAGGATTGCTATGGAAATTATTCTTTTTCTTTTCTCCCTCTTTTGGGTAAGAGTACAGGTGGCTTTAAAGATCCCATGGATAAAATTATACTCTGATAAGGTAAAACGAAGAACCCCTAGTCCTCACTGTAAATGAGGTTTTTGATTAGATTCCTTTAAAAAGTATACGTTTAGGGGTGATGAGTGAGAGAGGCCTTAAGAAAATGAGAGTTGTGATGGGATTCTTGATTCCCAGCTTTCAAGAGCAGACTTCCGGGCAAGGGTTCTACGCCTTTCCTGCTGTTCCCATACTGTCTATATCGTTCTGTCACATTTCAGAAATGTCAGGTAAGCAGGTTATAGCAAAGTGGGTAACACTCTTTGCATTTGGCTTGGTCGAGGGTAGGTATGTATACATTTCAAAAGGATTTACCGAAGAATAATAAGGATGTTAAGTCAAACACAAAAGCAGGCAATTAATGTCAATTTTAGGAGATAAAGAGAGGCCAGGATTGTTTGTGGACCTATGGCATTCCAATTCTTCACAATCACAGAAGTTCTAATCAGTCTTATATTGGTTAATACAAGCGTGGCCTTTTTGTTCCTCCTGAGAATATCAATTCATACTTCTGAGAAGATGTCAAATGAAAGAGACTAATTCTGTTTTTATTGGATGAAGTGGTTTCAAATAAACAGAAATGCAAAATCATGAAGATGATGTTCTGGGGAAAATGTTAGATTGTACTGTCTCTCCCAGTATGGATGTTAACCATATTTACCCAAAAGGGTTGACTATACAAAGTATTAGAGTCTGCTAATAACCCATGCAAAACACTGAAATATGAACCAGAACAACTTCAGAAAGTGTACAGTGCTTCCCACAATGGGCCATGAACTGTCCCTTGGCAAACTTGGTTATTTCAGCAGTGAATAAGGGTAGAGCCGCAATTTCATGTTGTTGCCACAGCCTGAGGGGTTTCTTTATCTTTCAGAGACCTTGACTTACTAAAAGCTTGGATGTTTTTATTTTCAACATTTCTATTGACTATTTTATCACAAGAAAATGTGTTTTTTTAGGCTGGGAATGGTAGCACATGCCTTTAATCCCAGCACTCAGAGGCAGAGGTAGGAGGATTGCCATAAGTTCCAAGCCACCCTGAGACTCCACAGTGAATTCCAGGTCAGTCTGAGCTAGAGTGAGACCTTGCCTCAAAAAACCAAAAATAAAAATGTATTTATTATTGTTATTTATTTAGAGAGAGAGAGAGAGAGAATGGGCAGGCCAGGGTTTTCATCCACTGTGAATGAACTCCAGATGTGTATCCCCCTTGCACGCATGGGCAACATTACACACCTGTGTCATTGTGAGTTTGGCCATGTGGGACCTGGAAATTTGAACCTGAGTTCTTAGGTTTCATAGGCAAGCATCTTTACCACTAAGTCATCTCTCCAGCCTGAAAACATACTTTGATCATAATGTCCTCATATTACCTTCTCTTGTCCCCTTTCCTTTATTCCCCTTCCCCTGAAAATTCCTTTCCAGCTAGTCCCTTTTCCATTTTGATCTATTTTGTGGGGTCTCTTGCCATCCCCCATTATCATGACAAAATATTTTTGAGACCAAATATTATGTAGGTCATGTGCATAATGACAGTTTCTATGAGGTTAAAAAATGCAATAGACACTTCATGTCCATAAGACAGCGTTTCAAGGTGCCTCCTCTCCATCTTGTCACTATTAAATTTTTTCTAACCCCTCTTTGAAATGTCTCCTGAGTCTTAGAGGGAGTAATAGAGATGTTTCATGTAGTGGTAAGTACTCAGCCCTTTGTTGAGTTTTGAGTCTCCTCAATAGCCACCACCAGCTACAAAAAGAATAGTTAGAGGGTGATTTAATGGGCAAAACATATACATACAGCCACATAATAATAGTAACATCCACCAATAGGGCCTATGACCTTCCTAGCCATAGGAAGTATAGGTCTCATAGTATGTGTCTCAACCAGAGAAATTGACTGTACTTATAATAAACATGCCACTATTGCACTCGTGGGTACATCTTATCTGGCTGGTTGATAGTATGGCTCACAGGGCACACTGATGGTTAAGAACATTGTGACTTTGTTCCTCTAATAGCTTGTATCAAACTTTCCAGCACTGTTACAGCTAGCCATCATGGAGGATGAAATGCCTGAGTCTTATATTCATCCAAGAAAATAATCTCAACATGAGCCAGTATGAAGCACAGTTGGAGTTTGTTAAAAATCATTCTGGGGTTGGAGAGATGGCTTAGTGGTTAAGGTGTTTGCCTGAAAAGCCAAAGGACTCAGGTTAGATTCCACAGGACCCACATAAATCGGCACACAAGGCGGTGTGTGAATCTGGAATTCATTTGCAGTGGCTGGAGGCCCTGGCACGCCCATTCTCTTTCTCTCACTTGCTCGCTGTCTCTTTCACTCTCCCTCTAAAATAAATAAAATATTTTTTAAATCATTTTAACACATATTTTTGAAAGTAAGGGCTAAGTGAAATCGTTACTCTGTGTTGTGATTACCTTCATGTTGCTAAGATCAAACACCTGACCAAAAGGTTGCTCATGGAGGAAGAAGGTTTATTTAGATTTAAAATCTCAAGGGGAACGTTCATGATGGCAGGGACAGGATGGTAGAGCTGGGATTTGGCATCGTTTCTTGCCATAACAGGAGGAAAATAGCAGCAAGGGAGTGAGCTGAACTCTGGCAATGGAGATGCTGGGCTACATTACCTCAAAGCCAAGCTCCAGCAACACAGTACCACCAGCAAGACTACGCCTCCCAAATTGCCACCAGCTGGTAGCCAAACATTCAAAACACATGAGTTCATGGGGACATCTGATTCATACCACCACAATCCACCACTGGCCAATATAAATTCATGACCATTGCATGATGCAAAGTACATCCAATACAATTTTTTAAATCCCCATGGGTTTTTGTTTTCTTTTGTCAATCCAAATAGTGTTCAGAAGTCCACTATCTAAGGTTTCATCTGCAACTCAGTTTCTTCTCTGTAAGTCTATAAACTTAAGATACAATTAAACACATATAATGTAACAGAGTAAATATTACCTCTGCAAAAGAAGGGATTGCAAGAAAAGATTGAACCAATGCAAGATAGAAACCATGCAAGGCAAGTATCAAATCCTGCCATGCTATGTCCAGCATATATAGGACCAAATTTTCTCCCTCCATATGGGCTCCCCACAACCTGGGTAAAATTCTATCCTGGGCAAGCACTGATCTCTGGAATCTGTCCCAAAGTCCTGCCATCCCCAAAATCCTGGGGTCTCCACTGCATCCCACATTTTATCTTCAAGGCTCCATCAAGCCTCCATGCAGGCATTTCAACAACCCTGCCTTAATACAGTGGGCATCTCCAACAAAACCGCATTGCAAATCCAATGGCCCTTTCTTTTATGCATTTGGTATATTTCCAAAACCAGTACAAGATGAGTGAGTGAGGCTGTCAAATTTGCTAACCCAGGGGGAACATGAAGCCAGTTTTGAAAACAGGAAATTCCTTTCTGCCTCAGCACATGGCAGCTGGAACAATATTGATGGTGGCAGTCTCTCAAACAGTTGCAGATGAACCAGGTTGTAGTGTCCAGCCTGAAACTTATATTTCTCTCTGTACTATATACCTCTGCTCACGCCAATGAATCTCTTCTAAACTCAACCCTGCTCAAGTTCTCAAGACATGAGACAAGAAGCCAGTCTCTCAGGCAAACTGCCTTTAGCTCGGTTCTCACAAACTTCTCTTCCCCTCATAAGCCAAGCCTCACTTCCAACAGTTCTTTCTGAATTTAAGTCTTTCAACTATCATCAGAATGGTCCACCAAGATCTTTTTTATCATCTCCTAGTCCAAAATTTCAAATCCTTCCACATTCCTCCCACAAATCAGTGCCAAAAGATCAAAAGTCACATGGCTCAGATTTCTAGCAGCAACTCACATGAAAGCTTGCTGTAAGCAGAAAACTAATTACTATGCTAAAATTAGGACCAGCATTAATATAATCATGTTTTCTAATATGGCTGAATTCCTGAAGATGAGAAACCCTCCACGACCTTTCCTCTTGCTTTGTGCCTCAACTCCACCAGGAAACTCTTGGAGGCTCTGAAGGGCAGCTCCATTGTCAGTGGACTCATCTTCTCTAATACAGTTTTGATAGGCTTAGCATCACTGGGCAAGCCACCCACCACATCTGTCTTGTGCAGAATTTGCATTATCTAAAGATCACTCTGTAAGATATGGTCCATTCACCTTGGCAAATACTGTTTAAATATAGCATCCATAAATAAATGTTAAATAATTCATGAACATAATTTTGTAAATTCTGCTAGGCCACACCTCTCTGGGGGCATATTTATGAACATGCATCAGGCCAGAATCAATGTGTCTGCCAAGCTCCTTGCCTCTGAGGCAGAATTCCCACATCTAGCCCAAAATGCTGCAAACAGCTTCCATTCCCCTCCAGTAGCCATCCATCATACTGTCACTTTAATTCAGATGCTGCTACTTGTTTTAATAACATACATCTTACACAAAGAATATTGCTAACACAAGAATCGTGGGGTAGACTTTTACAACCTCATAAAATGGCATTAACCCTCTGATCCCTGGTGCTCTTTCCATACAACAAGAGCCTCCGAATGCTTTCCCTGCCCCTCCATGTCCTCCAGTCTCCCCGATGCTTATCAATAACCTCTGTTCATGGGAGCTGCGTAGCACCAGGCCTTGACATCAATCACTCAGTGAAAAATATTATTCCTGCAGCAGTGCCCTGAAGAATGATAGGAAGAATGAAAGTGTTATTTCGGGAATTATTTAGCAAACAATAGATGGATAAAATGTATTAGGTAAGTGTTAAATTATATAACCTCATTATGGAGAGCTGACTTCATTTCAGATCATGGCAGTGTCTCTTTGCCTTCGTAAGTGGTTCAGGAAACAATGGGAAAGATCACAAAAGATTTCAGTGGAAAATACCATTCTCCTTTAGGGAAATTTGGGGAAACAATTTGGAACAACAACAACAAAAAATCCTCCTGCTGGTCTGTTTGGAATACTGAGTTTGAGTTGACAGATGAGCAAATGGATAATTAACTACTGAATATGAAGCTATATTAGAAAATAGATTGTCAAGAAGGAAAGGCTGTGGGCTCTACTCTTCTCTCTACTACTACCCCTCCTCACATTGCTGCGGTTAGGGGACAATTTATATTAGTGAGGGAAATACATACCTTCCAACGCATAGGCTTTAATAGCTTCTAGCAAAGAGCACTATGCCCAATGTCTGTTCCCTCTGCCACTGTTGGAAATAATACTCCCCAAATATCAGAATAAGCCAATTATGAAAATCAGGGCTACATTTTAAATATCATTAAAGATAACTAAACAAGGTTGGAAAACACAGGTTTCTTTTAAAAACCAAGTAATCTTTTGGTCTTTTATCAGTTAATGCAGACTTCTTTCTCCCCCTCCCTTTTTTGGCATAATGTTACACTGGGCTCCTGGGATTCATTTGATCAACATGATTAAATTATTTCCTTACTCAGCTAGAAGGAAATTACTAGTTACCAGACATTATGTGTCTGTTAATTATGTTCAGTAAGGCTCGCTCCTATCACATCAGCTCCCGCATCCATGTTCTGTGCATTTTAAAGGCATTATCATTAAAAAAATTTAAATATTGAAAAGGGACAACTATAATTTTGTCTCATCAATGTAATAAATAAATAATCTGTGAAATCAACAGTACAAAGCATCTCTTTGCTCTTGGTGCCAGAGTAGACATCCTTAGGAAGAACAAACTGAAAAATTCTCTTGATTCTTATTTCCACAAAAGAATATTTCCCCGTCAGCTTTTGAGGACAGCAGGCAAGCCTCCCATACCTTTGCAGGCAGAGTAGGAGCTCCAACGAGGAGCAAAGGAGACCAGCCAACAAAGCCACCGTGACTGTGTGGCCCTTCCAAGCAGGACTGCTCACCTGGAGTGGCGGGCGGTGGCACATGGACAGTCCCTCTTGTAGCCCAGTCCACAATCTGAAACTTCAAAACAAAATTTCCCCTCCTCTGTGCAAAGGAATAGGGGACATATGGTAGCTGAGAGGCCTTATTTTTGCCTCTTAATGAAATGATGTGCGTCTGTTTCATATTAAAGTGTTAATCGGTATGAAATTAGGTCTTACGAAAAAGAATAGTGCTTTAAAAATGCTTAACATTATTCATTTTCTGCAGCCAAAGCCAGATGACTTTTTATATCATTATCTTTTTGATAAAAGAGAAAGTGGGAAGCCGGCTCTTGCTCTGAAGCCCCACACTTCACCAGGCACCCTGAGCTTGGGACCCAGATCCGCTAACCGGTTTATAGAACAGAAAGCTCTTTAGACTCAGAGCTTGCGCCAAAGCCTAGAAGGTTTTGTTTGAGCTTGAGAACCTTCATGGGTTTATGAAATCTCAACAAATATTTCAAAGAAGCAAGTTCCCCATTTGAAGTAGGTGATCCTATTAGGTGGTGAGAGGTGGCACCTTTGCAGTGGGCCCGGGCATCGTTTTATGTGAGACAGAGCCGTGTCCTGCTAATACGCCCAGACATCGCTTTCATGCCGAAAACAGAGCGGACTGAACTTGTTTCATGCACTGTGGCTTTCACTGTTAATAATGAATGATGAAAGTTCAGAGGAGAGGAGCTAAGTGGATACTCGACTTTAAAAGAATGAATTTTAACCAGCAAGATGCCAAACTTGTCAGAAACCACGTATCACAAAAGAATACATAAAGAAAGACCCATTCTGGAAGTCTGTCGATAGTCATCCACACACAACCAGTGAGATGCTTGGCTTTGGTGCAGGGTATGGGTCTCCTGGGAGGTGGATTACTGAGGTTCTGGGTCAGCTAATGGGGCTCCCACAAGGCCTAAGGGGTGCTGGAAGAACCAATTATGAGGCAAAAACTAGGAATTCCCATTTCTGGTTTCAGACACTAGGAAGGAGCTAGACAACATAAATAAGAATAAGAAAGTAGATTAACAAAATGTTGATTAAATAAATAAAATCCACTTCTAAATAAAACTTAAAACTTAATTGAAAATTGCAACTTTCTTAATAATTTCCTTCTTATTTTCTTCTTTCCCCCTTCCTTAGTCTTTGGCTTCATTTCCTCCTTTTGAGACACACCCACTTGACCGTGGCCAGTGGGAGGTATAGAGCATGGCTGAAATCACTGTTAGTGTTGGGGATAAGTTCTTTTAAAAATGATTTTATTTATTTTTGAGAGGGAAAGAGGCAGATCGATAGAGACTGAGAGAACGTGAGCGCCAGGGCTTCCAGCCGTTGTAGATGAACTCCAGACACGTGCCATCTTGTGCATCTGGCTTACATGGGTCCTGGAGAATCGAACCTGGGTCCTTAGAGTTTTCAGGCAAGCACCTTATTAACCTCTAAGCCATCTCTCCAGTCTGTGGATAAGTTCTATGAGTATAATGTAAGCCATCCTAGGTTCGTTTTCCTGTAAAGGATGCACCGCAGCTGGGATGGGATGATTTCACTCCTCAATTAGACACTGATCGCTCCTTTGCTGTTTTGAGCAAAAGGACCATGGCGTGTGACAGGTAGAAGGACTGCCCTATGGCTGCAGCCACCCTGAAGTCTTTGGTAAGAGTGAGACAACTATGAGAAGGGTGCAGCTGGTTGCCATGGTTCGAAGGCACCTCTCCACACAGGACTGCTGGAAACAGTATGTACCAGACACTTCGCCCTTGGTTCAGGGACTACTAAGAGATGGCAAGGCCAAACACAAGCATGAATGATTGTCCAAGACAAATGGCTGTGACTGATCCAAACAGCCCTTTCGCTTAGACTGCAGAGCAAGTCCGCCCACGCTTGCTTTCCTATGCCACTTTCCCTGGTGCTCTGACATCAGGTCTGATCATCTCCTCAGCGGTCTCTTCTTGTCCACTTTCAGAAGTGCAGAGAGGGCCAGGAATGAAGAAACATGCAGAACGGTGCTGGAGGGATGGCTTAGTGGTTAGGGCATTTGCCTGCAAAGCCAAAGGACTCAGGTTCAATTCCCCAGGACCCACATTAGACAGATGCACACATGCACAAGGGGGCACACACATCTGGAGTTGGTTTGCAGTGGCCCTGGAGTGCCCATTCTCTCTCTCTCTCTTTCCCTCTTTCTCTGTCAAGTAAATAAATAAAAATTTAAAAATAAAGAAAGATGCAGCAACGGCAGAGGTGGAGTTGACAGCTCAGCAAGCTCTGGTGTCAAGCTCCAGATCTGTTGGGGCTTGATGGCCGAAGCCATAGCAGACACCATGCACAGACACTGTCCGCCGCCACCACCACCACCCTCCCCAGGCACCAGGCAAAGCCACAGCATCCAGCAGCCCATGTCCATGTTGGCTCCAGAACAGCTCAGCATACTTTCTTGAGCTTGCAAGCTCAAAACATCATGGGTATTTGAAAGTTGAAGAGATTCTAGTCAAACCTCTGTGGTGGCTCTTGCAACTGGTGCCTGGTTCTTGATGCCTGGTGCTGGGCTTCCAAACACCCCTGCTTTGTAACTGGCACCCGGTTCCTGAGCCCCAGGTGGGCGTCACAGCTTGAAGCTCCGAGAACTGCACCTGAAGTGGGAATCAAGACGGCAAACCTAGCTTATTACTGCCGTGTGCGCTGAGCGTGACCTTGAGCCGGTCCCGTCTGTGATTGCCAACAGCCTGCCCCCCTCAGCGCTTCTCCTTCCCTGGCTTTCCTTTCCTCACCAGGCTGATATGAAGATCAATAAAAAAATGCAAGAATCAACTACCTTGGCATCTTCTAATATATTCTGGGCTTCAAAGCCAAATATTATGAAGAATTCCTTGCTCTTTGATTTCATACAAAGGAACATAGTCTGAGTTTATATACGAACATCTTAATTTTAAGAACTGGGCTGAGACAGCAAGACTCTTCTCCTAACATGTAAATCAAAGCATTCTTCACAAAGGATTTATAAGGAAGGGAGATTTTTATTTTTATTTTTGGCCTTTTTGCTTCAGTTCTTAGAGTTTGCTTTAAAACATTCTCCCAAACACATTTAGTCACTGTGGACCAGAATTACAAATGGACACTTAAAAGTATGCAAACTTAGAAAGCCAGGCAGATCTAGATGGATTCTGAACTGGATATTTATTCCTTTTTACTTTTTTAAGACTATATAACTTAGGGAAACACCATTTGGCTATTTACCTATCTTTTCAAATTTTATTTATTTATTTGCAAGCAAAGAGAGGGAGAAAGAGAGAATGGGCACACTAGGGCCTCCAGCCACTGCAAACGAACTCCAGATGCATGTGCCCCTTGTGCATCTGGCTTAAGTGGGTCCTGGGGAATCGGGCCTGGGTCCTTTGGCTTTGTAGGCAAGCACCTTAACCTAATGTCTAAGCCATTTCTCCAGCCCCTATTTGCCTATTAATTGAAGCAGCTAGCTAGTTCAGTGCCAGTTGCCCGGCAAGGCTTGCACTGGCTGTAGCTTGCTTCTGTTTTCGTGGCAGCACGTCTCTCCCTACCAGCAGTGGACATCCTGCTAACTGCTGTTAGAAATCTGTCAAGGGGGAGCACAGAGTGGGCAGGCCGGGTGGGAGGCCAGCACTCACAACACGCTGTGCATAGCTGTTTTTCCACAGCGATGTCTGCGTCTCTGCTTTTCTGCCTTCATAGAAGTTAGCAATTCATCCTTCTGGCTGATGTATTTTGCCTTGGTGGGTTGAATTTTGGATCCCTCCTTCTTGGAAAATGAGCCTCACTATTTCTCTTGTTTAGTATATAATCAGATTCCCGGTGCCTTCAGTTTGTTTTTCCAAATTTGAATTCTATAGTCTTTGGGTCTTGCTTTGCAACTGTTTGTGTGCTTTTGTTTTTCAAGGAATTCACTATGTGGTCTCAGGCTGGCCTTGAACTCACAGTGATCCTCCTGCCTCATGTCTAAAGAGCACTGCTACATTAGAGATGGTTTAGCAGTGAAGACGCTTGCCTGCAAAGCTTAAGAACCCATGCTCAAATCTGCAGGCTCCATGCAGCCGGATGTACAATGACACTCAGGTGCAACGTTGCACATGCGCACAAGGGGGCACGGGGTCTAGAGTTCCTGCACATGCGCACAAGGGGGCACGGGGGGGTCTAGAGTTCCTGCACATGCGCACAAGGGGGCACGGGGGTCTAGAGTTCCTGCACATGCGCACAAGGGGGCACGGGGTCTAGAGTTCCTTCGCAGCAGTCTGAAGGTCCTGCCATTCCCATGCTCCCCCTCTTGCTCCTTCTCTGCCTCTTTCTCAAAATTAAAAAACAAACTGTGTAACAGTTAAAATGTTGTTTGTAAAAGAAAATGTGAGATTTAGCTGTTTTCAACAGATCAGTGAAGCAAAAATTTCTGTATTAACATGACGGAATATTTGGAGAAGTATGGAGATTACGATTAACTTACATTGAATACAAAGCAGATATTGGAAAGCAAACACCCTGTTTGATTGATATACATATCTATATGATTGCAACCTCTGTTTTGTTAGAGCAAATAATGGTGGCTTTTGAGGGTTAGAAGTCACGGTGCAGTTTCTCTCCTTGGTGCATAAATATGGTTCCTTATTTTCCAAGGTGACTAGGCTTTGATTTTAAGAAGCAACAAAGGTTGAAAGAAAATAAGAGGACCCCTGGATATTGCAGTTCCCATGGGTGCCCTAGTACAATCCCCAGTATTTCCCCCCTCAGGACTTCCATGCTTTTGTTACAGTCTGTAACTTTTGCTTACCACATTGTGATGGATTAATTAATGTATCAGTACTGAATTAATTAAAGCGAGCTCCTTCTCTAGTCAATCTGCACCGCTCTCCCGTATCAATGACGAGAATAAAGAATGCGGCTCTGAGTGAATGTGGTAACTTGAACCCTTTATACCTGTGGTAGATCCCCGTGTGTTGACCACTGCTACATCCACACCCTCTGTTGTTTCACGGTATAGCTCTTCCTGTTGCAGCAAATACATTTCTTTCTACTCATTGACCACAGACTTTGATTGCATATCTTTTAAAACACTTTTTATGGATAACTTCTATAAACACAAACAGTATACAAACATCATAATTCCCTTCCACCATTCTTCCTTTTCCCCTACTGAGTCCCTCCCCAGCCACTGAATACCTTCTTCTTTCTAAATAGCCTCTTTTTGTTTTGATGCCATCCTTTCTCCCCCTATTATGCAGGTCTTGTGGAGGCAGCATCAACCCCTGTGAGGTCATGAATATCAAGGTGACCTTGTGTCTGGAGGACAGCACAGTCAGTGCTCCTCCCTCTCTTTGGAGCACGTGCTCCTTCTTCTACCTCTTTGATTATGGTCCCTTGGGGGAACCATGAGTCTTGGAAGATGCAATAGAAATGTTGACTGCATAGCTTAGTTTATGCAATGTGAGCAAGCAGCAATCAAGCAGAAGCTTGAAATGTGCTAAAACAGTTCACCCTGCTCTTGAATATTCTTTCCGTGAGAAGAAAATGTCTTGGGCAGTTCCATGTCCCACATGTGGGAATATTTGACTCAACCTATAACTTGAAGCCATGCCTAGAGGAGCACAGATCGGGTCAACTAACAAACCACCTGACCCTGGCTGTTAGCCCAGCTGTAGTGAACGGCGATAAGTAATCCTTGACTGCTGTAATCCACTGAATTTTGGGGTTATTTCTTATCAATGTGGAGTTAGTTATCCAGTATGATCTGTTTCTTTCATGTTAAATTTTATTACATTGGTAGGAATGGGATGTTAGTAGAACTTGTTAAAACTGGACAATGGGCTGGAGAGATGGCTTAGCGGTTAAGGAGCTTGCCTGTGAAGCCTAGGGACCCAGGTTTGACTCCGCAGAACCCACATGGGCCAGATGCACATGGTGCAGCATGCATCTGGAGTTTGTGTGCAGTGGCTGGAGGTCCTGGTGTGCCCATTCATCCCCTCCCAACCCCCCCACCAATAAATAAATAAATAAAAATATTGAAAAACTGAATAATTCCATATACAACAATGAGCTCATCACAATCTTAAATGGTGCATCAATAATTCGTTTCTGGTAAAAGACAAGGTAGGCCTAATGTTCACCAGCAAAGCACCATAGGAGAAATCGAGGCAGAGTGAGTTGCCGAGTGGAGGTCTGAGTATTTGAAAAGAGAGATGGTTATAAGCAAAGCATAATGTCAAAATCTGCTCACATCTCAACCTTCAGAATCAGAGTTGGGACCCTTGAAAAGGACACATGTAGAAACCGCCTCAGTACTTGGCGCCAGGTTGGGTGGGAGGCAGGAAGCCCCAATGGTATCCAGTAATTACTGGCAGAATTTGTATGGGAGCAGTTGTGAAATGGCCTTCAGAATTTCTAAGATTTGTAAGCATAGCATATCACAAAAGAATAGCTGTGTAAAAATGGTGGCAAGACTCATGGTGAATGTGGGTTATTATTGTCTTATGAATCCATCCAGGGTGAGTCCATTTGTTCTCCAGCCTAGGGAGACAGGAGAAAACTCACGTTATCTGCGAGTTAGTCCACAGCTCTGCGGGGAGGTCGAACTACGCCGTGTTGCAGCCACACTGTAGCATGCCCGTTGTGTTCACAACCAGAACCATGTACCCAAACACGACAGAGTGATGAAATGGAATCCTTCTGTTTTGTAAATTTGTAGTGAACACTTGCTTGCTTGGCCCCAGAGACTCTGAGAGCAAGAACTGTGCAGTAGACGCAGAGAGAAATCAAAGCACCAGCAAAGGTGATCCACATCTGATAAACATCAAGTTGAAAAAGACGGAGGAAAATGGCTGTTACTTTATTCCAGAAATTAAAACCAGCCAGTGACGTTCTTCTCTTTATTTTGGACACTTTTTCTAATGCAGTCGCAGTATACTGATTTACCATGCTCTAGTGGTTTCCATTGAACTTCTAGTTTCCAAAAGTGGAAAACAATCTGCTTGCTTTGGGTAAGATTTGCACAGGCCACAGTATGTGGACATCAAAAATTAAAATTCTATCTCAACTCTGAACTATTGTTTTAATAAACATCAAAGGACATATACTAATCCTTTTGTAGTCATTTTGATCTAACTTATTTACATCTCAACATTTTCTTGTTGTTCCAATATTGTTTGCATAAGAATAGGCCTATAATTTATGTTTTTTATTAAAGGTTGTCTGAGGAGAAAAGATTTATCATGACTCTTCAGAAAATTATACTTTTAATCAGCTGTAGAAATTCATAGTATTTTTATATAGGGGTCAGCTTATGACCATGGTCCAAGCTAGCCAAAACCAAGAGAAGTACTTGACTGCCTGTTGTTAGTTCTTAGAACAAACATATGTTTCAAACATTTTACTACTAAATTAGCAGGAACAATCACTATCCTAGGAGACTAAAATAAAAATACAGAGCATTATGGTATAATTACTACTTGCATTTAAATTGCATGCTATACTTTTCTAATTCCATGCAGTCATAGTAAAGTCTAACATTTACTGAGCTTGCTTTATGTGTCAGTAAATAAGAGGGTTACCTCAGTTAGCATTTACAACAATCCCTTGATATGGATACTATTATCACACCCATCCTGCAAATGTAAAAGAAAAGTATTTAGAGACAGAATCCCATGTGGGAAGAGAGATAACTATAAATACAATTGTGGGCTCAAGTCTGGGGTGGGGCACCATTGCCCGGTGAAGACTCAAGTCTGGTGTGTGGCACCATTACGATGCTGTCTGCCTTTATGATTCATCAACTAATCTTTCATATAGATGTTAATTTTTAGTATTTTTACATATGTATTTATTTGTAAGAGAGAGAGAGAAAGAAAGAGAGGGAGAATGGGCGTATCACAGTTTCTTGCTTCTGTAAACAAACTCCAGATGCATGCACCGCTTTGTGCATCTGGCCTTTCCTGGGTACTGGAGAATCAATTCCAGGCCATCAGTCTTTGCAAGTAAGTACCTTAGCCACTTAGCCATCTCTCTAGCCTGAGATGTTAAATTTGACAACATAGTCTTCAATATTATTACTAACAGAGAAATTCCTACCACTCTGAAGGAAATCACTCTTTACTACATATTTCATGAGTTGATTATGAAGGGAGAAATAAAGAGTTTATCCAAAACAGAATGTGTCATTTACATTTTTTTTCATCAAAAGAATGATCTTGGACATACAAAGTAGCACCTGAAGTTTATAATATTTTAGTAATTAAAGCATCTAAAAAATCTGTAAAGGCTAAGTACTATAGCTTGTTAGTGATTGAATATAAAGAATAGGAAACTTGCTGGGCATGGTGGTGCACGCCTTTAATCCCAGCACTTGGGAGGCAGAGGTAGGAGGATCACTGTGAGTTTGAGGCCACCCTGAGACTACATAGTGAACTCCAGGAGAGCCTGAGCTAGAGCGAAACCCTACCTCAAAAAGCCAAAAAATAAAAAATAAATTAAATAAGAATAGAGAAAACTTGAATGATAGGAAAAACTGAGTGAATTCCAAGTGAGGTAGAACCTGGAGGTCTCGTGTTATGATCGAAAAGCCTGAAAGGCAGTCGTTCATTCCTTCACTCCATGAATATTTATCAAGTACTCTTTTTCTTGGTGTGGATGTACAATTATAAATAAAGCAGGGATAGCTATTTTCATGCAGCTTATGTTCCAGTTGAGAGACAGGCAAACAGAGTAATGTCCACACTCAAGTAAATAATTAAAGGATGATGGAATCGTGATGGAGACACCAAAATCGCAGGTGTCTGGGTGTCGGCGCTGTGATGCATGGGTTGTAATTAATTCCGCGTTGACAGGAGAGCCGAATCAGCTTCTCCCTTGGTTCTGTCCTCATCCAAGGTGGGGTTGGTCCCGAGGCTGGCAAATTGATCACATTATTGATTTCCCACTGTGAATAAGCTTATGAAACTACTGGCATTCGCAAGCCTTTGATCACCCACAACGTTCACTCAGGAGCCAGAAGGAAACAGATATGATGTACACATGTACAAGTGAAAATGTGGTTCTTTCACTCTAAAGCCAAACCGAGGAGGGGAGAGCGGATCTTCTGCCAGATCTTGAAGTGAAAAGTCAATGACCAGTTTTGAGGGGAAGGTTTCTGGAGGGAAGCAAGGGAAATGGAAAACTGAGTTTGGGACTTGAAAACTGAATGGTACTGAGCATGGTGGCACATGCCTTTGATCCCAGCACTTGAGAGGCAGAGGTAAGATCACTATGAGTTAAAGTTTAACCTGGACTACAGAATGAGTTATAGGTCAGCCTGGGCTAGAGTGAGACCTCACCTCAACAACAACAACAAACAACAACAACAAAAGCATGGATGGGATTTGACGAGGCAGATGCTTGTCTCTGGAAGACTGCGGGTCTGCTGAGAACCAGGTCTGTCTGTCCTCTTCCCTTTGCTCCATGTCCTTGGTTCAGAGACTAGTTTCTACAAACGTTTTATCCAAAACAAAATATAGCATTCATATTTTCACCAAAATAATGATGGTAGATACATATCTACTATGTCCACAACTCTTATGGGAGGCTTGAGAGAGAATGCAATAGTGGCTCCTTACAGACACAGGACTGGCAGCTGCCTGTTCAGAGCCCTGGACTTCTCATTGGAGCAAGGAACACAAGTGTTCCTCCACCTCCTTCTCAGAACTACTGTGAGACTTAAGTGAGGTAAGCCATGTGTGGTGGTTTGATTCAGGTGTCCCCCATAAACTCAGGTGTTCTAGATGCTAGGTTCCCCAGCTGATGGCAGTTGGAAATTAGTACCTCCAGGAGGCCGTGTATTGTTGGGGACAGGCTTATGGGTGTTATAGCCAGTTCCCCCATGTCAGTGTTTGGCACACTCTCCTGTTGCTGTGGTCCACCTTTTGTTGGCCAGGGGGTGATGTCCACCCTCTGCTCATGCCATTGTTTTCCTCTGCCATGATGGAGCTTCCCCATTGGTCCTGTAAGCCAAAATAAATCCTTTATTCCCAAAAGCTGCTCTTAGTTGGGAGATTTCTACCAGCAATATGAACCTGACTGCAACACCGTGATATGGAAAATGTGATTGGTGTTTAGAGGCCAGTCTGAGACTACATAATGAATTCCAGGTCAGACTGGCCTAGAGTGAGACCCTACCTCAAAAAACAAAAAAACAAATATATATGTAATATGTGGATTGTAAAGTGTTAGTTGTTACTAAGGGCTAACAGACATTCTTCCTAAGCCGGCCATTTGAAAGAATGACATCATTCATGGATTTTAGGTAAGATTGCCATTTTCACGATATTGATTCTTCCAATCCAGGAACAAGGGATGTTTCTCCACTTTCTAGTGTCTTCTGCAATTTCTCGCTTGAGTGTTTTAAAGTTCTCATTGTATAGATTCTTGACTTCCTTGGCTAGGTTTATTCCAAGGTATTTTATTTTTTTTGATGCAATTGTGAATGGGAGTGATTCTCTGATTTCATCCTCTGTGTGTTTGTTGTTAGCATATATGAAGGCTACTGATTTCTGTGTATTTATTTTGTATCCTGCTACATTGCTGTAGGTTTTGATCAGCTCTAACAGCTTGCTAGTAGAGTCTTTAGGGTCCTTTATGTATAGAATCATGTCATCTGCAAATAATGATAACTTGATTTCTTCCTTTCCAATTTGTATCCCTTTTATGTGTGTCTCTTGCCTTATTGCTATGGCTAAGACTTCCAAAACTATATTAAATAGAAGTGGGGACAGTGGACACCCTTGTCTTGTTCCTGATTTTAGTGGAAAAGCTTCCAGTTTTTCCCCATTTAGTATTATGTTGGCTGTAGGCTTGTCATAAATAGCCTTTATTATATTGAGATATGTTCCTTCTATTCCCAGTCTCTGTAGGACTTTTATCATGAAGGGATGTTGGATTTTGTCAAATGCTTTCTCTGCATCTAATGAGATGATCATGTGATTTTTGTCCTTCAACCCGTTTATGTAATGTATTACATTTATAGATTTGCGTATGTTGAACCATCCCTGCATCTCTGGGATAAAGCCTACTTGGTCAGGGTGAATGATCTTTTTGATATACTCTTGTATTCTGTTTGCCAATATTTTGTTGAGAATTTTTGCATCTATGTTCATGAGGGAGATTGGTCTGTAATTTTCTTTTTTTGTTCTATCTTTGCCTGGTTTTGGTATCAGGGTGATGCTGGCCTCATAGAAGGAGTTTGGTAGAATTCCTTCTTTTTCTATTTCCTAGAAAAGCTTAAGAAGCAATGGTGTTAGCTCTTCCTTAAAAGTCTGGTAAAATTCAGCAGTGAATCCATCCGGGCCTGGGCTTTTTTTAGTTGGGAGATTATTGATAACTGTTCGGATCTCCATATTTGTTATAGGTCTATTTAAGTGATTAATCTCATTTTGATTTAATTTAGGTAGGTCATATAGATCAAGGAAATCATCCATTTCTTTCAGATTTTCATACTTTGTGGAGTATATGCTTTTACAGTATGTCCCTATGATTTTTTGAATTTCTCTGGAATCTGTTGTGATGTTACCTTGTTCATCTCTGATTTTATTAATTTGTGTCTCTTCTCTCTTCATTCATGGATTTTAGAAATTACCTTATCCAGTCCTTAAATTTTAGCTTTTTTATTTTTTTAAATTTATTTATTTGAGAACGACAGACACAGAGAGAAAGACAGATAGAGGGAGAGAGAGAGAATGGGCGCGCCAGGGCTTCCAGCCTCTGCAAACGAACTCCAGACGCGTGCGCCCCCTTGTGCATCTGGCTAACGTGGGACCTGGGGAACCGAGCCTCGAACCGGGGTCCTTAGGCTTCATAGGCAAGCGCTTAACCGCTAGGCCATCTCTCCAGCCCCAGTCCTTAAATTTTATAGACTAGGGTAGTTGACACTCATGGGGTGGTGGCTAGTGACTATCTATTAGAACATACCGCTAGCGTCTCCAGTTCTCTTCCTTCCACACTATCAGTTGGGCCACGTTCTGTGCCAGTTGTCAAGAAGTGTGAAGCCTGAGGAATGGGGGTGCTTTCTGGATCTGAGCTCAAGCTCTGTTTTCTCTCTGCACTGGCGACATTAGCTTAGCCCGGGCTCACTCGTGAGACACCATTGCTCCCTCCCCAAGCACTTCCCACGCGGCAAGACTACACGGAGAGAGAGCGTGTCACTTACTTCAACGGTTTTTCTGACTTAAGAATTTCTCATCTACAGCAACAAGCCATTTAAAAATGTCATCTCTCTACACAGTCACTCGAAGAATGACCTGCACACAGCAGATGTCACCTCTCTGAGTCAGAGGAGAACTCAGGGTCACCATATAGGGGGTTCCACAATAGTTTAGCTCCCAGTGGCATCCATTACAATGTGTTTATAAATGCCAAACAGAACCCTCCTTCCTCTGAGGAAACTCAAAACGAGGCCATTGGTCAGCATGGCTTTTGCAGGGTGTTGAAATCCTGGCGTCTTTCTCACACTGGAACCACACTTGGCTTCAAAGTGGATCAGCCAAGGTTGTTCTTAAAGTTGCCATCTTCTCATATCTAATGACGATAAAACTCTGCCCTGGAAAAGAAGTACGGAACTTTGAGGAGATTTGAGAATGAATGGAGAGCCTGTCCCTTTGTTTTTTCCCCTTCCTTTTGCTTTTATTTTCTTCCTTGGCCATCAGTAAATGTTCTTCTCTGGTAAAGTGCTTTTGCGAGTTTCTTGCATGAGGGAAGCAAAAGACAGCTCACACAGCAATGGCATTGAGAAGCTTCTCAGTGGCCCCCATCTGTCTTGGTTAGTGAGAATACTTCAGCAGAGGAGAATCCATCAATAGTTAATGAGTGAGTTCAAACTCTCCACAATGACACCCAAGTGTGAAGAACACATGAGACCAATGGACTTGAGCAGAGAAGCCAGGGGTGGCAAGTATAAGGATCATCGGGAAAAAAGACGGACCAGTGCTTTCAATGAGAAAACGCTGAGATGCAAAGCCAAAACTCTCAGCTAAAAGAGATTGTAGAGTGCCAGCAAAAGCAAATAAAAAACAAGCTGAAATTCTGCCATGTGGCTGGACTGTAAACAAAGTACCTCTCAGATTCAAAGGCTGAATTTATAGAGAGGTGGAAATGAGATTAGGCAAGACATCCAAAGGAAATGGCTGTGCAGGCATGCTCGACATGGATTCTCAGCAAGGAAAAACAAATTAAAATCATAATGAGTTATTACTGTATTACAATGGCTAGAATTAAAAAGGCCATTGACACCAAATGCAAATCAACTAGAATTCATTCACTGCTGGAGGAAGGATAGAATGCTACAACCCCTGCAGAGAATTATTTCTTAACTTTCAACGCACATATGACCCAACTATGGCTCATAAGAGTACTTGACTAAAAATGTTCATGGTAGCTTTTTAAAAATTTTTTTGTTTATTTTTATTAATTTATTTGAGAAGAACAGACAGAGAGAGACAGAATGGGCGTGCCAGGGCCTCAGCCACTGCAAACGAACTCCAGATGCGAGCGCCCCCTTGTGCATCTGGCTAACATGGGTCCTGGGGAATTGAGCCTTGAACCAGGGTCCTTAGGCTTCTCAGGTAAGTGCTTAACCACTAAGCCATCTCTCCAGCCCTCATGGTAGCTTTTTCCATATTGATTAAAAAAAATTAGATACAACCCAAATGTCCATCAAAGAGAGGAATACTAAACATTGTGGTATATTCATACAGTGGAATACTACTCTGCAATATAAAGGAATGAATCACAGCTTCATGTAGATGGATGGATAACATATAAAATGTTGAACAAAAGTCTACAAAAGACTGCATACCATAGTTGTATTCCACTCACAGCAGGCATATAGGAATAAAAGCTAAATCAGAAATCAGAAGGGAAGAAATGAAGGAAAAGGATAGGAGAGAACATTCTAGGGACAGAATGATGCTTGCTCCTCTTTATGTGGGTATATGTATGTGCACAATCACATTTTAGATTTAAGCCCTATAAAAAGGTATGAAGCTTAAATCTAAGATATATTTGAATTACATATTATATATACACATACATATTATTTTTACTGTTATATATACCATGTGTTCACTGTTATAAAGCCTTACTACTCAAATTTTACACCACAGAGCAAGCGTGTTTACTACTAGGACACTGACCATGAATGCAGACCTTTAGCCCTAGGCTAAACTTACTGAGTTAGAAAGTGTCATTTTAATAAGAAGCCCAGAGAATTCTATACACACAAAAGCGTAAGGAGCATGGTTACTAAAGTTACATGGTTTCTAAAGGCCATAACAACATCCTACTTGAGACAATGGCAGTAAATTTATTTCCCTTGCAGTTCCGTGTTGCTCAGGCCACTATTAACCAAGGTGTACTGAAAGTCATCCCTTGGTCCAGAGGTGAGCACGTGCCTTGTCTTGGAAGAGAGAGTGCAAAACACTGGAATGCAGCCGGAGGCTAGCGGTAGTGAGAAATGAAGGACGTCGTTGGATGCTTGCTTATGTGGCCTCCTAGTTTAGACTTATCAATGTTGGGAGCCTGGCTCCCCAGCCCTGCTTTGACTTCTGGGGCCTACCAAAATGCTTCCAACAAGTGCATTTCCAGTGAACTTAGCTAGGCTTGAATTCTGTTGTCTTTAATGGAAATAATCACATTAAGAGAAATAAGCCAGTCTCAGAAAGGCAAATATCACAGATTTTATCTCAGTCACGATCTCCAGATTTCACATAGATACCTACGATCACATACATATAATGGACATCCATGTGTGTGACTGTGACATGAAAATAAATGCAAAACTTTCAAGGGACACCGCGGAAGGGAGGGGGGAGCAAGGGAAAAGGAGGACAAAGTGAGGCGCTTATATGAAAGTGCCCTTATGTAACCCACTCTCGTGGACAATCAAAACGTCAAATCTGGCATTGGGTGATAGAAGCACTTGGCCATGTGTATAAACAAACCAAGGCTTTAGTCTATTAAAACGTAAAGTTTAACAACAATTTTTCATCCAAATGAGCATTAGCAGATGATAAAATATTCCTTCTGCTTTTTTAAAATTCAGTAAAATTAGTTATAAGGTCTTAATTATATTTTTATAGCTAAAGATGAGTAGAAAAAGCTGTCTAGGCCTTTGAACTTAGTGATTTTTTTGATTAATATATTATATTAATATACTCAATTAGAAACTTTGTGTAAAAATTGATTACATGGAATATTATTTTTCTTTTCAATTTTTAATGTTATCCCTAAAGAATTTACTTCTGTATTTCTTTTTTTTGTTGCTATCTAGACCAGGATAGTCTCACACTTATGGGTGGTCTCTTACCTCTGCCTACTGACCTACACCATTATACCTGGCCAGAATATTATTTTCAAAGAATGTAAAGTAACATTTCTGGGACACTTTCACAGAGGAGGTGGCAGGATTTGATCCTCAAATGCTGCGCTTTATATTGGATGAGAAAGCCCTATAGCCTCACCTCCAGGGTTATAATGGGAGGGCTCTTTGCTAGGACCAAATCTTACTGAGCCAACATTGCAAATGAAAGAGAATAGGATTATTACATGGCAGATACCACAAGCTGTCTTCCCAGAATTCACTGCTCTTCTTAGTGTACCTGTGTACTGGACCACAATGCATCCAGTGAAAACCCTCCACGTCTCAGTCTCCCACACAGTTGCCAATGTCAGTGAGTTAAAAACAGTAGACGCCAGGTCAGAATTGCTGGCATGTCCCTTAAAGGACTGAGTGAAAGTGTGAGTAGCTCACCTGTTTGTCTCTTATTCCTATGTGGAACTTCTTCACACACCAAAATCTAATTCTAAGTAAAAATAAATGATGATTGAGGTAGAAGACACACTTTTCAAAACTTTGTTTCTCATGTCTCCTGACTTGGGAGTTTTGCCCTTAACCACCGTAAAATGCTAGAGAGGAAAGAAAACTGGGGAACTAATGGGAAAATGATTTATTTGGGTTGTCTATACTTGTCTAAAATGATGGTGACCAAATGTGGTCTGGATTTTTGGAATTCTTTTTTTCCTAGATTTGGGAATATTTTCAGTCATAATGAGTTGTCTTGGGGATAGCTCCTAAAGCTTAAGGAAACATCTCACTCAAGTTTAATACACACTTTAGGCACCTAGCCTCAATCTGAACTGACCGTGTTTTCATAGCTTGCACACGGCACGGTGGTTCTTGAGGTGGCGCCTCCCGCTCACGGCGCCACATCAGGACTCAAGAAGCCGCAAGCTTTGAAGCTTTTTCACATTGTGTATTTTGGACTTGGAATGTTCCGACTTGTATCGCAAATAAGACGAAGCCCAAAGAGTTCCAGCGATTTTCCCAAGGCCTGCTAGGAAGTATTTCCCAACTACCCACGTTAGCTGGCACTTATCAAGCGCACATCATGATGCTTGTCAATATAGCACACCCCAGGACTTCAGACACTGATCTTCTGCCCAGGGTTCCTTCTGTGCCTTTCCTCGTTGAAATCTATGAGGAGGTACAGATCTAATATGTACTTTAATAATAAAAATATCAGGAAGAGAGCTTGTCTTTCTAAACTCCACTGTGCATCCCACAGCGAATTCAGGCTGACAGGAACCAATGACCATGTGGCTTCTGCTCCAGTGTGTGCGCGTGTGGGCGCATGTGTGTGCGCGTGTTTTGAAGACATACGGTGGTTGTGTGAAAGCCATTTTTAGAGAAAGCATCTCAAACTGCTGAAGGAGAACGATGCCTGACAAGCATCTCATTTATTGAATAATCCAGTTTACAAACACTTCAGACAGGCCGAGGGGACCTGACTGGGTTAAAATAGGACAGCCGCGGTCAAAGCCCAGCTGAAAAGTGTGCCCTGAATTGGAAAGATTAGCCAGGCAAGATTTCCCTTCCATGAGCCAATCCACGGTAGATCTCCCCAAAAGCGAGTTTCCGTCGTGTGTGTTTAGGAGACTCAAGAGCTTGGAGGCTTTGGGTGCAAGCTGACAGCTGAGAGCCTTGCAGGAAAGGGACTTGAGCAGCCACCCGGCCTGTTTCTTTAGTCCTTAAGGGAAATATAAGAATGCTGGGGCGTTTTTGTCTTCACAATTACTACGGAGAGTCACCATTGAAGCGAACCATGGGGATTCACTGAAAAGGTTAATAGCATATATCAGATTTACAGGGTACAACAAGGAAGATGGCACATTCCCCAAGTGTGAGCTATAATGTCACCTGTGTGGGCTGAGCAGTCCACATTCATTATATTCATTGGCCAAATGGCCTGGATTTTAACCAGCCTTAGGATTTAATCTGTTAACGGTTGAGCATTTGCAGCACGAAAAGTAGCAAGGGAGACTGAAAGAGAGGAGGCATCAGAACAGGCATGCTGTAATATCTGCTGTCTGAGAAAGATGGGAGCCATCAGTGGTGACAATGGAGGCAGGAGACACTGTAGAGCTACAGCGAAAATAAATAAATATGCAGGCTTTATAGTGTAAAAACTACTTCATAACATACCCGCAGGCATCCTGCTGCAGCTCTGTGCAAAGCTGTTTCTCCCTCCTTTTGCTCATACCCACAGAGTTTCAAAAAGCTGTTGAGATTTGTGTAAATATGTGACTATAATTGACTTTCCAATTTCAGAGATTATCAAAGGCAGAACTGGGGGTTACCAACATTTCAAAGACAATAAACATATTTGATGCAAAGGTCTATGATTCTCCCCAATGTTTTTTAACCCACAACTGGAGAAACAGATGGTTAGATTTTTCTAGGAAGCTTAAAACAGAAGTTGAGCTAATACAAAACTGCTCAGCTATCACCCAGGGTAAATCCATTCCATAGCCTTATTTTTCTTTTAAATCATAACCCATCAGAGGCAGGATTTAGCTTCACATAAAGATATTTACTAGGGAGGTTTCTGTAGAAGAGAAGGACATGCTTTGTTGAACCAGATGCATTTTATTTTTTCTGGAATGAAGATTTATGAAAGAAGTATGCTCATATTTCTCCATATACAGTAATTGGAACTCATTATGCTAATTGTATTTCCATTATCACTAATTAACAATCAGAGTGACCTGGCCCACAGTCTAATTTGTCTTTAATCTGTTTTTGTAAAGGGAGTTTTACCCTGCAATTTCAAGGTGATAATTCTATTCAGTGTAACTTTATGAATTGCCAAAGGTAACACATCGGTACTAAATGCTATCCTCTTCTCGCTGTTTGGAAGAAATGGGGGAACAGATGGATATACCCCAAGGTGTCTGCTCACTGCTGCCTGGATTCTTGACCTCTAAGATCAAAGGAACATCCTTCATGCTCTTAGATGGACTGAAGATCCAATCAAAGAAATGGGCTGTTGCTTCTACCCAGTCTGCTCTCAATTTGAAAAACAAAAATGAATATAGCACTTGGACCAGGAAGCAGCTGGCATTTACTGAAACTAATAATTGAATGTTTCCAGTACCTTCTAATAATTACTTAGTATCTTGCAAATATTTCCATGCTGAGTGTCTCTGTATTTATAATATAGAGGTGGTAGATTTGGACAACCAAATTTGTACTATCAAGAAAAATTCGCTTGTTATAAAAATGAGGTACTATGGGGGGGCATGATGTTCCTCCCACAGTGAGCACACTTTTTATTCTTGGGAAAACTTCATACCAGTGGATGGTGTGAGTGCAAAGAGCTAGATTAGGGCATGGAAACAATAGAGTGAATTGGTATTAAAAAGAGATTTATCGCATTAGTTTATGGCTGTCCAACAATAGCTTTGTGGGGGCTGGAGAGATGGTAAAGGCAGTGGCTGCTCAGTCCTGGTGGCTGGATGCCCTCCGCGGTCCCCATCCAGCTCGATGGCCTGCAGGATTCTTGGAGAGCTGATAGTGTTCAGTCCGTGTTAGAAAGCTGGTGAAATCTGCCTCCAGTGGGCAGAGGCATGTGCAAATGGGTGGCAGGCGGTATCCAGGTAAGAGACACTCACCAGAGAGTCCTACAGGCAGCCAGGCATAAAAGGCCCATGTTCTCCCAGAGCTTCTATGTACAACTGACCACAGGGAGGGCTGCCCACCTTGGAGGAAGGATTTCCTCCCTCACTTAATCCTTCCTGGAAGCAACTACATAGATGTTTCTAAGAAGAACATCTGTGGATTCTTAATCTGATCAAGTCGGCAACAGAAGGTAAACATCATGCATGCTCAATGTCCAAATGCAGTGCTTCATAGAAAGCATTGCTCCCCTGAGACTTTTATTTCCTCATCTTTACAATTAAACTAATGAATTTCAGTTAATCGTGGAGTCGGTGTGAACCTGAACTTGAAGGTGGACTCTACGACATACTAGAGGCCTACAGAAAAGCTAAGCTTCCACAAACATGCACGTCAACAGGCATAATAACAGTTCCTTCTTCATGGCGATGTTTTAAGATCAAATGGAATTCAATGTGCATGGAGCACTTCCCAGAGGGCCTGGTCTGTGATAAACATGTAGCTCTGGTACCGCAGAAGCGGTCATATGGAAGTGCTTCAGAAACGTATGGACATTCTCCGGGGATACCAAGATTACTAATGTTTTACTTCTTTCTGATGCTTAAAAGGAAACATTATCACCCTTGCCAATTGTGAAGAAGAAGCTTCTGTTCCAATGGGTGAGAAATAATACTTGGAGTGGGGGATTAAAGAAAGAAAGAACTACGAAAATTACAGAAAAAAAATAGCCTTAGGACTGAAAATGTATCTCAGTGTCATGGTCCTTGCCAAATATGGGCAAAGCCTTAGAATCAATATGCAGCACCACTTTTTAAAAACAAGATATTGATTAGTTTTGAGATAGAGTCTTAATATATACCCCTGGCTAGCTTGGAACTTGCTATGAGGGCTAGGCTAGCCTTGAACTCACAGAAAACCACCTGGGTTTACTTCCTGAGTGCTGGTATTACAGTTTTTTGAAAACAGACACCTTTTTGAGATATCTGTCTCTATGCTACCTAATCCTCTACAAACCCTTGAGAACTGGTGGCCCACCATGTTTTTTCTTCCACAGAAAACCTTGAGAAACAGTGGGCCACCCGGCCTCTTTTTTAGTTAATGCTCAGCATCCAAACTCTTTAGGAGCTTTCACTTCCTGCAAAACAGGTAGATTTTTCTGAAGGCATCAGTAAGGTAAAAAATTCATATCAGAGGTGGGGAAACAGCTTAATGCACATCAGAGATAGAGGAACCACCTGGAGGGGAAGTTCTCTGCTGTGTCAGTGTGAAGACCTGAGATTGGATGCCTTAAACGCACATAAAATGTGTAGTGTGGTGGCATCCATCTGAGAAGGTGGAGAAAGGCAGATTCCTAGGGTTTACTGGATGGTCTAGTCAAATTAGTGAGCGCCAGGTTCAGCAAGAAACACTGTACCAAAATAAAAACGAGAGAGAAAATAAAAGCATAAACATGGACAGAAATTGAGTACACCTGACATCAACCTCCGACCTGTACATGTACAGATACACATGTGCACTAGCATCTGCACGCACACACACACGTACCACATGCACATGCCATGCCAAAAATCATGTCATACTGTGGCATTTCTCACACACAGCAAGGTTATTTGGTTTACCTCGTCTGTAACAGAAATTAAAATATCAGCCAACCAACACCACCATCTAACAATGCTTCTTCCTCTTGCTTTTAACAACAATTTTAACGCCATTGACATTTCCCAGCTGTGTTTTACATGCCAGTCTTCTTACGATGTTTTTTATTATTTTTAAAGATTTATTTATTTACTTTTTATTTTCACAATTTTTATTAACTTTTTCCATAGTTATAAAAATATCCCATGGTAATACCTACCTCCGCACTTTCCCCTTTGAAATTCCATTCTTCATCATATTACCTCCCCATCTCATTCATTGTACTTACATATATACAATATCAACCTATTAAGTACCCTCCTCTCTTCCTTTCTCTTCCCTTTATATCTCCTTTTTAACTTACTGGTCTCTGCTACTAAGTATTTTCATTCTCACACAGAAGCCCAATCATCTGTAGCTAGGATCCACATTTGAGAGAGAACATGTGGTGCTTGGCTTTCTGGGCCTGGGTTACCTCACTTAGTATAATCCTTTCCAGATCCATCCAGTTTTCTGCAAATTTCATAACTTCATTTTTCTTTACCGCTGAGTAGAATTCCATTGTATAAATGTGCCACATCTTCATTATCCACTCATCAGTTGAGGGACATCTAGGCTGGTTCCATTTCCCAGCTATTATAAATTGAGCAGCAATAAACATGGCTGAGAACATACTTCTAAGGAAATGGGATGAGTCCTTAGGATATATGCCTAGGAGTGCTATAGCTGGGTCATATGGAAGATCAATCTTTAGCTGTTTTAGGAACCTCCACAATGATTTCCACAATGGCTGGACCAGATTGCATTTCCACCAGCAGTGTAGAAGGGTTCCTCTTTTTCCACATCCCCGCCAGCATATGATCATTTGTTTTCATGATGGTTGCCAATCTGATAGGAGTGAGATGGAATCTCAATGTAGTTTTAATCTGCATTTCCCTTATGACTAGTGACGTAGAACATCTTTTTAGATGCTTATATGCCATTCGTATTTCTTCCTTTGAGAATGCTCTATTTAGTTCCATAGCCCATTTTTTGATTGTCTTGTTTGATTCCATATTATTTAACTTTTTGAGTTCTTTGTATATCCTAGATATTAATCCTCTATCAGATATATAGCTGGCGAAGATTTTTTCCCATTCTGTAGGTTGCCTCTTTGCTTTTTTCACTGTGTCCTTTGCAGTGCAAAATCTTTGTAATTTCATGAGGTCCCAGTGATTAATCTGTGGTTTTATTGCCTGAGAAATTGGGGTTGTATTCAGAAAGTCTTTGCCAAGACCAATATGTTGAAGGGTTTCCTCTACTTTTTCCTTTAGCAGTTTCAGAGTTTCAGGTCTGATGTTAAGGTCTTTAATCCATTCGGATTCTTACAATATTTTTAAGGCCACAGTACTCCATGCAAAGATGCTCACAGGAAGTCCTCTCAGGTCTCAGCACCGCAATCCCAAACACCTCACTCCACTCTGTGCCGGCTCAGGCTGCCTTGTCTGTAACTATCTTTCTCCAAGCCTGAGTTTCCTTCCAAAGGGACTTCCTGGGTGCCCTGTAATTATTTCATAACACAACCACGAGGGGCCTCACATACCCATCTTTTCCAGGTAGAAGGAGAGCCCACTCGACATGGCGTGCTGCTCTCTCACTAGAAGACTTTGCAATTAGCATCCACCAAAACCCAACATACCTTTTCTTCATGCGCTGAGAAAGGGAATGTAGATATTGCCAACATGAACACTGCATGCAAGAGAAGCCGCACCATTACATTTTTCTCACTACAACACAGTTTAATCGTGTCAACCTTCCTAAATAACCTTCTTCCAATTATTTTCCTATATGAGCTGCAATGCACATTCAAAAGAAAAATCTTAAAAGAAGTGGCATAATGAACATTAGTGCAACTATGACTCAAAAAGAAAATCATGAGATAATTATATCTGTTATCATTTTAAACAGTAACAATCAAATCTATACTTTTCTGGTGTGTGTGTGCCTGTGTGTGTGTGTGTGTGTGTGTGTGTGTGCATGCGTGTGTGTGCATGGGCACACACACACATGTATTTAAACCTGTTAGCACTGAATTTGTTCCTAGATTTCAATAACATTTGTATAGAAATAATTTTTAAAAACTCATATCCCAAAATAAGCTGATTCTGTGAATTTCTCTGATCTTTCCCAAAACACAAATTAATTCAATCAATGCACTGGAAATACACCAGATACGCAGATTTGAAAGAAAGCATTATTCCAGACACTATAGGACAGACATGTCAACTTGGAACCTTTTTTCTGTGGCTTCTGACAGAAACAAAAGTCACAGCATTCAGAGATTTTATAAGAAAAGATTTTTAAAATATTTTTATTTATTTTTTAAAAAATTTTATTTATTTATTTATTTGAGAGTGACACAGAGAGAAAGAAGCAGAGAGAGAGAGAGAGCACATCAGGGCCTCCAGCCATTGCAAACAAACTCCAGACTCATACGCCCCCTTGTGCATTTGGCTAACGTGGGTCCTGAGGAATCGAGTCTCAAACTGGGGTCCTTAGGCTTCCCAAGCAAGTGCTTAACGGCTTAGCCATTTCTCCAGCCTATTTTTATTTATTTATTTGACAGAAAGAGGGGGAGAGGGAGAGAGAATGGGCGTGCTAAGTCCTCCAGCCGCTGCAGATGTACTCCAGATGCATGTGCCCCTGTGCATCTGGCTAACATAGGTCCTGGGGAATCAAACCAAGGTCCTTTGGCCTTGCAGGCAAATGCCTTAACTGCTAAGCCATCCCTCCAGCCCAAGAAAGGATTTTCAATTTGTTTTTTTCTAAAAAAGATAAATCTACTGGTATCCCCTATAGCCCTAATAATTATAGAATGTAAATGATCCCGTTGAAGTTAAATTTCATGCAAAGTTTATCGCTGGATAAGGTATATTTCCTTTAAGGCAATTTCTTTCTTTGTTTACATTTTGGGGGGTAGGGAGATTGAGAATAGGGGGCTTGCCATCAAGCACAATATGCACTTGGTCCTCCAGTTAAACTAGAGTCCAATAAACACAAGGGTTTGTTTACTGTGGACCCTCTTAACATGGGGACATATGAGTTATGTGTCTTACCAGTCTGTCACATAAAGGACTTTATAAAGCATATATAATCTATGCTTAAGTATTAAAGCATATCCCAAACCATGAATATATAGAGATGTTAGGCTATATCTAAGATATCTAAACCCTTTTCTATATGGCCATGCTTTGTTTCCCTAAAAAATATCAGAAGTGTCTATCTTGTACTACAGAAATTTAGGTCAATATTATAGAATGCAAGTTTTATCCCAAGCACTGTATTTTTAGAGGATACAATGGTTAACTTCTTCCTTGAACTTTAGCTAAGACCTTGCATAATTTTTACTTTCCTGGTTTCTAGGATCTGGGGCCCTTTAGGCTCCTCTTGTTCTATACAGGAGATAGAATTTTGTTCTACAATTTCTGATTACATTAATGTTCTCATTTGCATATAGCCAGTGATTTGCATGGAGGGTCAGCCCAAAGGCCTCAGAATCATTTCTCTGTAAATCCATCTCCTTGCCTCTAAGGCTTCCTATAAGCATAGCTAAGGAAAATAGGTCAGATGGGTTCTCTAAAATTGTTGAAAAGAAACATTTTCCAGACTGAGTCCTGTACTTTAAGCCTAAATAAAATATCTAGTCTTTAAGTTTTCCTCCATTTATCCCAGAGAAAGTTCCCAGATAGCTCATCTACTCTCCCTGGTACCTGTACATAGCTTTTATCCTGTTGTAAACTTGCCTCACACCTAATTTTAGTGGAAACTGCTTCAAGAGGTGTTGATTGTTTTTTATTTACTACATAGCACGATGTGCTATCAGATAGAATTGCTTTTTAAAATTATAGTTTTATGCTTTTCTCAGTATCATTCTAAGTAGAATTAAGAACTTAACTAATATTTCTGAAGGGTTTTATATATGTTCTCCATGTCAGTTTTATAATTCCAGGTCATTCATACATTTTCATTGTTTCATTCTTATTTTAAGTGGAAAGTAAATCCTTTAGCCACAATTTCAATTTTTGCAAATCATGCAGAAAGTCTTAATGCTCTACTTAATATATTTCTTTGGAGTCCTGCTTTTTGAGAGAATTTTATTTTCTCTGTCCTGAATATTGCCTGTGAAATTTGAACTGCATTTGAAAGTAGGGTAGACATGGGTGGGTGCCTCTGAGCAAAACTCATAAAGCAGGCCTGGAGAGGTGGCTCAGCAATTAAGGCATTATCCTGCAAAGCCAAAGGACCCAGGTTCAATTTACCAGGACCCATGTAAGCCAGATGCACAAGGTGACTCATGGGTCTGGAGTTCGTTTACAGTGGCTAGAGGTCCTGGTGCACCCAATCTCTCTCTCTCTCTCCCTCTCTGTCCCTAATAAATGAATAAAAATAAATAATTTTTTTTAAAAAATACTTAAAAAACACTCATAAAGCAGTATTTGTGGTGTTTTTGACCAAGGTGGTTGATTTCAACTTTCTCAATTATTAGTACTGAATTATTTGTGCCAAATGAGCATAGCTATTAATTTAATTCTTTTATTCATTTACCCACTGATTCATTTCATACTTATGAAATAAATCTCTATTTGATAATCCCATTGGAAGCTTTTAGATCCTGGAATAATCAAGATACAGTTAGTCACCCCAGGGGACAGATAGTTCAGTTGAAGAAATCACAGCAAGATGAATTAATATAAGTTTTTGAGAGCAGAGACTTTGTCATTCTTAATAATAAAAAGCTGACATAATCCCTAGAAGTGCCAAGCATGTCAAACATATCCAATAAGTATCTGTTTACTAAACCAGTGACTAACAGGATATAGAAACAGCAGATTCTGTAACATCTGTAGTACCTAGGGTTAATACCTACTTCATAAAAGTAATTCAGCAAACATTTAACACTAGCAATGGGGCTTGTGAACAGATATCTAATACATGCTGGTGACAATTTAATAAATAAAAATACATTAGCACTTACTATGTGTCATTACTTGCCGAGAAAAGAAAAGCCTCAGGCTGGAGAGTTGTTGCCATTGTTAAAGCACTTGCCAGTGACCCAGGTTTAATTCTCTAGTACCCACCTAGAGTCAGATGCACAAAGTGGTGGTACATGAATCTGGAGTTCGTTTGCAGCAGAAAAAGGCCCTGACCCACCCATACTCTCTGTCTCATTTCTCTCTATCTCTCTCTACCTGCAAATGAATCAATAAAAATATTTAAAAAAGAAAGAAAATCCTCATACCAATACTAAGATACAGAAACCATTGATACCCCTGTTTTCAGTGAGAAATTAAGTAACTCATACAAGACACACAGCTACTACTGGTGAATGAAAGCTCCCGAACCAGTTCCATCCAGTGCAGAAAAGCCTGTTTCAACTGCTTAAGACTCCCGTGATTGTGGAGAGATTAAGTGTCATGGGTTCAGAACCAAATTATCTTGGGCTGTCTTTGTCCCATAATTAGCCACCTGTCGCCCATCTCTGTGTTTGACTTGACATCTTTGTGACCACCAGGTGAGATGTTTTTGGAATATACTAACAGATCACTAGCTTCAACCAACCCAATGGCTAAGAATGCTATCTATCAGATAGCAGCTGAGGCCTACAGTTACGATTTTCTGTGTTGCTGTAATCCATGTGCCTGATGTTACCACCAGCATATTCGAAAACTGCCTTGGTTTATGGCTTTCTTTGTGCCCTTACTATACACACATGACGAGTCTGATGGGAAGTGGCATACTCCTTTAGCCCCAGCACTCAGGAGGCAGAGATAGGTAGATGACCACTGCTGTGAGGCCACCCTGGGGTCTACAGAGCACACTTCATGTTAGTCTGAGATAATGTGAGATTGCACTGGACATAATGGGATCCAGGCAATTGAGGGTCTTGAATAACAAAACAAATGATTGGAACCCTCGCTTTTTCTTTGCTCTTCCTACCCTGTCCCGTACTGCTCTATCTCTGTAGAACATCTCGGCTTTAGCACACCACTCCATGCCATACTCACCTGTGGGATGCTTTTGAGCTATGCTTTGGGGAGATGGTTCCACCTACTGTTAGAAAACAAACAAGGAAGCATTTGAGCAAGGGAAGAAGTAGCTTGATGGTTTGTTCTTAAATGAACAACAGCGATGCCTGTGAAGAGTGGAAATAGCCTGTTAGGTTGCTTAACTATGCACATCAGATTAGATCATCCCAGTGGTTCCACACTGCTGAATAAAGGACCATAGTCACTGCTGACTGAACTTTAAAAGTTGTACCATACAATGAGGTTGGTGAGGCATAGAATAAGTGGGATGAATTATAAACATGGAGGCTTACCAGCAAGGATTAGCTAACTACTTTCCATGGATGAAATAAGGCCAGCTACCTATCTTTATAAATAAAGTTCCCCTGAACCAGTTGCAGCAGACTGTGTGACTCACAACCTCCACTATTACCTCAGCTTCAAATGTACTGATCCACTTTTGACAGACTGATCATAAGGTCATTTTAGCTCCTCCCTGCACATGACCTCTATTTGTCCTTCAAGGAACACAAGTACATTTATCAAAGTTCAATTAATTAACCAATGTTGCTGAAATCCAAAACTGAGAATGTGCATTAATACGGTGGCTTGACTGTGTTCCAAAAAGGTATGTCAACTGGAACCTCAGAATGTATTCGTATTTGTAATAAGAGTCTTCATATATAGGAGTAACTAAGGGTTTTAAGATGTGGTCCTACAAGATTATGGTAGACCTCAGATGCAACGATGGGTGATGCCCTGAGAGCTATGACACGCACACAGACACTAGGAAGAGGCTATGGGGCAATGGAGACACACAAGCGTGGTGTGCCTACAGTCTGTGTGATACTGGAGGTTCGACCAGAGTGATGCATCTGAAACCTACAGAACATCCAGGACTGTGGATACCACCAAAGGAGAGAGGAGTGAAAGAGAGTTGTTACACTTCTACACCTTTGTTTGTTATTTTTCGCCTCCAGTATCATGAAAGAACAACTTTTGGTCATTGGAAAATACCAAATTTGTGGTAACATGTTAGAGTAGCCCTAGCAAAACAGAAATGGCTTATTATACAATTTTTTTGTTAATTCTCTATGCCTTTGAGCATCAGAACACTCTTGTTTTATATTTTCCTTGCTTTCTATATGACTTTAATTTTTAGGAGCATTTATTACAGCATTCATTGTTAAGTCATAGATTTTGAAGAAACACAGTTTACCCCAAGGTATTCTTTTCATTACTACATAATATGAGTTCTGTATATGTTTAAAAAAATATTCTTTTGGGAAACACTTCCCAAATCTATCAGAAGCTTGTGGTCTCATTATCCCCAAATTAGCAGACTAAGATACAACTATTTTTCAAAATCTCATTCTAGCATATTAAACATTTACTTGATTTTCAATATAGATGCCATCTGCTTTGGCCTGGACAACAAAACCATGCAAATCATGAGTTCAGACAATTTTCTCTATTGGAATTAAGGTTTTAAAGTTGTTATTTATTCATTTATTAGAGACAGAGAGAGGGAGAGCGAACAAGAGAGAGAATGGGTGCGCCAGAGCCTCTAGCCAATGCAAACAAACTGCAGACATATGTGCCATCATGTGTATCTGGCTTATGTGGGACCTGGAGAATCAAACTTGGGTCCTTAGGCTCCACAAGCATGCCCCTTAACCACTAAGCAATCTCTGCAGCCCAAATTAAGGGTTTTTTTTTTTTTTTTTAATACAATGTGTTCCAAACAGTGGCTGAATGACTTCACTTTGAAATTTAAGATGTCAAGCATGAAGGGATATTAAGGAACACTTACTTGTGAGATTTCACTAATTATATAATCTATTGTTCAATATCATTATTATGTTTTGCTCCCAAAGTAATTGCATGTTATATACTTAGGGAAATATCATATAATTTTAAAATAATTCTATGTTCTAGTAGGTTACTTAGTAATTATACTTAATATTGCAGTTTCAATAGTCATTACTATGAAAGCTCATTATAAAAGGCAAAAATAGCCACATACGTATTCTTAATTACATCTGCCACAAAAGAAGTTGATGCTAATTGAAGTGATTTATAGTTATTATAGTAACTTAATAAAAAGCATATACTAGAAGTGATGATAACCAACCTTCAAAAGACAAAGTGTCAAGCTGATAGCAGGAAACAAAGCAGAGTCATCTCTATCTAACTCAGTTTGAATTTTTCATTTGAGAAAAATCTTCTAAAATTATTTTGTAGGTATATTTATTCTTATGTCCCCAGCATTTCAGATTAGCATCCGGAGGTATACTACATGTTTATACTAACACTGATATAATAACTTGTATTATTTGTTAAGGTTGATCAAAACTTTGATGATGTGTGCCATCCAAAATTATTGAAAAATGGGTTTTGAAATTATGAGTTCTTAGTAATTCTGTTAGTAATTCTCTTAGTAATGTGAAGTCAGTGACCCCTTTGAGAAGGTGACATGAATGCTCTTGCCCTTAATTCCATAAATGCAAATATAAAGTGTGCAGACACATTCAGGTAGTTTGGGAAAGTGCTGACATCCACCAATGAACTCAAATTAAGAGCAGTGACTATGCCTAACATTTCACTTAAACTGGTGTCTTTCAAGTTGGCTCACATTGTAGTAAACCACAGGACTTCATTATTTAAGACTATGTGATATATGATTGTCAGTACAAATATGGATATGCACTTTAACAATACTATCTATTCTTCTTTTTCAAGTAAATAAAAGAGATTGTTTTAAGTGTTCCCCACAAGAATATATTACAAATGTTTGAGGTTCTGGATATATTAATTATCCCAATTTAATCATTGCATAATGTATATACATATAAAAATATCACAGTATGTTTCAAGTGCATGTGAAATTATTAACAAAATAAACCTATGAAAAAGGGACAATGATTCTGGAAAACAGTAGAAGTTTATGAACCTTCTTAAACCACCAGGTGCTTGAGGCTAGGGGTATTACCAAGGGACCTAATGGTAAATGGATGTTTTAAATAAATTTTATAATATTTGTATTTATTTATTTTGAAGTCTAGAGAGACAGAATAAGAGAGAGAGGGGGAGAGAATGGGCACACCAGGGCCTCCAGCCACTGCACATGAACTCCAGATGCATGCACCACTTTGTGCATCTGGCTTTATGTGGGTACTGGGAAATTGAACCCAAGTCAATAGGCTTTACATACAAGTGCCTTAACCTATGAGCCATCTCCTCAGCCAATGAATGATTTCTTACATTTTTTTATTCCCTACTATTTAAGAAAATATCCAAAAAAATAAATCATAACATTATTGGTAATTTTCTTTGCTTCACAAGCACTTTTCAATAATCAAGCTTGAGAAAGTAGCTAAAATTTCTTTAGTAGGTGACAATAAGTATATTCCTTTCCAAAGTTGCTATAAATCCTGTTGAAAAGGCTATCAGATACAAAATGATTAATTCATGGGAAATATTTTATCTTATTGATAAACTCTTATTCTCCACACATTCATAACCAGAGATATTTATAAGATGCCCCTAGTGGTATGCCATCCCCAAGACAACATATATGGTGTTAGTGCCTGGGGCATGCCCAGTTGTGGGCCAGAGATTGAGTAGACATAGAAATGCCATGCAGAATCTCTGCCCTTGGAAATCTACTTATTCCACCAAAGAACTAAAGACAGTGCTACAAGTTCAGGAAAGCAACAGCATCCCCATGCTCCTGGCATCCAGAGGAAGGGCAGGGTGAAGGTAAGAGTGGTGGATGAACCTCAGTTAAGGCAGCACAAAGATACACACCCTTAATAGTCTCTTCTGTGTACACAAGAATGTGATTATAGACAAGGATACAATGTTCCCAGGATAATTCATACCTGAGTTACTGAAGCCTGGCAGAAAAGTCTAACAAGACTGACTTCGATTCAGAAGTCCTGAACACGTTATGTATTTGGAATCTTTCTTTGAACCCAAACGCTGGAACCTTGGAGCATTTTTGATGACTTTCCTGCCACATTTGTGTGGCTGAAGTAGCCCTCAGTATAAGTTTTGAGCGAGCTAACATCGATTACAGCGCACTTGGCAAGAGATCCAGTCTGTCAGCGAGGGAGGGAGCCGTAGTCTCCGTTCCCCAGCAGAACAGCGCTCATGCCGCGGCTTCCTAATCTACATAATCACTTGTCAAGATGAGTGATTTCCATTGACTTGTCAATGTTTCTGTTTTTTTAAAAAAATGTGTGAAATTGGTTCAACGTATTTCAACTGACATACTTTTCTGTGCAACTAGATACCATGAACAGATATATTTGATAGTCATTTCTCCCTTCCTGTATTTCTCAAATGAGTTCGAGGCTCATGAGCTGAATTTCTCTGGAGAATTAAATTCATTATATTGTGGCCTCACAGTTACAGGTGGTATCTGGATCTATGTCAACTCAAATTCTATCATCAGTCATAGTAAACATGTTCTTACAAGGGCAGTGAAGTCTGTTCCCTATGATATCTATCTGGCTTAAGATGCTTCTTCATGCCAAAATAAAACATAAAAAATAAAGCTCTTCAGCTACAAAGAACACATAAGTGTGTGTGTGGACACGTGCACACACACAGTAGAGAAAATAACTGATATAAGTAGATTCTCATAAAAGATTTATATCCCAGGGTTGAGGCATTAGGCTCAGCTTAGAAGCCAAATCCAGAGATATTTTCTCAGCATTTGACCACAGGAGGGATTCATATTGAACTATCATAGACTCTTAGAATTAGAAATAGAGAACAAGTTCAAATATGTTCTCTGTTCTCCTTCCATAAGGTCTTAAGGCCAGTTTTATGATATAATTCATATTTGATATTCTGATTTGTAGAGATGTAATTTTTGATGGCTTAAGAATACATGTAAAATTGCTCATTTCTAATCATTTTAAAAGCCAAATATTCAGACATCAGAGGCAACTAGCAGAAACAACTCGTCCTTCTTCTTCTACCCAAATATAGCAAATATCTCCCATTAAGGCAAGCTTTCTCCTGCTGCAGATAGAGCACAGGCAATCTCAGAGGGAATGTGTAAACTCATACAAGTAGTTTCTCCCACTCTGCTAGCTCAAAACCAGATTTGTGGACTTTGGTGGGCAGTATAGACATATTTTTTTTAATTGACCCCTTGAAAGTTCACTTGATTTCCAGGTGGATAAAAAATATTGTCTTTGCACTTAAGAACATTGTTAACATTGTCACTGCATTAAACACACACACACACACACACACACAGAGAGAGAGAGAGAGAGAGAGAGAGAGAGAGAGCTAAAGACTTACTACCTAAGAATATCATCATTTATTGTTCTAGAACTTTTCTGAATTTAATCATTCCATAGAAGTTACTTAGCACTTACCTAGTATCAGGCAGAGTTCTGGGACCTGGATTGATAGAGCAAGGCAAGTCATGTGATAATGTCTGCGGAGGGAAAACAACCTCGGAATGACTAGACTTAGAGCAACCAAACTGGCTCCCTAAACAGTAATGCAAATGGAGTTTGCTTGAATAAAATGGCTCTGGCATTCATTCTGCCTCCACTTCCACAGTGTTCCTGAGCCTTTGAGGGCGTGATCGAGGCGTCTCGTGTAGCGGTGAGCACTCACCCGTCATTGATTCTCAGTATCATAATGAGCTTTGAGAATCTCCAGTAGTCACCACCAACCGCAAAGAAAAGAGGTTCATCTGACCACAAGTGAGAGTAGCAACAAGCTACGGGTATAAACGTTTAGAGACTGATTGAATGCGCACCACATAACCATTAAGGTAAACAGTAGCAGTAGCTTATCCCCTAGTGTCAGTGACCTTTCCAGACATAAGCTGCTAACTAGGTTTTAAAAATCAGACTTGAATTCCCTCTTTTATATTGTGTGTTGCAGTCAGGTTTGTATTGCTGGTAGAAATCACCCAATCAAGAGCAGCTTGTGGGATAAAAAGAGGTTTATTTTTGCTTACAGGCTCAAGGGGGAAGCTGCATGATGTCAGGGGTAAATGATGGCATGAGCAGAGGGTGCATATCACCCCCTGGCCAACATCAGGTAGACAATAGCAACAGGAGAGTGTGCCAAACACTGGCAAGGGGAAACTGGCTAGATCACCCATAAGCCCTCCTCCAACAATACACTCTCTCCAGGAGGCATTAAATCCCAAATTTCTATCGTCTGGGAACCCAGCATTCAGAACACCTAAGTTATGGGGGACACCTGAATCAAACCACCACAGTGTGCCTCAAATCTAATCAGAGAGCAGTTGGCTGCTCCCGTAAGATTGATGCATCTATTGCACCAGTGGGCATAACTTTTATTTATTTATGCAAGCTCTGTGCATTCTTTCTCCTTCTGATAAATCTGCCCTTTTCTTCCTAAGCTTCTCTCCTCCTAAAGACTTACTCTTAGACATGAAGAAATAAAAAAGAAAAAAAAAACTGTAATTTGTTTTCATTTGGAGATCATTTTAAGTTTGATTTTCTTTTCATGGGTGCTGGCACAAGAAACAGCACCAAGGTTCTCCCAGCTGCAGGCAGTGAAGACTTGAATCTCACTATGCAGCCCCTCCAAGGGCTGAACCTAGTCCCTGATTTGACTCTGACCTGTCTCGACTTCCAGGGCCACAGCAGCCATCTTTTACATATTAACTCCTCTCTTAGAGTCAAAGAAAAAAGAAGTGTGGTAAGATAAATGACTCAGTAGGTAAAGGCACTTGGTTGCAAAGCCTGCCCGCCAAGGTGCCCATGTAAAGCCAGATGCATCAAGTGGCAAGAGGTCCTAGACCCATTCTCTCCCTCTTTCTCTTTCTTTCTCTCATAAATCAGTAAATGTGTACATCACTTCACTTCAAACTGCTAGTACCTGCTTTGTCTTTAAGATGTAATTTCTCTAAGAAAAGGATGCTGTTAAATCCCAAATTTTAGGTTAAGGATTGTTTAATGCTACATATAAACTACAAAAGAGTTAGTCTTTGAGCCAAGCTTTATTTGATCCCATAATGTTCTGGATTTTCATATTACTTATATATAAAACTTTATTTTAATTTGTTGTCATGACTTTAAATCAGGGCATTTTCCTTAGACATGTGCTTCAAATAAATGCTATAAATTTCACAGGTGGGAATATTGTTCAAAGCCAACAAGTTAAAGAGGAAAGATCCAATCATAAGCAAGCTGGGTAGGTGGGATAGAGGCTTGTCTTGCCCAACTATGTGTTCTGGGCTGGCCTGAGTTTTGTAAACATGTCAAGTCTTCTAGCATTATCATTTCACTGCTAGCAGATGTTCAACTTCTCCTGAATGCCATGTTAAGAGAAAGAAAGGAGAGAAGCAGAGAGAGTGAGTGAAAATGGATGTATAGATTTAGAGGAGGAACAAGTATGAAGAGGATCAGAGCAAAGGTAGTGAAGAAAAGGTTAATAAGGATATAAGTATGCAGATATATATCTGGTAAAGATAAATTTTTAGGAGCTGGAGAGAGTGCTCAGTGGTTAAGCATACTTTCTTGCAATGCCTGATGGTCTGGGTTAAAATCCCCATTATCTACATAAAAACAGATGCACAAAATGGTACATACTTCTAGAACTTCTTTGCAGTGGCAAGAGGCCCTGGCATGCACACACTCATTCTCATTCTCTCTCTTTCTCTCCCTCTCTGCTTGAAAATAAACATTATATAGAATATCGCAAAAAGATAGATTTTTAGATGGTGTGATTTTTTTTTTGTCTTGAGATAAAATAGTTCGAAGAAAAATGAGGACAAAACTAGAAATTGTAAACATGCTGTAGAAACTCTGAGTCAGCTCCACAAATTTTGTAGAGTTTAGAGACTTGCATAAGTATGAACTATGAGGAAAAATGGGTTAAAACAGTGACAAGTCTTTAAAAATGTGTGCATATAAAAACATAAAAGCCAAAAACATCTATGTTGTTTCTTTCTAGAGAGGCCTGAAGAAAACTCCCAATCTTTCTGTGTTCCACAAAGTAGCCAGCTTATAAATTGTAAGACGGCATTGTCTCTGGCACAAAATACCTGACCAAAGGCAGCTGATGGAAGGAATGGGTTTCTTTCTGCTCGCAGTCTCGAGAGGAAGAGTCATGATGGTAGAACAGAGGCTGGGCATCGCTCCTTACGGCAGCAAGTGGTAGAAAACATCAAGAGAGTGAGCTGGATTCTGGCATTTGGTCAAGCTGGGCTGGGGCATCCCAAGGCCTGCCCACAGCTCTATGCCTTCTCAAGCAAGGCTCAACCTCTCAAGTTACCTCCAGCTGGGACAAAGGGTTCAGAACACAGGAGTTTATGGGAGACTTGTGATTCAAACCACCAGAGAAAGAACATGTCAGGAACCCCAAGATGCAGGAAGGACAGGAGGTTTTAAAAAGGAGACTTGTGTCTTAAAAACAGAACTGACCATGATTATTTTTTAATGTTTCAAAACAAGATTAGTCCCCAGATGGTCTTGATCTGAAGCTTTCTTTGTCTCCTTTGCCCTATAGTGGCATGGGCTAAGAAACCCCATGTTGAGATGGAGAGAGGACTTAGTAGTTAAGATGCTTGCCTGCATAGCCAAAAGACCCAGGTTGAATTCCCCAGGATCCACATAAGCCAGATGCACAAGGGGGCTCATGCATCTGGAATTTGTTTGCAGTGACTGGAGGCCCTGGCGTGTCCATTCCTCCCACCCCTCCCCACAATCTCTCTCTTTCATAAATAAATAAAAATAAAATATTTAAAAAAGAAAGCCCAAGTAAAAGCAACTCTTTCCTTTACCAGAGTACAAAGGTCTAGAAGTCAGATATCAGTTCACTTATGTTCATGAGCTATGGCCAAAGCCACAATAAGCCCCTGGATGCTTCACATTCAATGGAGAGACAGAATTGACCGAATGAATATAAACCAACCAATGCAAGGAGGACAAGAGAGCAGAGGAGGACTCAAGAAAACTGTCACAGGGTTCCTTTAGCTGCTTACTTAGCAGAAAGGAAGAACGCAAACTCTAGATGGCAATGTCTTGTTGTCCTGTATGGGGAGCTGCTGAAGCCCAGTGATTGCTAAGGCCCCTGTGAAGGGGTGAAGGAAGCCACGATTGTCTGGCACTCCCATTCACCTGGTCAACCAGGGGAGATCCCCCCCGGCCCCTGCCCAGCCAATGGATAGCATGGCTGAAGTCCCATGCAGATCTTTTTCACCCTCTCTCTTGAAATTCCTTGCAAATGAATGAAGGGAGACATCATCCTCATCAGAAATGGATCTTAAGAACTTAGACTAATTAGTTTCCATGACCCATGGGAAGAAAGTATTCAACTTCTTTTGCATGCAAGCCTGCCCCAAATCTCCCTTGAGAGATGGAGAGTTCTTGTCTTGAGAGAACAACTTAATTTCTAACACCATTCCCCACTTAGACGTCATAAGTAGATTAAAAGAGAAATGGAGAAAAGTCTTATATGTTTAGCTGTCCTTAGGTCTTAGAGACCATCCAGGAAAGTGAGTTACCATATATTGCACTTTCCTTTTTTGTTGCTGGGACAAACCTCTGGCCAAAAGCAGCTTATGGGAGGAAAGGTTTTATGTCAGGCTTACAGAACACAGGGGAAGGACCATCATGGTAGAAGACGTTGGCTCAGTCCTGCACGCTTCCACAGCAGAGAGAGGAAAACCAGCAAGCACCATGGGCAGAACTCAAGCATCTTTTCAAAATACCTTAGGGCTAGACTCAAGATGTGTTCCAAGTGACACCCTTGTCTACCCAGGCTCTGTCCACTGGAGACGTAAATAGGAAGCCTAAATTGAATCCCAAATATCTGACGCTATGGGGGACATACATTCAAACCAGCACCCCATCTTGCCTCCTCATTCTTCAAGATTAATACACCAAGGTATTTGGCTGCATGTTTATTTTCTATTACTTTCTTGCTCACTATAATATCAATTATATTAATAGGTTGTCCTGTGGTATTCATGCTTGTTAAACTTTGTCTCTGAGAAAGACAAAGCACATCTCTGTCTCAAACCTGAACAGATATATCTCATGTGTCCTCCAAGACCCTTCATCTGGGACAGGCTAACACCCTGCCTCTATGATAAGGAAAAGGAGAATGACAAACAGCCCAAGGATTTAATGTAAAGAGTTTTAGTTTTATGCATATTTTCTCTCCTGCCTTTATTTGCTTACAAGAGATTTTACTGCCCAAGGTTGCTAAAGCTCTGTTGTCTGTTGTTAGAATATTATACTCAGATTTTTGTGAAGTGGGGAATAAAATCTTAATCATATAATATTATAAATATAATTCGAATTGAAGTCCTTTTTAATAAGATGGTAAATTTGTTTATATCCCCATGTTTCATGATGTCAATATTAAAATTCAGTTCACTAATATTGATCTGCACATGATGGCAGTTATAAAAAATGACTCTAAAATGTCTAATCAAGTTTGCTATGTTTCTGCATCTGTCAAATTCTTCACTCAGAAAACCTAATCTTAACAAAAACTACATTTGCTTATTAGTGGCTGACTTAAAAAAAAACCCTACATTTATATATCATAACTGAAAAAGCTATAGATTTTAAAAATAATTTCCTGTCTTTTTCAAAGATAAAAACAAAAAGTAAATAATCCTAATTCTACCAAGCAGACATTACTGTGTTTATAATTTAGGTTTTATAAAAAACAAATAATCTGTTTTCATTTATTGTGACTTTTGTCATTAGGGAAGCAAGAAAGACTTCCCTTGTTTTGAAACCCTATGCTTCCTGTATTTAAAGCTTTGTTGAGGGACTCCATTCCCAATTCCTGAGTCAAAGTTAAAGTGTCTCCCAGTCCAGACCTCCACTGGAATTTCTTATTCCATCCTTACCAACTAGAACACCCAATGCTAATAAGAAGCTGGAAAGAGAACAAACTGGACCCAGTGTGGGAGCAACTTCTTGGTACAACTAACCACTGAAGCTGCCATATGAACAGCAGAGAAGGGTAGACTCAGGTAAAGGGATCAAGAAAAGAGGCTCTAATAGAAGGAGGATCAAGCCAATGAGACTTGCAAAGGGTATCAGGGAATCACTGAAAATTAACTCCAGAACTCAGTGAAAGATTTTTACCACATGAATAATCCTAATCTTGCCTGTTGCAGTACTTTCTAGTTTTTATGATTTTGCTGTTATCCTGCCTTCATAAATTGACTCCTCGGTGCCATTTACAACTAAGAGTAATTTTAGATGCAAAAATCCTATATATAAAAGTTACATATGAAAGTTTAAAAAATGGAGGAAAAATTCAGTAAGGGAATAGAAACACTGAAAATGAACTAAACAGAGACTGTGGAAATGAATGAACGAATCATTATAATAAATAACACAACAGAATGCATTATGGATAAACAAGATGAGGCAGAGAAATGATATTGGGAGTGAAGGGCAAGGTTGAGACAATGACATAAACGGACATACAATAAATCAAAAACTCACTGAATATGAAAAACACGTCCATGAAGTCTGTGGTACACTGAAGAGACCAAACCTTGGAATCCATGGAGTAGAAGAGCTATTTCCCATCTTCTCTATGCTCCTCTGTGACCACCCTTTATATGTTCCTTTTCACTGTAAGTTGTCTTTTAAATTTTTCTATTTATTTGAAAGAGAGAAAAAGATGCAGATAGAGAAAGAGAATGGGCATGCCAGGGCCGCCAGCCATTGCAAACAAACTCCTGATGCATGTGCCACCCTTGTGCATCTGGTTTAAGTGTGTGCTAGGGAATCAAACCTGGGTCCTTTGGCTTCTCAGGCAAGTGCCTTAACTGCTAAGCCATCTCTCCAGCCCAATGTAAGTCCTCCTTTATACAAGCAAGTCCCTGTGAGCTGAATGACTCAGACATATACCTTATTACACATAACGGCAGCAAGCAACCTTCTGCCAGCTTGACCATATTCATTCCTTATACATTACTCTCAGGGACAACAAAATTTGCTTTATTCAGGGTGTCCCTCTACTCACTCAATGGACCCCACTCATCCAGCAGGAGGGCCACTCCATACCACATACAGAAATATGGCGACTCTTGATTTCCCCCTACAAACATTCCCTTTTTGATAGCTCAAAGTTGGTTACAAGTATCAGGAGCCATATCAAGGCACAGGCAACTGTTCCAATAGCAAGAACTCAAACCACCACATGCTTCCTGGGAAGGGAGAGTGATTTCAGGGTTGGCTCCATGGACACAACACGCCTTGAACACAGTTCCTTAGTTGCACACACTACTCGCCAAAGCACAGGCCATAAACTGGATCCTCCTCCAATCATTTTCAGTTCTGGGGGTCCCTGTTCAGGTACCAAATGTAAGGTGAACTAATTCCTGGGCAAAAGCTGACAAGAATTGGTGCTGCATAGGCAACCACCCACAGTGGACTAAAGGAAAATCCCACCAAAATTACCCAGGCAAAACAAGTTCACTGGGCTTCCGCCTTATAGAGTATGCACAAAGGGTTACTTCCATATGCATGTAAACCCCAAAACAGCCACAACACTGAACAGTCTTATTCCAGAATTCTGAGAGGGAACAGAAACCCCCATATTTACTTCTGAGGGCACACTCACACTCCCCACATCCCCTCTGTGAGGGAACACTCACTCCCCACATCCCCTCTGTGAGGGAACACTCATTCCCCCACATCCCCTCTGTGAGGGAACACTCATTCCCCCACATCCCCTCTGTGAGGGAACACTCACTCCCCACATCCCCTGTGTAGGGAACACTCACTCTCACCACCTTCCTCCTTCTAGGAGGGAACGCTAACAGGTCCAATGTAGATTTTCTCATGGACAGTTGCAAGTGCTTCTGATAAATATGAAACAGCTTTAGCCTCATACACCTGGGGAAAGTTTTGAAGTTGATATCAGCTTCTGTTCTGGTCTGTTCTCTCTGCTTTCTGATTCACAGATGTGTAAATGGCATACCAGGAGTCTGCCCAACACATTCCAACGTTCTCCTGTCTTTCCATGATAGAAAAACAGCTTCTTAGCCAATATATTGCTCTTTGCCATTTTGTCATAGAAATGAGAAAAAAAAAATCTACACTATCTTATCCCCATTTCTTCAGAATTACTAAATTGAATTAGCACTGAGAAGCATAAAGCAGCAAGAAAACTATAGAAAAGACTGTACTTTAAAAACAATAGGTTACCCTTCTACCGTTTTTGCTCAAATAATTATTCAGATATGATGAATTTTTACAGGTGGTGGTGCATGCCTTTAATCCCAGCAGAGGTAGGAGGGTCACCATGAGTTCAAGGCCACCCTGAGGCTATATAGTGAATTCCAGGTCAGCCTGGATTAGCATGCAACCTCACTTCCAAATACCAAAAAAAAAAAAAAAGAAAAGAAAGAAAGAAATAAAGAAAGAAAGAAAGATAGATAGAAAGAAAGGAGAAAGGAAAGAATAGAAATATAGGTATGCAATGCACTGATTTTCATGGCGCAGTTGGAACTGAAACTGTTGTGATTTATACTTTTGAAATAGTTCACATTGTCACAAAGTCTGGAGGGGAGTTTACTAATCTTCATCTACTGAATACCTACTGTCCAAAAGGTACTACTGAAGGCATGTGACGTGTATCACCTCACTGAGCCTCAAAATGGATCTGTAGGAACTCAGAAATTTCCACTTTAATCAATGCAGAAAACACATTAAAAATAAAAAGACTCAGGACTCTGAACAGCAGTGAGTTGGTGATCTAGGACTTAAAACTAGACCCTCCTGGTTATAGTTTAATGTCTTCAAGCCACTGCTTTTACATTTGATTTTCTGCTTTTCCAAAATGTAAGCAGATAGGGGAGCTTGTGTGGAAATAATCATTATTATTATTATTATTATTATTACTATTTCTTCTGCACTCAGCTGAAATTGTAAGCATCACCACTCACTGTCACATTCAAAAGCTTCAACATAGAGCCGTGGAGATGGCTCAGTAGGTAAAGTGTTTGCCATGTATAGATGTGCTAAAGAGCGATCCTGCCTCTAACAAGGTGAAAGGTAAGGACTTAATGTGAAAGTTTTCCTCTGTATTCTACACACATCCCCACGGTCACACACACTCACACACAAACACATTCCAAAAAATACAAAGTCATTCTATTACAACAACTTGAAAGCTGTTAGGTCACTATATATGTATATATATATATATATATATATATATATATATATATATATATATATATATATGTAAATTTTTTTTTTTTTTACAGCCCCATTCTGAAAGGCTGGTTAGGAAAGAGATTGGCTTCCCTGGAAGAGCTGGAAAGATACTATGTAGGAGGAACTGTAAATCCACAGAAAGATCGTCTCTGAAGAGAATCTGGCTGATAAGCGCACAAGGGGCTGTGGCGTGTCCTTTTCATTGTAATTCACAGTGTTCCTTCAGCCCCTAGCCCTCCATGCCACCCACCGCTTATGTTCCATCCTTTGTGTCTGCAGACCTATTCCTCCTCCTGGCTTTGATGAGCCTGCCTCCCAGCCAGCCTCCACTCTGCCTCCTTCCCCGTCCTCCCTCCCAGCCAGGAGCACCGTGCTAGGAAAGAGGCTCTCTGTTATCATGATGGGACGTGTCAGGTGTACAAGATAAATGCGGGTTTCATGGCTCGACTGCCTTATTTAGCCAAGTTTTATGAGACAGAGAAAAGAACTTGGAAGCTTATGCTGTGGGCCGTTAGGTTGGCAGGGCGCAGAACGCTCTTTCCAGCACTGTCTGTTGGCAGCTCTGGCACTAGATTTATACCAAGTGGAGATTGCTTTGGCTATCAAGGCTGCTGTGGAGCCAGCTGGGGGGCTCTCAAGTGAGGGAAGAGTAATGGCGTGGAGCCTGGGGAAGACAGGTCCACTAAGCAGTCCCAACGGTGGCTTTAGGACCCTGCCTTGAGCTAGAGATGGTGACCAATGCAAATAGCCTTATGTATAGACAGCAATGACCGAGTCTCCGGTGCTGATAAAACCTGCCATTTACTGCAGAACTAGAATTAAGAAAAGATAGGGCTGGAGAGATGGCTTAGCGGTTAAGCGCTTGCCTGTCAAGCCTAATGACCCCGGTTCGAGGCTTGGTTCCCCAGGTCCCACGTTAGCCAGATGCACAAGGGGGCGCACGCGTTTGGAGTTCATTTGCAGAGGCTGGAAGCCCTGGCGCGCCCATTCTCTCTCTCTCCCGCTATCTGTCTTTCTCTCTGTGTCTGTCGCTCTCAAATAAATAAATAATTTTTTTTTTTAAAAAAAAAGAAAAGATAACTACCTCGAGAAACTGGATGTGTTTTGTGATTCGTAATTTTTTTTTTTTTTGGTATGAGTTTAGGTTTTCGTATTGTAGAGGATATCAGTCCATATACCTTGTGTCGGCTTGAATGTAAAAGGCTTTGAAAAGACGCATGTGTTTGAACGTTTGATCGTTAGTTGTTGCACTGTTTTGGTTTGGAAGGTTGTGGGACCTTCAGGAGGCAGAGGCTTGCTGAAGGAGTTCTGTCACGGGGGTGGGCTCTGCCCGACCGCTTTGACCGCATTCCTCTCTGCCGATGTGACAACATGACGCAGGCTTCATGCTCAGGCATGCTGTACTTGCCTGCAGTAATGTATGCTTCCCCTCAAAACTGCAAGCAATAAATAAATAAATCAACCCTTCCCTTCCTTAAGCTATTTCTGGGTAGGTATTGTGTCCAAGCAATGAAAAAGTAACTGACACATGGGAGGCAGAGGTAGAAGAATTGCCATGAGTTCGAAGTCACCCTGAGACTCCATAGTGAATTCCAGGTCAGCCTGGACTCAAGTGAAACTCTACCTAAAAAAACAAACAAACAAGCAAATAAACAAAAAAGTAACTGATACATACCTTTAAATATATTATCACTTGGGAGAAAAAAAATCAACAAAGGCTGTGACATAATGGCTAACATAAAATTTAAAAATCTGACCAGATTAATGGAGTTTGAGTCCAGTTATCTTCCCTTCAACAGCACTGTGTGAAGTTGATGAAACTTCTTATCTACTTTGCATCTTAATTTCCTTCTGCATAAATAAAGTAGGAATAATAAAGCACTTCTCTTATAATGTTGTTGTGCTAAGTTAAAGTACTTACAACAGGGCACAGCTAGTGGTAGCTACGTGAAATGGTATAACTACTGCTGCTGGGGTAAAAATGTGCTTTCCTTCTCATTTTTCTACTTTACTGAGACTGCCATGAGAAATTTCAGAAGGAATCACTAGCCCTGCCTAGAGGTCTGAGTTGATTTCCTGTTGCACACTGGTCAGTCTGGCTCCCGATTCTGGGCTTGCAAGTGGCCATGCTGAAAAAGGGGGAAACACCAGCAGTTGTGATTTCTGTTCCTGAGTGATGCCCAGCCACACTAAGTCCCCTCATTGAAAACACAGAAGTGCAGATGGCGGTTGTTCTACAAGAGTAGAAACAACAGCCGTGGAGACCCATGTCAATTTTTTTTAAAGATTTTTTTCATTTTACTTATTTATTTATCTGCAAGAGGAGAGAGAGAGAAGAGAGACACAGAGAGAATGGGCACTCCAGGGCCTCCAGCCACTGCAAACGAACTCCAGATGTGTGTGCTCCCTTGTGCATCTGGCTTACGTGGGTCCTGGGGAATCAAACCTGGGTCCTTTGACTTTGCAGACAAACGCTTCAAGCCATCCCTCCAGCCACCCATACTGGTTCTTTGAAAGTGGAGTGAAGATATTTGTGGAGTCAACTGGAGGATGTTTGGACCCTGCAATCATCTGAAAAGAAGGCAATTTAAATCTAAAATTAAAGTGTTCCATGGTCCCATAGTGAAGGACTCAAGATCAGAAGGCACATTAGTTACTTTCTCCTTGCTCTGACTAAATGTTTGGCAAAAGCGGGTTGGGGAGGAGGTTTAGTGTTAGTACAGTTTGAGTTCTCAGCGCATCTTGGTGATGGAGGCACGGTGGTGGGAGTGAGCAGCAGCTAGTCACACTGCGTTCTCAGATCCAGAGAGCATCGCTGGGCTCAGCTCTTTCTCTCCTCTTTATTTGATCCAATATTCCCACCCACTTAGGAAGAGTCTGCCAACTTCAAACAACCTCATCTACACAATCCCTCATAGGGCGGGAGAGATGGCTTAGCAGTTAAGGCGCTTGCCTGAGAAGCCTAAGGACCCATGTTCTAATCTCCAGATCCCAAGTTAGCCAGATGCACAAAGGTGAGGCAAGCACAAGGTTGCACATGCCCACTAGGTGGTGCAAGCAACTGGAGTTCTATTGCAGTGGCTGAGACCCTGGCAAGCCAATTTTCTCTCTCTCTCTAAAAAAAAATAAAAATACCCTCATAGACATGCCAGAGATTTATTTCCATGGCGATCCTGCATTCTGTCAAGTTGGTTACCCAGGTTAAGCAACAAAGCAAGTAAACGTAAACTTCCTAACTGTGGGGGCTCTCTAGAAAACACTTGTGGGACCTGTGCCATTCTCTAGATGGCTGGACCTTGTGAACTGAAGATTATTTTTGTATTTTTTTTTCTCCCAAATCCTCTCAACATGTGCGAGTAAGCATCCAAACCATTAGCATATCTATTTAGGGAAGTTTCTCCTCAAAGGTCTTGTTTTGAAAGGGTCACTGGCCTGGCGATGTGTGTGTGTGTGTGGGGGATCTGCTATAATCGGAGGTGGACAATGCTCCAGGCATCTGAGGGGCTATGGAGGCGGGTTAGCCATCATTCCCACTTCAGCGACTTGTAACCTAAGTGGCCAAACACCGAGAGGCTCCAGTGGGGCGGAGTGAAGACGAGAAATGGCAAATACTCAACACCTTAACGAGACTGAGAACATAAAAGCCATCAGTAAATAAATAAGGATCTGTGTTCAGCCTTTCAGGTATCTTCTCAGAATCATCAAAATTACTGTTTCTACATCTTAGTTGGACTTTAAGTAAAACTCTCTTATGATTTTTTTTTTCCTGCAGCATTTTAAAAGAAATTTTGGCAGCTGCTTTCTCACTGATGTGGCAAAGCACCCAAACAGAAGCAAGTTATGGGGGGTTATTAAGCACCTAAACAGAAGCAGGTTATTTCCAGATTATACTGTCAAGAGGAATAATATCATGGTGGGGAAGCCTGAGAGGAGCACCACTTCTTCATTTCAGCGTGGCGCAAGGAGCAAGAGCAGCTGAATGCAGCAAGGGGGCTAGGCTGTAAGACCCCATGGCCTGCCCCCAGTGACATACTTCCTCCAGCAAGGCTCTGCTTCCCAAAGGCCCCACAACCTTCTCAAATAACACTGGCAACTGGAGATGCAGTATTCAAACATCTGAGGTTGTGGGGGGAACGTTCAGACTACCATAAGAATCTTGAAACTGGTTTTACTACAAAAAAGGGGGCTTTAACTTTATGGTTTAAATAGCAATAGTAATAGTTATCTGGGTAGCTGGAATTATTTGAATACTTACTGTGTACCATTCCCATGGTTAAGAAGAATAAGTCAATAAATGATTTGCTTGCGTTGTAAGCGTATGGAGCGAGTTTAGTCTTTCATGACTTGTAGAATTCCATGCAGGGAGGCCTTCTGTTTAGACTTGGTGAACTTCCCACTGAGGAGGGGCCACAGCTTAGGAGTCTCAAATGACTGATACAGAATACAATTCATAGGCATGTCCTACAACTTCCTGAGGAAAGAGCTTTCTGGAACTCACATACCAAATAAAGCAGTTAAGAAGAAAATAAGGGGGGAAAGGTGTTTTCTTTCTCAAAAAAAATCAATTATGCTTTTATTTTCTTCACACGATTTATTAGAACAAGATGAAAACCCCCTAAAGTTCTGAAGAAATATTAACATAACATGTCTGTAACTCATGCTGTGTTTAATGAGAGGTGCTGTTTTTCCTGCCATAGGGGCCATAGCCCAATGAGTGATGACTCTGAAAAGGGTCACATACATATTCATCAAATTCGACATGCACATGTAAACTGGTTTTAATAGGCCATGACAGCCGAGGCTGTGCCAGGCGCGGAGCTGCATATGGGCTCCTTCCCGCCACTGCCGTATTTAGCCAGTAACGCTCTGGTGTCCGTGGATGAAATATTAGCTTGTTAACATAACTTGTTGTTGATTCTCTGTGGTCACCAAGAGAAGAAGTCTTAGCTACTTTTACCATGGTGAGGCTTGAGCTTTAAGACACTTGTTTTGCCGTAATGACATCATGGACACCATTCTACTCCGTGGACCTACACTTCATAAGAGGCATACAGAATGTTCTGTCCTACACCGCTGCTACACTTAGTGCAAAACCAAAACTCGTAGCCTTGTTAGTCTGTCACGACCACTGATGTTTTGTTTTTTTTTTTTTTTTCTTTTGTGAAAACATTTTAATTCAACTGAAGATCCATTTCCTTCAACTCCGAGCCCGTCTGACTGCCTCTCCAGTCAAGCATGGGTAGTTAAGCAGCCTGGACACCAAATACAAACTCTCCTCAGGCTTTCTCCTTAGATAACTGAGGAATCCATTGTCAAGCTCACTGGGGAAATAAATTATCACAAAGCATCTGAAACTACACTTAGACCACTAAAACAGAAAGTCTGCCATGCAAGGAAGTGAGATATGTACGCCTTCTAGAAGCTACTGTGTGAGAGCAGAACCCAAAGGCCCATTATTTTAGGACACTCCAACCACCTGACGACATTAATAAATTATTTTACTGTAATGGTCTGGAGGCCTTGGTGACCTCAATCGCTAATCTCTGGATTCCTACATTTAGTGAAACTCAAGTGTCTTTAATGAACCATGGACTTTTGGCCTCAGCGAAGTTCTTAGATTGAATTGGTATTTTTGTTCTACCTGCTACATAAGAACCATAGGTGTGTTTGAATTGTCTAGACACAGGGTCTTATTAAAATGATTTGATATGTGATTGTCTTTAAGTAACATAATTATGACGAATCTCATAACCTGAAAACTAATCTACCATTCATACAATTAGTCATGTCTTATTACCATCCTCTTCCCCTGAATTGGAGCTTTCTCTGCTTCTTGTCTATGTATGTGATTGATCTTTGCAACAGTTATCTGCCCTCTGTGCCCAAGGGTCCCCACAGTGACACCAACTTAAAATTAGATACCAGGAAAGCAAACAGCACAATAAAACACTTTAACAGATAATAAGATTAAACTATACGGTATATAAACCTATTCCAAAAGCAAATTGTTTTACAAATTAACTGGATGCTTGGCTCTGCCTCTTGACTATGGTTTTTGAGGTAGAAGGAAGAAGACGCATGAGGTCCTTTTTGTCCTTCTAATTTCCACATTCAGTTGTGAGCAAAGCATACATTGGCTCCAATCTCACAGGTATTGCGTGGGTACCGGCCATCTAACCAACCAACAGCCAAAACGTAGATCAGGTTCTGTACTTCCCAAGTGAAAGATGTGAAATCTATCTCGGGTTTTCTAAAGGATTGTATTTGTTGTTTTTTTATTTCCCCAGTGTCTTGTGATGAAATAATTTAAGGTAGAATATGTCTCACAAAGGCCAGTTTTTACTTCAATAGATGAATGAGATAAATTCAATTTATGCTAATGCAGCAATAGAACAGTGATTTTGAGACCCCCTAACTTCCACACATGTAGGTTTTATTATATGTAGGTTTTCTGGAGATACTCTTAATGGAAAAACTAGCACCATATTCTGTATTTTCTCGGTTTCATCTTAGGCTTGTCAGACTACTGCTGCCTCAGTGTGATTAAGGACTTCACCCCTAGGCCTGGGGCCATGGCTCAGTAGGTATAACGCTCTCCATGCCAGGTGTGGGGGTGCACACCTGAAATCCCCACACTAGGAAGGCAGGGCATTGCAAGGCTTCTTGGCTCTGTAATGTATCCAAACTAGTGAGCTCTAGGTGTAGTGAAAGACCCTAGCTCAAGGTGGAAAGCAACTGAGGAAGACAGGCAATGCTGACTTTCTCCTGCGTGGGGCACACACATGTACATGTGCACCAGCGGCACACACACACACACACACACACACACACACACACACACACACACGTCAAGCAACCTTTACCGCCAGAGAGCAAATTTGTCTTCAGTAAAGACAAGCAGAGGGAAGGGGTGAAGAGCGTGGCTCCCATGGCATGGCTTCCTATCACTAAGCCTCAGGAATGGCTGGTGCATTTGGAAGATGCAGGAAAATGCCATCTGGTATAGATTTTCTTTCAACTCATTGGGAGGAATTTAGGATCATGGGTAATAATTGAAAGCTGTTGAATTGAGGGTGGTATTTTATTTGACTTTTTTTTTTTTTAAGCTAGCTTCTGGAAACTAAGCTGTCTGAGCTAACACACATCTACTTATTCTACCTGACAAATGCTCCTTAAGCTAAGAGAGAACACCCATAAATAATGTGCAGTTTGCATTCATTCTGCTCCAAAGTGCTGTAAACATCAAGGCCTACTTATCGGAGCTATATGCCTGGAAAACAGTAGGTCATTGAAAACTAGGGCCAAATGAATTGAAGTAAGCAGAATGAATGGCATTGTTGGCCATAACTGAATGCTTAGTCTGAATGAAGCCACTCAAAGTAGATCACATATGACTTTAATCCACTACTCTGCCCAGTTTTCTGGGGAGAGGGATAAATCTGTCTCCAGTTTTTATTTACATATTATCATTTTACCTTATGTCACTGTCATAGTTTCAGACTTGAGTAAATCCACATTTAAATAGTGATTTGTCTCCTTTTGACAGTAAATATTCTTGAAAGTGGTGGTTAAGATTAAAGGGAATTTGTCAACAATGGGTAAGGGGGGGTATTTAGGATTAAATGAAATTATACACTCAGCCTTCTTTGGAAAGTTCAGTCCTACAGGTGCCACTTATCTTACCAATCCGCCTTTGAAGGTGTGGTGATAATTCCCTGAAAGGAGTAAGGGGAAAGGAGGGTCGAGAAGGATTGGGGTGCATAGGGTGTGCTCCCAGCTCCCCAGACCCCCTGGGAGTGGCAATGCTGCCTGAGACAGCCCTCCAGACGCCACCACTTAAAGGTTAGCAAAGGGTTCTTTTGAGGTGACATTTAAACCCTTAATAGCTCCCAGCCAGTTGGACAGGAATAATTTCTCCTCATTGGAGGCAGAGGCGGGAGCTGGGCGCTGCTCAGTTACCTGTCTGCGGAGGGAGGCGTGGGGTGGTGAAACCCTAGCTGGGTGGCTTTGGTAGGAAAGGGCAGAGCCCGCCGGTGTCTGCTGGCTTAGCCCTCTGCCCTAATTGTACCAAAGGCCTAAGAAAAGCTTCAGGTTGCCCATTAGGCCCTTGCTGAGATCAGCAATTAAAATATCAGTTTTCCCCAAACAGGACTGGCAGAATGGCTGTTGGAGTTGAGGTAACTCTGAGTTTAGCTAATCTTGGGGAAAGTTGGCTAGCTCCAAGCTGTTCTTGGGCCCACAAAATTGGCCGTTCAGTTCTCTGTCAAGGCCACAAACAGTGGGATCCCTTTTCAATCACTATTAGCAGTCCTTCATTTCTGTCATATTTGACCCTTGGCAAACTACATACAACTCAGCAAAGAACATGCTTTCCAGAAAGGCAGCAGACATCATTGAGCGAGTGAGGATTTACCATGGATCTTGAAGCCCTTTGCTTTTGTTTCTCCCGGAAGCTGCTATTCCTCAAGTTGAAATGAGATGCCCCTTTGCACAGCCATGTCGGCGACAGGGCCCATCCTGAGAGACCGGAGAGGTGTGGACTCTGTGCTGGGCTTCACGACTTGTCACTGGCTGTATTGCTCTCACCCAGGATCTAGGGCATCTCTGGCCTGCCTAAGGGTGGTAATTTGTTGCTTTCTTTAGAAATCAAGGTATGTTTCCACAGCCACACCCCCATCCATGTCATGCCATGAAAGGGACTCCTTCCATTTGTCCAAAAGAAAAAAAGAAAACATTAAAAAAAAAAAAAAAAACAACCACAATGCTAGGAGCTTGCAAACTACTCCCAACGGTGGAAGATTCACAAGTCCCCCAAAGCTTTTACTTATTTGCTACAAGAGAACATTGAAAGTTTTAATCTTGTTTCTTCCCACCAAGCTCTGTATCATAGTAATTAGTAACTAGCATTGGGAGGATTGCGCCCCAACTATATCCTATCCCATCTGTGTATCTCTGGTTATTGATATGGTTCTTAATTTGGGGGTGAGGGCTAAAGAGAGTCATTGTTTAATATACACAGATCTTGTTGAGGACAACAAACAACTTTGCACATTGAAGGTGGTGAGGGTTCTGTAAAATTATGGGTATATTTAATGCCACTGAATTGCTATACTTCTGCATGCTTAAAATAATGAACATCACCCTCAATGCACTAGCCTCAATAAAATATTTGTTTGTTATTAATAATCATTCCTAACACGAGGGCTGGACACATTGCTCAGGGGTTAAAGGTGCTTGCTTGTAAAGCCTGATGGACCAGGTTCAGTTCCCCAGAACCCACATAATGCCAACCCCACAAAGTGGTGCACGTATCTGGAGTTCATTTGTACTGTCAGAAGACTCTGGTGTGCCCATCCTTCCCCCCCATCCTCTCTCTATCTCAAGTAAATAAAGAAAATTAGTAAAAAAATAATATTTACCAATACCAACACTAATAATTAATGTGAATTCAAAGTATTTCTGGTTGAGGTATGTGAACTGCAAATATGTTTAGTGCTACTAACATAGACTTAGGAATGTCCGAAATGGTGAACATAATCTTAGATGAGCTAACCACAATAAAATATTTACCTGATACTACTAAGTTAAATTAAATATTAATTCATTAAAATCTAATAAATATAAGTATTAAAAATGACTAAAGTGAATGCTAGTAATTAAGTCAGAGAATATCTGGATGAGATATGTGAATTGTGCACACACCCAAAGCCAGTGAATTGTATATTTATGAATGCCTAAAATGGTGAATTATGTTTTATGCCCCAGTGACAATCAAAGATGAATACTGAGAATATTGATTTGGGCGCGTCCGCTTGAGCTGCCTGGCAGACGCCCTTGCCCTGCCCACCACCTGGCAGGTCTGGAATGTAGAGGCGAGCGCGCCTGACACTGTCTCGGTCCTGCTTCAAACAGAGGTGGAGACAGAGGAGAGCAAGCTAGGAATCGGATGGGCCAAGTAAAACTGATTGAACTGTCTCCTCAAAATGACTTATTGGACATTTCAAGAGGTGGGAGATGTGGACTTGGGGGAAAGCAGGGTCATTCTGCAGAAACTTTGATCTGTTCCTTGGTATTTCACAGAAGGCGGCCAGACCATGTTGACTCAACAGCATCACCGCAAGCTGGGACCAATTACTTTACAATGTGTCATGCGGTTGCAGCTGCAAGGCCTGAGGTGTCCTTTACTGGCCCCAACCAAAAAGTGTTGTGAGACACTAAAATAGTTTACAAAATTGAAAAACCATTATGCGATGTCATCTTTTCTGAACACCGAAGTCTGTAGAACGAACGCCTGTGATGGGTCCTCCCCGGTGCTTTTGAGTGTAGGCTCTTAATTCTGAGCCATGTTTTCCCCCTACCTAAGAATTTAGGCATTGGGTTGATTGAGGCCCTAAGTCTTCATGGAGTCTTCTGTCAACTACTGATGTGTTCGTTTCATGATCACAGTTAAGCACCAGTTTAGAGCTTTCAGAAGAGTTAGTTGGTTAGAACTCATCACCAAAGTGATAAATATTGTGTAAAATGAGGTGGTCCCAACAAGCAAAGCCTGCCGTGGCCATTTCAGCCATTAGGTCAGCTTCTTTCTCTCTTCCAGCACTTGCTGAATTTGGGCCCTTTGATTGGTGAGTAATCTGCTAAATCCGGTGCTCTGAGGCAGGCCATAGGACGTACTGAATCCTGGGCTCTGAGGCAGAGCATGGGACATGCTGAATCCAGGGCTCTGAGGCAGACCATGGGACATGCTGAATCCAGGGCTCTGAGGCAGACCATGGGACATGCTGAATCCAGGGCTCTGAGGCAGAGCATGGGACATGCTGAATCCTGGGCTCTGAGGCAGAGCATGGGACATGCTGAATCCAGGGCTCTGAGGCGCAGCAATTATCTTACTTACCTCTGCACTCTTCATTGCCCCAGCCTTTAACCCTTGAGTAAAATGCAGCTGGGAACAAACGACAGTGTGGAAAGGATATCTGACCCTATTTCTTTACTGTAGGTTTCCAGACGTAAGTAGGTACAAGCTAGAACTAAGACACGAGTTAAAGTTAAGATTTGGAGTTCTGATGTGATTGGAGTTTTAAATTACTCTGTGGCTTCATTCTATGACGTGATGACTGAAAGGGACTCCGAGAGCCCTTCATCATCATCATCCCCTGATCGTGAAGAGGGCTGATCAGTGGGCCAAGCTTGTGCCCAGAGAAGAGGAAGCAGACAGAACTGAACAGAAAGGTCCACTTCATTCCAACATACTGGTGACTTTACCAGCGATGGTCGCAATGAGAAGGCAGCCTTTCTCATGAGGTCCAAGTGGGAGGTCATGGTCTGAGAGAAACGGGGAGATATACACTAGTGTAGACTTGAAATACTAGGTAAAATTGGCTCCTGAGAAAATGTGTCAAATCTTTCAGGAGGCGGACTTAGTGTCAAAAATTAGGATTTCTATTCTATTCTAGTTTTATTTGTTAGTATGTGCATATGTAAGTCCACTTTAATTATGTTTAAGTAGTTTTCAAATTATTTCCTATTTTGTAAAGGGGGAATCATACAGTTCCACTGAAGTTTTGTCAAATAGAAGCAATCCAAACTGCAGAAGTTTAGCAATTCTACAAATACCAGAGAGGAGCCATTTGGCAGTGAACAGCTTTACGTGAAAGGGGCCGCTTTACTACAAGGTGTTATGTCCATGCTCCGAAAGATGAAAACCAATGCTCTAGCCTTCGGCCTTTCGTCAGTGTTTGTTAAATAAATAAATAAATGATAAATAAAGAAATACACAAATAAAAAGTAGGTAGTCACTTATGTGTGCCATTTTTTGCCCAAGTTAATCACCCTCTTTAAAATACTGAGCTAGTAGGACACTGGCCAGAGAAAGCCTGATGTGGGTGTTGATTTGCTAACCAGTCTTCTCTTATTATACTGTTAGAGTCACTGTAAGGTGGTGCCACTGAGGCCAAGTCAAGCTTGGGAGCCACATGAAATGAACATTGTGAAAACTGGGTAGGAATATCTTAGGTAATTATTTCATGGGAAGAAAAAACTGTGAATAACTGGAAAGTTACAGCTAAACATTTTTTGTTGTTGTTTTGTAAATTATACTCACCACTTCGAGTTAGGGAAAGGAGCCATGTCTTCCTAGCCATGGGAAACAAGAAGAGACCAGTCAGCTTCTCTTGTCACACTGAGTAACTTCAGAGTGAGCACATGAACCAGAGGATCTGGGAACCGGCTTTGGACCTGCGTATCAGGAGACGTTCTGGATCACTTTGCATTTGCAGAGAGGTTTGATTTACACTTGATTTTGCTTCCTATTTTGTGTCTTCTTCATATGAATAACCTAGCATAATATCTCCTTCTGTACAATAGACATAAACAAATGGTAATATAAAGCATATAAACCTCTCAAGTATAATTGCTGCAAAATCACTTTTGTTTCTTGGAAATGCTTCTTCTCTTAATCTTTCTCAGTTTACCTGTATGCTTTTGTACACAACTACAGGGGTCAGAAAACATCAGAATCCTTTTGGATTCCCGTTAGCAACACTTCCTGTCCACCTCATTCACCCACAGAAGGCTGCAACCCTGCTCTGAACATCCTTTGAGAAAGTAACCCAACCCAAAATTTTCTTTTGACAGACTTGTAAACATTAAAAACAAACATCTGTCTACTGTTATTTTCCCAGTAGAAATCTGCACTTATAACTCATCCTCCTAGTCAATCTGCCCAGAGAGCTGGAGAAAAACAAGTTCACATGCAATATCTTCCAGGTACCACTATGTACGTTACAGATGACATTGCACATTAGCCATCGCCATGAACATGCGGCCTCCCATGCACTTTGTTTCCAGTTCCCGAAAGCTTCTCTCACCACCCTGTGCCTGGGAGCTAGCACATTTGTGTCTAGGATGTTGGGAGGTTTACCTTCCAAAACCAATTTTTACTGCTATGTTGTTTAACTGCAGTCAGATTCTTTTTCATTTGTGACTGAGAGCCAAAAGTCTACGTTAGAGATGTGTCTTCATCCAGCTCAACCCTCCATTGCCAGAGTGGATCAAACATTTGGCACTTGAAATATTTAGCACTTAAAAATTCCAGATAGAATAGTGATAACGTGACTTAGACAGGGGCATTCTTTTAAAGCAACTGAAGAAAAAAAAAAAAAAGGAGCAGATTTCAAAGTTTCAGGAATACTTTGTAGTGATGAAGTTGATCCTCAAATCACTTCATGTTTCATTATCACAGGGTAAATTCCAGTGTTATTTAGGTAGAACATAAAGTTTAGACAGTCATGTGACCAAAAAGTCCAAAAGCAAGTAAATGCATCAAGGGTCAAAAGGCACAGGACTAAAAGAAACATCTGGATTTCATCGTTGGAACTTTTAATGGAATCATTGATCGCTTGGGGCACATCTGGGGAACTTGACAAGGAGAGAGGGTGGGGTTTTGAGCAGAGAATTGCTCTGCTTGTCTCAGCTCTTACCCTGGGTGGCATATGCATCTCTTCCTAGCATATTATTTACACTGCTCGGACATGTTGGGACATTGCTGGCACGTGTTGCTTAATTATCTCTTCAGTAACATAAGATTTTGCATTTTTTTTTTTTTACTTTTCTTGATTCAAGTTTAGCTTAAACAGGGTCATTCGAGTAAAATAACAGGGACCCCTCTCAGCTATAGAGACCTCCGCAGTTTCCTAGGGAAGCTATTCTTATTGCCCAGAAGGGCAGCCAGCTTTGAGAATCACCATGAAAGTAAGTGGGGAAGAAGCCTTTGGCCTCCAGCCTGCACCCACATTATCTCCCGAGTCATCTACATACAAAAACTATCTCCAAAAGCATTGAACAGCCTGTGGAGCAAGGGGACCTGGCTTTAACCACATTGCTCCTGACTGAAAAATGTGTCTCAAGCACCAATATAGATAATGTGAATTGCTTTACCAAAGGGTTGTTGGGTTTTGCTTCCCACTGATACTCCCTGGTCAAGTCACCTAAATTCTTTTTTTTAATTTTTTTTTCTGTTTTATTTATTTATTTGAGAGCAACAGACAGAATGATACTGAGGGAGAGAGAGAGAGTGAGAGAGAGAGAGAGAATGGGCACGTCAGGGCTTCCAGCCACTGCAAACGAACTTGACGCATGCGCCCCCTGGTGCATCTGGCTAAAGCGGGTCCTGGGGAATCGAGCTTCGAACCAGGATCCTTGTTAGGCTTCACAGGCAAGCTCTTAACCGCTAAGCCATCTCTCCAGCCCTCACCTAAATTATTTAAACCATAGTTTTCTCATTTGTAAGCTATAGGTTCTAGACTGCTTCCTATGGCTAGTTTGTCCTCGGTCATGATATTTTATGTAAGTGGGGACCACCAACTTTAAAAACCTTGTTTCAAATGCATGTACAAATTTCTGCAGCTTTTCCATATGTTTCACTTCCCTCAATAGTGTAAATTGGATGTTACAATATTGTCCTCACCGTTTCTCTTGAGGCTAACATGACTTAGAGAGGTTTTGATACGTGTCTACTTAGCATCATTTAGCTGGCCACAAATACGCCATTTGTTTCCTTTAAACTCAGCATTTCTTGCCAGAAAAGAATGACAAATCATTTCCTGTGATTAATTTCAGGAAAATGAAGGCCCGCCACCAGTAAGATCCATGCTCCAGAAAAGCAAGGGCGGTAGACCATCGAAGCAGAGCGCAGGCGGCTTCTCTGTCCCTCCACTGGTGTGAACAGATGTATGGAAGTAACCTTCAGGTGTGATAGTGAGGTGGCAGCTAGTGCCTTGTGGCAGAGGTCCATGGAGAACGACTAGCTTGGCAAATAGCTGGTTCTAAGTTAGACACATAACAATGACCGAAAAGTGACTCAATCTGTGGCCTTCGGATTGAATAAAAGCCGTTGGGGGAGCTGACAAGGTGCCTTTGATAGGTGAGCACTCCCTTGACTGGACAAGAAATGTGTGATCAGCTCCTCTGTTGGGCCAGAGGGTCATCTGGGTCCCTTTCCATACTGCGAACCCATCAGCTCCTCAACCATGCTCAGCCTTAGTTTCCTCATCTGTTAATGAAAATAACAGCAACTAGCATAGATGGTTGCTAGGTTGAAATATTCTCTCTTCATGAGAGAAAGGAGGATCTGATTCAGGAAGCCAAGTCCGGGAGACCTGGAACTTCAAGGTCACACACTGTTAGTTAGAAATTGAAATACTCCTTCATGGAGGGGGGTGATGGGGGACAGGAAGGACAGTCCAGAGACTCGGAAGTCTGGGAAAGGGTTGTAAGACCCTGGCCCTAAGGCTATAGAGGTGAAACGGCTGCTTGCCCCTCTGACTGGGCTGCCTGCAAGTGTGCAGTGTGCTCCAGAGGCCGGCGTCCAGGAGTCAGCACCTAAGCTGGGGTGGGACGTCCAGTGATGCAAGCTGTCTTTGAGTCGTCCGTTGCTCTGTAAGGAACCCTGATAAAATCATTAATTCACCCAAACTGGTTTGGGGGTTGTCCTTGTCATCTGTGCCCTGTCTGGGGAAAAGATGTGTTCACGTCACCACAGGGGATAAAGGTTCCCATGACAATGGTTGGCAGCATTAAATGAGAAAATACGACATAGAAATATAAGCATAGAAAGTTTTGTAACAAACGTAAATATCAAGACCATTACTCACAATGGTCAGGACCTGTACCTTCCCTACGTGAACACTGAATTTTGGAAGGTAAAGGCCAGGTATTTGGGGTTTGTTTCCAAGCCACTCTTCAGATACAGAAGTCTTCCAAAAGTATAACACTGATATACCTTTCCTGGAAAAAAAAAAAAAAAAGAGTATTCCATTGGTTGCAGTTACCATAGTATTGCTGGACAAACACCTGGCCAAAAGCAGCTTATGGGAAGAAAGAGGAATTTAAACTTACAGAACCCTTTGATAGAAACCATCAATGGCAGAAGAATCTGCCTCACTTCCATAGATTGATTACAGCAAAGAGACACAGCCAAGTAAAAGTCTCAATATATATTGCCTAAGAAAAAAAATTAAAACATAAAAAGAAAAAAAAGATTAAGAATTAATATGACAGTAAGGTAATTTTTTAACTTAACTAAAGAAATTGTAACTTTTATTTTCCCCTTATGTAGAAAAAGTAGGCTTCAAGACTAATTTTAGTTAAAACATCAAACCAAATGAATAAAATTTAAAATTCAAACTTTTTACTCATACATTAGGAATAAGATAAATGGAAATACAGAATGAGGAGAAAAAAGAATAAGTAGGAAAGAACATTAAGTATATAAATTTGACAGAAAGAATACCAACCATGTTGATTATCCCAACAATAGGGATAAAATAACTTCTATTTAAAAAATTTTGAAATATGACCCAGCTATAGTACTCCTAGGCATATATACTAAGGACTCATCTCACTACCTTAGAGATACTTGCTCAACCATGCTTATTGCTGTTCTATTCACAATAGCTAGGAAATAGAACCAGTTTAGATTCCTTCTACTGATGAGTGGATAATGAAAATGTGGCACATTTACACAATGGAGTTCTACTCAGTGGTAAAGAAAAATGAAGTTATGAAATTTGTAGGAAAATGGATGGATCTGGAAAGGATTATACTTAGTGAGGTAACACAGGCCCAGAAAACCAAACATCACATGTTCTCTCTTATATGTGGATCCCAGCTACAAATAATTGGATTTCTAAGTGAGTAGGAATAAAACTCAATAGCAGAAGTCAGTAAGCTAGAAAGGAGATATAAAGGGAATAGAAAGGGAGGGAGGAATGACTTAGTAGGTTGATATTGTATATATGTAAGGAGAAGAACAGATTAATGGGGGTGAAAAGGCCTAAGTGAGGTCAGGGGAAGAGATTGAGTAAAGAAAAGGTGGAGGGAGGACTAATCAAAACCTAAGATGATATTCATAGGTCATATGGAAAATTACTTTTTTGGACAATGGAACACTCAGGAGCCATAGATTGTTGCTAGAAATTTTTCAGTGCCAGGGATGGTATAATTTTCAGTGAGTTTGTTAGCCAGGGAGGTCCCTTATGCCCCCCAAACATTACAGGGCATTTCCAAGACCCTTGGTTTCACATCAGGAATAGATGGTAAGACCCTATTGCTGAAGACCCCACATACTTGGGCTGCAAGGTCACTGAGAAATCCTGCTGGAGCTGAGCTAAAAACCTCTTCCATGTAGACCAGCTGACAGAAAGCTGGAAGAAGCCACACTGCACACAGTTCAGTGGAAGAGAGAGAAATCACCAGTGGAGATACTCAACAGTGGACACTGCAAGCCTTAAATTTGGCCGGCCAGGCCATATAAGCCAACGTGTACAACAGTGGCATGTCTGTTATGGGAAAAACCAACTGCTCTCTAATTTGACTGGAGAACCAATCCATGAGAGGGAATACATCCCTGATACTGAAAACTTAAAGCAAGGGTAGTCATGAGCCCTAGGTGTTTAACATCTGCTGTTGTCTAGCTAAATGTATATACTATGCTCACCAAACTGACCAGTAAGCACTTCTCTTAATGTTCATACCCACGTATTAATGCTACTCTCACTTTTGGTTAGCTTCTCTTTTTAGATGGCAGTAACTTGGGGTGACTGAGAGGCACCATGGTGCTGAGAAGTGACAGAGGAGTTCTCAGTACTGAAATATCTCTATCACACATCCAACGCTCAGGTTCCATTGCGGAAGAGGTGGTAGAAAGAATGTAAGAGCCAAATGAAGAGTCGGACTCCTTACAATGTGCTCCTGTAGACACAAAATGTCCTGGATATCCATTGTCTCACAGTGCCTGACACTACCTACCAGACCATCATAGTAGGAGGAAAAGATGATGACCTCAAAACAAAAGAGAGACTGATTGAGAGCGGACAGGAATACGATGGAGAGTGGAGTTTCAAAGGGGAAAGTGAGGGGAGGGAGGGAATTATCATGGGATATTGTTTACAATTATGGAAGTTGTCAACATATTTTTAAGTTTATTTATTTGAGAGCGACAGACAGAGAGAAATAGGTAGAGAAAGAGAGAGAATGGGAGGGTCAGGGCCTCCAACCACTGCAAACGAACTCCAGATGCATGCGCCCTCTTGTGCATCTGGCTAATGTGGGTCCTGGGGAATCAAGCCTAGAACCAGGGTCCTTAGGCTTCACTGGCAAGTGCTTAACCACTAAGACATCTCTCCAGCCTTTATTTTATTTATTTTATTTTACTTTTGGAGAGCCAGGTATAGTGCTGCATTCCTCTGATCACAGCACTCAGGAGGAGATGTAGGAGGATCATTGTGAATTCAAGGCCACCCTTAGACTACATAGTGAATTCCAAGTCAGCCTGTACTAGTGTGAGGCTCTGTCAAGAAAAACCAGGAAAAATAATGGGAGCCTAGAGAGATGGCTCAGCAGTTATGGCACTTGCCTGCAAAGCCTAACAACCTGGATTCAATTCTCCAGTACCCATGTAAATCCAGATGCACAGGTGGTGCATCTGGAGTTTGCAGTAGCTCTCTCTTTCTCTGTGCTTGCAAATAAATAAATTATAAATAAAAATTCTTTTGACTGACTTAAAAATATAAGTTCAATTTTATGCAGATTATAAAGAGTAATATCATTTAAATGCTTTAGAAAGTTTACAAGTAAAAGACCAAACTGTTAGAAAAATGGTCAATGAAAGAGAAATAGAAACACAATATTTTTTAAACAAGATAGAATACATGCATACACACACACACATTATATGTATGTATGTGGTACTGGAGACTGAACCCAGAGCATATTACACATCAGGCAAATATTCTATAACTTAGCTGTTCCCAGCACCAATAAAATTATTAAGTAGCACACAAAGGACATGTTTTGAATATGGAGGGTTGCATATCATAAATATAAAGAATTCCAAGCATATTGTGATGAATAATGCAGCATTGAAAAATGTTAAATAAAATTGAGATGTTTTAATAGAAAGGTACTCAAAATTAATTATAGACACAAAAGATTAATTGATGCAACTTGAAAATATTAATTTGAATAAGTATAAATTTAATATAATAATCCTATAGAACAAAGATTATATTTTTAATCCCCCATCACACCAAATTAATTTGTTATTGACTATAATGAAACCAGTCAGCACTGACCACAATAAAGCTTCAATAAATAAAAACTAGAAAATGTTTTTATTCCATTCTATCACCACAGTGGAATGAAACTAGTAATTAATAATAACAGAAGTATAATTAAATCCATGACTGCTTGAAATTTATAAATCCTTATTAAAAATACTATTGTATAAAATATAAATTAAAGTTTAATTACAGAAATTAAATTTTAAAAAGAATAATGAGAATGCTTTAATACAAAACTCAGTCACTGAGATGAAAATGTAATCAAAGGCAAATATATTATTGTAAATACTCTCATTTTAAATATACTTATAGCATAAGAGGAAATGAAGAAAAACTTTAACTTAAAGCCAATAGCACAGAACACTAAGATAATCCTAATGCGTACAAGGTGGAAATAAGAAGAAGAATAAAAATTGATGACTTAGGATAGAAACAGATTATTGTATAAGTAATTAAAGTCTGATATTGCAGTTTACAAAGCCAGCAATACTAAAATCATATGAAAGAAATGAAAAATTCACAGAGGAAGAGGTTTTAAAACTGACCCATCTAGATGAACATAGAAAAACATTATTGTACTTCCTCATGCTATTGAAGACTGGAATGATCAGAATTTCCACCAGTTGGAGGATACAGTTAGGGAATCCATGCGAGTGGACAGTGTGCTCAGAATGAGGACAGCAGCCGTCTGCTGTCACTGACAGAGGGTCGCTCTGTGCAGTCAAGATGATGGTAAGATGAAGGAGCAAGGAGGGAAATGCAAACCCTGTTAGTCCCCCAAGGCTTCGTCCTCACTGGAGAGTGGCACCCCTTTAGAATGGAACGGCCGTCTGTATTTTGGAGCCCACTTGCAATGCAAAATGCAGGGGCTGACAGTGCCGAGCCGCCCTGAGGCGAATTTGTTCTGCTGCGATTGTCGCAGAGTCTGGAGCATCTTCTGCCATGGCCACCCCGAGGTCCCTCCTTGACTCCTCCTTGATGCCAAGGTTGTGGATCTGGTTTCAAAGCAATAAATCTTACCACTTTCCTTTTGCTTTAGTCCAAGGGCGTGTGGTTTTAAAAATTCCACTTTCTGAGCAAGTCCGACCATAGTGTCGGTACTGACTTGAAAATGTCTAGGAGGAAAGTATGAAGATGTCTTCAGCAGTTTGGAAACAGGCAAAGTGGCCTGCTGAGGAAATGGAACAAAACATTTCAGTAAGGGAAAGACAAGAAAATGGGGTCAGGATGAGGGACGGGAGACATAAACGAGGAGAAAAGGGGGTCAGGATGAGGGGACAGGAGACAGAAAGTCATCAGCAAGGACAATGGTCAAAGTAGATTATGTACTTGTATGAAACTTGTCAATAAAATGTCTGAAATGGGGCTGGAGGGATGGCTTAGCAGTTAAGATGCTGGCCTGAGAAGCCAAAGGACCCAGGTTTGATTCTCCAGGACCCAAGTAAGCCAGATGCACAAGGTGGTACATGCATCTGGAGGTCATTTGCAGTAGCTGGAGGCCCAGGCATGCCTATTCTCTCTCTCTCTCCCTCATTCTCTATTTCAAATAAATGAAATAAATAAATAAATAAATGTATTATTTTTATTTTTATTTATTTGTTTACTTGAGAGCGACAGACACAGAGAGAAAGACAGATAGAGAGAGAGAGAGAGAGAATGGGCACGCCAGGGCTTCCAGCCTCTGCAAACGAACTCCAGACGCATGCGCCCCCTTGTGCATCTGGCTAACGTGGGACCTGGGGAACCGAGCCTCGAACCGGGGTCCTTAGGCTTCACAGGCAAGCGCTTAACCGCTAAGCCATCTCTCCAGCCCAATAAATGTATTTTTTAAAAATCTAAAATGTACAGGGAAAAGAAAGAAATCGATAAAGTCATTTGATACAAGAAGGCAAACATAAAATCAACTATCTCTAATCAGTTCTCTTGTTGACATTTGTGAGGGGCTCACCTTCCTGGAGCACAGACAGTACTGTTAAGGACAAAAACTCTATTTCTGGAATGTTTCAAGAGAGGGGGAAAGTATGGTTCTTGACCTAAACCACAGTAGAGTATACCGACACATGAAATTACTACAGAAAGCCCAAGAAGAGAATTACAAGAGAGGAACAATTCTTCTGAAACCCAGAAGAAAAAGTGTGCACATGATTGTAGAAAACGTACATCTGATCATAGGAACCATCAGCACTTTCACCCGAGCAACCGTGACTTAGTGAGAGACCCTTGAGATGTTTCTTCACAGAAGTGGGTGGCGAGGGTCATCTGAACCTCGCCTTGGTCTCCGCTACCCCTCAATCCCTCCCTGCCACGCTGTGAGCAGTCCTGCTCAAGCTGCACAGGCTCCTGTCTGCGGAGGGGCCAGAGCTTCATCTCTGCAGCTGTGGCACGTTACCGTCCATGCTAGCATGACACTTCCTGGTGATGTGGCTCTTTGGGGGTCACTCATGCTCCTGCAAGTAAGCCCTCACTCATGGATGTAAGCCCGATGAACTCATTGGTTCACTTTGGCGAACTGGTGCTTTGGTCTGTCATTGGCCAGATAGATTCATGGTAAGTCAAAGACATGTGACTGAATACAGGCATAAGAAGAAACCTCCAAGGATGATGCAATGACTGCAAAGAGAAAGTGGAGGAAAAGCAAAATGTACCTTTCTCCCGCAGGCTGCATTTTGTCAGGTGCTTTCTGCCAGCAACGCAGAGCTAATGCCGCACACATGGCCTGTTTCTAACGCTGTGTATTGCAACTGCAACCTCTTTTCACACTGTGGTGGGAACGCATTCTAATTCTTGCAGGCAGAGTAAAACCTCATGCTTCTGGTGACTGTAAGATTACATCCCCCATGCATCCATTTACCTCCAAGAGAAGATGCTCCTCTTTGCTGAAGTTTAAAGAACTTCAGAAACTGCTGGTAACCAAATTCACCTCAAAAATCTCCCATAAGTTTTTTCCTAAAATTGCTTATTTCTTCTACAGCCAGTTTGTTTCTAGTCAATCTTCCAAGCGTTTGAGAATTACCAGTCCAGGTAACTTCTAAAGAACAGAATGGGGCGGGACAGAGATGGCCAGACGAAAAAATACACGAAGCTCTAAATAGGAAATGCTCGGGGCTTCGGGACAGTGTCACGCAAAGAGCTGTTCAACAGGGAGCCTTTCCTCCCAAGAACTTGAACGTGAACTTGAGATGTTCATCATGTCTCCTCGGAGGAAAAGACTCACTTCAACCCGAGT